>NC_136792.1:47145982-47618482 GCF_951216825.1 Electrona antarctica | reverse complement strand
TGATTGATTGAAAAATGTATTAACAGTTTGCAGAATTACAGTACATTTCAAGACCAAACTCAATACAAAGGCTGTTAACTGTGAGTGGACGACCCAATTAAGCATTACACTTGTTTCCAATAGGGTCCACAATGTTCAATTCATCAAAAACATTTAGAGACGTACAAATAGACACTTCTATATAGACAGAGGACAGAACAGGAATTCATCATAAAGGAGGTAAAAAGGGAAAAGAAACATATACAGTGAGGGAAAAAAGGGGTGGGCGGTGGGGGGGATTCACGTTCAGCTCCGTTCATTTGTTTGTTTTCCTTGGAGGAGCTGCGTTGGGTCCCCAAGTCGGCTCCGTGGCCGTACCTTGAGTTGGCTGTGTGGCCGTGACCATCTCTTGTGTTGTCCTTGTGTTGGGTCCCCAAGTCGGCTCAGTGGCCGTACCTTGAGTTGGCTGTGTGGCCGTGACCGTCTCTTGTGTTGTCCTTGACAATAAAGTTGACATGAGACACTGAGAAACTTGATACTTTGGGCTAATTATTGACCAATAGACCTGGCTGTAGAGCAGAGTCGGTAACGATGGAAGTTGGAGATTCATGCCCCATGCCTATATGCAATACCGTTGTACCCGTGTCAGAGAGTACCCGTTCCATGCACCATCTGTCTGTGTCCCCTTTATGCCTTTATGCCTAAGCCTTTTATGATTTCTGTATCTGTCTCTCTGTGTACCTTTATTCCTATACAATTTACAATTTAGGCATTTAGCAGACGCTCTTAACCTTAGAACACTAAACACAGGTGATTTTCACCCAGACATTATATTTTAGCAATTTTCATCATTTTTGCTGATGTCTGCTAGGTGGGCGCGGGTCTTTCAGTGCCTTCATGATGCTCAGTGACATCATAATGTTGCTGATGTCTGAGGTGGGCGGGTCTTTCAGTGCCTTCATGATGCTCAGTGACATCATAATGTTGCTGATGTCTGAGGTGGGCGGGTCTTTCAGTGCCTTCATGATGCTCAGTGACATCATAATGTTGCTGATGTCTGAGGTGGGCGGGTCTTTCAGTGCCTTCATGATGCTCAGTGACATCATAATGTTGCTGATGTCTGAGGTGGGCGGGTCTTTCAGTGCCTTCATGATGCTCAGTGACATCATAATGTTGCTGATGTCTGAGGTGGGCGGGTCTTTCAGTGCCTTCATGATGCTCAGTGACATCATAATGTTGCTGATGTCTGAGGTGGGCGGGTCTTTCAGTACCTTTATGATGCTCAGTGACATCATCATTTTGTGATGTCTGAGGTGGGCGGGTCTTTCAGTACCTTCATGATGCTCAGTGACATCATAATGTTGTGATGTCTGAGGTGGGCGGGTCTTTCAGTACCTTCATGATGCTCAGTGACATCATAATGTTGTGATGTCTGAGGTGGGAGGGTCTTTCAGTACCTTCATGATGCTCAGTGACATCATAATGTTGTGATGTCTGAGGTGGGCGGGTCTTTCAGTACCTTCATGATGCTCAGTGACATCATAGAAGGTAGGTTTGTTTCCCTGCCCACATCCCTGTTTTTGAGTGGTGTAAACCACTCCTACGACTGGCTTTGTTAGTTTACGTGTCTGTCTGTCTATCTGTCTGTCTGTTCGTACCAAAAAATTAGCATGGTTGCTATGGTCACCCAGTTCACACGGGTATGATGTCATTACGTCAGACATTACGTCGGACCACAGCTGATCAGTCTATATAAGACCTTACACCACTCAGTTCACACGGGTGTGATTTTTTTTTCTACAGGCAGGTGTTGGGGTGAATTTCTCACGTGTTTAGTGATAGTGTGATAGAGAACATATCCCATACACCCACAATGGACTTTTTTATTTTTGTATTTTTTTCTTCACTGGACCATTCTCACATGTCTTAGGCATGAGTGGGGCCCGGGGACCCCTAGGGGTACTTGAGGGAGTTCCAGGGGGTGCCTTGCTCAATTAGAGATAGTTAGGAACCAAATGGACCCTTATGGGTCTGTAACTCAGAGAACGGGTCCATTTGGTTACATTTGTACACTCTCAGAGTTAAATTAACAGTGGTTTTACAATATAAATTGGGGGTCCCAGAGATAGAAATGCCATTAAATGGGGGTCCGTAGACTAATGCATGTCAAACTGGGGGTCCTTGAAATTAAACAGGTTGAGAATCACTGCTAGAGCTGTAAGAATCTTCTCTTATGGGGGGTCCCTGGCATGTATTTTCAAATGGGGGTCCGCAGGCTAATTAGCGTCAATTTTGGGGTACTTGACATGAAAAAGTTTGGGAACCACTGGTCTTAGGATTGGGTGGACCAAAGGAGACGTTCCCAACTGCACGTTTTTCTTCCAACTCATGCTGTGATTGGAATGGATATACAAATGAGACTTGAGGCATGACTTAAACACCCGAAGGGTGGGTAGCTGACGAAAGCCACAGAGGCCCAAACGTTGTGTGTTTTTACCCCGTCTTGGTAAATAACGTTTTTTGGGGGGCTTCCAAACGGTGTGAGGCTTATTCTTCCTTTCTGTTCTTTTTTGTTCGAGCACCCGTTGAATTAACCCGGGATGTGCGTGCACCTCCTTGACCACAATACTTGAAATGCACTGAAATGTGATTCTTATCTGAGTGGTCATGTGAATTTAGAGCTATTAATAAAATAGCATCACTTACAGCACCTTTTAACAAGCAAGTGTAGCATTGCGCGAAAGTGGGGATTGAACCCGGGGCTCCCACTCGCCAGACCAACGCGCAACCTACCGTGCCAATTGGGCTGAGCCCGATTGGCAGGGTGTTGCAGGCTGGGTCTTGGCTGGGGGGAGGGGCTACAGGGCTGTTGTGGGCGGGGTCTTGGCTGGGGGCTACACAAGCAACAGACGGACAAGTCTCATTGTTTGTTAATCCACCTTTTTTATTACAAATCATACATTTGAAATCCATAATGTACTGTACATTCACAATGTGTATTCACATATTTACACATCAAGTTCGCTCATTACAACAATAATCCCGGTCTCCTCTTGCTGACTGGCAAAACAATTCACACAAACACCAATAAGTATATATCCCATAAGACTGGAATTAAAACAATCAAGTGCTTACACATGAAAACAAGTGCATGCAGCATGCAGCACAGGCATACTAATACAGTTCTTCACCAGAGCTAGAAGAGGCACCAGAGGTCCAAGCTCATCTACACTGTGCATAATCTCTGCAATAAGCAACAGTAACATATTGGTCCATTTGACACACATTCCCACTGTGTCTGCACCGTAGGCATACTGCAGATTGTTCCCTAATTTTAAGGAGTTTTAAGTAGTTTGCCTCAAACATGAATTCCTTCCACCAGAAGCCCGTGAGGCGAGTGTCTGAACCAACACACCACAATCCTCAATTTACCCCTTTCAGTCACATGCTGTGTGACATGCCACTTTAGCTCCGTTTATAGTCCTGACAACTGACCAAAGGCATTTCCATCGTGCTCAGCTGATCCACTTTGTGTCCAGGCTCTGAACCTGGGTCTTTTGGCAGGACAGCAGGATGGCAGGGCTGGCATGCAGAGCCTTCTTCAGGTTGAGCAGGCCCAGGCACTGGGAGCGAAAGCGCGCGTCAAAGAAGGCATACAGGAAGGGGTTGAGGCAGCTGTTGACGTAGGCCAGACAGGTGGCGTAGGGGTGAGCCAGGAGGAGGAAGCGTAGGAAGGCACAGGAGTCCGGGGCCAGGTTCAGGTAGGAGAGAGCGTCGGCACTCTTCAGCACGTGGAAGGGAGTCCAGCAGGCGGCGAACACCACCACCAGCGTGGCGATGGTCCTCAGCAGTCTCCGCTTGCGCTGCTCTTCCTCGCGCAGCCGGCCGTCGAAGTGGCGCGTGACGGTGCGGCCGATGAACCAGTAGCACACCATCATGGCCAGGAAAGGTATGAGAAACCCCAGGATTGAGGAGCAGAGGCTAAGGCCGGCCACCAGCAGGCTCTCTTTGTTCTTATCCGTCACCACCAGGCTGAAGTCCATGACGCAGGAGGTCCGGTTGCTCGTCTCCTCGTGTTTGGTGGTGCGGAAGATTAGAGTGGGCGCAGCCAGTAGAGCAGACAGGAGCCACGTCACTGTCAGGGACGCCCTCATGTGGCCCCGGGTACGAAGCTGTGAGCTGGACATAAGAGGACACACAGAGGGTTGTTATAGTTAAGTAAAAGTATAGCTAAATGAAAATAACTGAATTTGAACTAATACACATTTTATAAAAACTGAAATAATATTTAAAAGATACCTGAAACTGTATTGTTTGTTTACAAAACTTTCAAAAAGAACTAATCATGGAGAAAATTTGTTTTAATCTTTCTTCTTTATTTCATTCATAAAATAACTAGAAACCCCACGTTTAAAACTGATCAAAACTATATCGAACCTAATCAAATCTATATTATTGAAATTGAAAAATAAACAAGTCAAAAACCCAAATCAAGATTAAAGTCAAAACTCCAATAATCACCTTGAGGAGGAGCGTACGATGGCCAGGTAGCGGTCGTAGCTCATGCAGGTGAGGCAGTATAGACGCTGGCGTACATGTTCAGGTGGACCACGTAGCTGCTGACCTTGCACAGGGCCACGCCGAAGGGCCAGTGGTAGCCCGTGGCCGTGTACACCGCCCACAGAGGCAGGGCGAGCACGAAGGTCAGGTCGGCCGCAGCCAGGTGGCCGATGTAGACGTCGGCGGTGCGCCGCTTATTGCCCCGCCGCGCTCTCCACACGGTGAAGATGACCAGTCCGTTTCCGGACAGGCCCAGGGCGAAGATGAGCACGTAGAGCAACGGGACGACGGAGTACGAAGGTCCCCACTCTGAGTAGTCACACAGCGCGCTGGACGACGTCTGGTTCTCCTCGTAGTCGTAGTACTCGTAAACGCTTTCGTTCTGCATCTCCATCTCCATTTTGTGTTCCTCTCTGATGATCCCGTTCTCGTATTTTGAAATCTGTATGTTTAGTCTGTGTGTGTAGGTTCAAATTAACGAAACCTCAAAACAATGTCCCGCCGAGTGAAGCTATACTTCTGATGGACGTGATCCCAGGAGAAGTTGTCAGCACTGTGTGTCTCACATCTGAGTAGTCTGACCCTTATATACCCCTCCTAGACCCACCTCCTACCTAGGACATGCCCTATAGTCCCATCCTAGGACATGCCCTATAGTCCCATCCTAGGACATGCCCTAGTCCCATCCTAGGACATGCCCTAGTCCCATCCTAGGACATGCCCAAGCAGCCCCCTCCCTCCTAGAACATGCCCTAGTCCCATCCTAGGACATGCCCCATGAGTCCCGCATCCTAGGACATGCCCAAGCCCCCTCCCTGATTTAGGACCCATTGTTCCTCAATTGGGGGTAACCCCAGGGGTACACAGAGTACTACAGGGGGTACTTGAGAATAATAACAATAATGACATAACATTTTAACAAACGTCAAAGGTTTTAACATGCTGATCTGTAAAGTGTTAAAACCCCCCAAAAACAAACTTGACCAGCACAACTGTTTATTGAATTGAAAGCAATAGGCCTAATTTATTAGCCATTGTGGACAAATCCGCGATTGTGTTCTGTCAAAATATATTGAAGTACAGCAATACATGGCAACTTGAGGTACTCTTCTTTAATATTTCATCATGGCTTTTCACAAAAAAAAGAAAAAAAAATCATGGGGGGGCTCTCATGCATGGGGGGGGGGGGGCAACATTGGTGAAAAACGTGCATATTATTTTTGAAATTTTCCTAAAAAAATATATATTAAATTGGGAACTTCTCCTTTGGTCAACCTATTCCTAATGTGTGAGAATGGTCCAGTGAAAATATAATACAAAATATATACAAAAATAATAATAATCATTTAATATGCGCTTGAGTGAATTCATTCACAGAAAGAACAGTTTGCCAGGCCTAAGTTATGAATCACAAGTGTACAACAATCAAGATATCCTGATGAGAGTGCGCAAACGAGAACACATCACACCCATCCTCCGCTCACTTCACTGGCTCCCCGTCGCGTTCCGAACACAATACAAAATATCCCGGCTCACCCACCAATGCGTCCACGGAAACGCCCCCCTCTACCTCAAAGAATTAGTCTCCCTGAAACCCTCGACCCACACCCTCCGCTCATCAAACACATACTGCCTCAACCCCGTCACGGCCAACCTGCGCACCATGGGTGACAGGGCCTTCTGCACAGTTGCCCCTGAACTGTGGAATGCTCTCCCCCCACACTTGAGAGTGCCACAGTCAATCGACTGCTTCAAGAGAGGATTAAAGACCTACCTTTTTAATAAGGCCTTCCCCCAAACCCACTGATTTTATTCCCTGACCTCGTGTTCATTAACTGTTGTTTTTTTGTTTCCTGCTTTTAATCATGTAATGTTCTTTTTTTTCTGCTTTTACCTATTGTTTCATATATTATGCCTACTGTAGCACTTTGAGATTCTAAGGAATGTAAAGTGCATTATAAATAAAATCCATTATTATTATTATTATTATTAAGATATCACAATGATGCCGCAAACAAAATACTAATCATGTGAGATTAAATGTAGTTTCCATGGTAAAATTATCACTGCACTATAATTAAAGTAGCCTACATGATATGGAGCATGTTGTGTGGACATGTAAAAATGTTAAATGATCCTTACACAATAATTAACAGCATATGGAGCATGTGTGGACATGTCGTTCATACATTCTGTTCTGTAGGCTACTTTTACTTCTACTCTACTTCTACTTTAGCTCCACTACATTTATTTGGAAACTGTAGTTACTAGTTACTAGATTATTATTACAAAACATACATTAACCACTTCAGCCACATTTCGTCCATTTGAAAATAGCCGATCTACAAGCTCACTGTGAGCTTGTATATCCGCTATTTTCGAAAGATTTTTATAGCTTTTGAAAACTTGAAAAGAAACATTCTGCATAAAGAGTATACTTTCTATTTTTGGTACTTTTACTCAAGTAAAATTGTATTTCCGGACTTGTACTTGTACTTGTATTTCTACATTGCAGTATTGATACTTTTACTTAAGGAAAACATTTGAGTACTTTTTACACCACTGAGCAACATTGACCCTACAACCCTAAGGGGCGACTCACACGGTCGCAACAGATTGATCATGCTTGCTGTATACAAAGGGTGTGATACATTTTGCCCCAATGCATTTCCAATGGGAGTCACATGGTTTGACACAACATTTGTGTTGTATGAGGGGGAGGGGGGCCGTCGAAACACAGCCGAAAGCCATACAACAGCTTGTAGTCCAAAATGTATCAAACCATGTGACTTCCATTGGAAATGCATTGGGGCGGCCATGACACTTACATCTTGCTTACATCTAGCATGCATCAATGTTGTATGCTAGATCGAAAGGTGTGAGTCAGGCCTAGTGGCTGCTTCTAAGAATTGTTTTAGGTACCAAAGTACTGTACTGCAGTGGTTCCAAAAGTGGGGTCCGTGGGTCCCCCAAGGACCCCACGGAGTTCCAGGGGGTCCCCAGCTAAATGATAGTAAGGAACCAAATGGACCCTTATGGGACGGGTCCATTTGGTTCAATTTGTACACTCTCAGAGTTAAATTAACAGTAATTTTACAATATACATTGGGGTCCCAGAGATAGAAATGCCATTAAATAGGGGATCGTAGCCTAATTCAGGTCAAACCGGGGGCCCTTGAAATGAAAATGGTTGAAATTCACTGCTAGAGCCGTAAAATCTTCTCTTATGGGGGTCCTTGGCATATATTTCAAATGGGCGTCCGTGGGCTAATGAGTGTCATTTTGGGGGTCCTCATTTTAAAAGTTCTGTGGGTTTAATATACATTTGTATTATTCTCTTTCATAAAACGTTTATCTATATACTGGATGTTGTGTCCACCCCAGTACTACATCAGCATTCCCTGATGCCCTGATTCTGTCAGTCCAGACAGGCTGTTTTCTAGTAGGGGGTAATACCGTCATGAAATGGCTAAAATCGTTACGCGGTGGATAAAAGCACCACATTTGGTACACGCACTCTTTAGGGTGTATCTCACCATCTCAGAAGGGGTGCCCACATTTTTAAACACATTAAAGGCTTTTTTTAGGGGAAAATCCAAAATGGCCGCCAGAAATGACCTATTATACCTAAAGGTGATATAATTCTGAAATTTGTACTGATTGTGCCAAGTATAACCTTCACATTTATAGTTATTAGACTAATATTAAAAGATCTGGCAAAAAGAACCCCTGACAAATGTCTATAAATATGTTTTAAACAACTTTAAATGCCAAAAATTTACTTAAAAACCACTCGGAATGAGATGACCTTCCACATTAATCCCTTTCTGAGTGATATATTGTCAATGCCAAAAATATATAATTGTTTTTAAAAACTTTTAAAAGACCATATGAATGATTACCAATAGATAATATATTGTAAAAATCTTCATATGACCAGAGATAAGCCCTCTATTGGGGCTTATTGGGGCCTACCGGCATGTGCACTTAAGCCCCTCCAACTGATCCAAAATGCCGCAGCCCGCTTGGTCTTCAACCAGCCAAAATTCTCACACGTCACCCCCCTTCTCCGCTCCCTCCATTGGCTCCCGGTCGCTGCCCGCACAGAATACAAAACTCTGATGCTGGCATTCAAAGCAACCAAAGGCATGGCCCCCCCATATCTCACAAGTATGATCGTACCCTACAAACCCTCCCGCGCACTCAGATCAGCCAACGCAGGGAAACTGGAGGTACCTTCACTAAAAACGCCGGGACAATGCTCCACACGTCCCAAACTCTTCTCCCTTCTGGCTCCAAAACTATGGAATGCACTTCCCATCACAGTCAGAACTGCAGCCTCACTCCCAATCTTCCGCCGTAGTCTGAAAACCCACCTCTTCAGACTCCACCATGGCCCGTAGCACTTGCCCTAGCCTAGCCCCTTAGATAGCACATTATGTAGACTTAGATAGTATTTTAAACAGACTTATAGCTTGTTACGTAGACAGCTCTAGAATTGCACTTTATGTAGTCATAGCACTTTATAGTACACAGTATAATATATTATATAGTATAGTATGTATAGTTTACATAGATACTCCACTGTTACGTTCTTAGTCTACGCATGATTCATGATAACTACTTTTTATATATGTGATGTATGCCATGCTTTTGTTATTGCTTAATGTAAGTCGCTCTGGATTAAGAGAGTCTGCTAAATGCCTAAATTGTAAATTGCACAACTCCTATCGTCAAAAAATGGCCAAATCGTTACGCGATACAATCGATACAAGCATGACAATCGATACACTCGATACAAGCATGAAATTTGGTACAGATGTCCCTTGGGTCATCCTAAATCATCCTAGAAGGGGTGCCCAAAAAAATCTTTAACAGGAAGTGAGTTATGTAAAAGATTCAAAATGGCCACCTAAACTGTTGACAGTTGACTCAAAAGACACCAAAGTAATCTCCAAAAAGCATACAATTTGGCACACATGTCCCTTGGGTCACCCCAAGACATCCTAGAAGGGGTGCCAAAAACAATCATGAACAGGAAGTGAATTATTGACAAAATTGAAAATGGCCGCCTACAGTGTTATTGGTGATTGGCTCAAAAAGCCTATAGAATCTCATAGAAGCATACAATTCAGCACATATGTCCCTTGCATCATCCAAAGACATCCTAGAAGGGGTGCCCAAAGGAATCCGAAACAGGAAGTGAGTTATTGACAAAATTGAAAATGGCTGCCTACAGTATTATCGATTGTCTCAAAGACTACTAAAGAATCTCCAAAAAGCATACAAGAGACACACATGTCCCTTGTGTCATCCTAAGACATCCTAGAAGGGGTGCCCAAAGGAATCCGAAACAGAAAGTGAGTTATTGACTAAATTTAAAATGTCCGCTTACCCTACACTGTTGACAGATGAAAAGTGAGTTTTTTGCTAAATTCAAAATAACCGCCTAAAGCAGAGACATCATAAAAGCGTATAGTGCTCGTTCCTAAAAGGGATTATTTGTTTGTTTGCAATTGTTTATTAAACCTTTTAGGAAGGGGCCATGTTGAAGAAATTCTAAATGGCTGTTTAAACTGTTGACAACTGCAGTCTGTATAACCTGGTACATTTACACTACATCATCATATTTATTTATTTTTCTTTACTTTACTCTTTGAATCTTCTTTATTCATCTAACTGCATATCTTTATCTATTTTACTCAGCATCTTTATCTTACTCTGAATATTGTTATTTTACTCTCTCCATACAAGCAACACATCTTGTACATGCACTATTTAGGGTGTATCTCATCATCTTAGAAGGGGTGCCCATTAAAGGCTTTTTTTAAAGGAAAGGAAAGGAAAAATCCAAAATTACCTATTACCAAAATTACCTATTATTTCTAAAGGTGATACATGTTGAAGAAATAATAAGAAATTCTAAATGGATGTTTAAACTGTTGACAACTGCAGAATGTATAACCTGGCGTATTATGTTTAAATTTACACTACATCAGCATATTTATTTCCTTTTCTTTACTTTACTCTTTGAATCTTTATATTCATCTAACTCTACTCAGCATCTTATGTCACTCTGCATATTGTTATTTTGCCCTCATCTTGTTGCTTATGTTGGACTCTATCTTCTTATTTATTTTCTTCTAGCAACTGTGTGCCATTTCGCAACTACCAGCACATTGACATAATGCTGTGCAAGGTAACCCAGCATCCTGGCACCGTCTTTCTCGAACAAAGACGCAGCCTCTGGCAAGAGTGTGAATAAAAGTGTCCACAAATCAGCAACTTTAATCCGTCCATATTTCAGACCAAAAGCCAGATTGGTAAACTGCTCAATCTGAATGTTGTAGCAGTGCAGCTTGTGTGGGAGGAATGTTTTCCATTGAGAGACATTTTTGAGCAAACAGGTCCTTCCTTAGATCATTAACATTTTCAATGTCAGTTGTCTTGCCATACAGAACCATCAGTTTTCTTTTGTATCACATGCTTTAGGTGGCCATTTTCAATTCAGTAAATAACTCACAATAGCCCACTATTTTGGGCACCCCTTCTAGGATGTTTTAGGATAACCCAAGGGACATGTGTGCCAAATTTCATGCTTTTATGAGATTATTTAGTTGTCTTTTGAGTAAATCGACAACATTGTAGGTGGCCATTTTCAATTTAGTCAATAACTCACTTCCTGTATCAGATTATTTGTGGTACCTCTTCTAGGATGTTTTAGGATGACCCAAGGGACACGTGTACCAAATATTATGGTTTTTGGAGATTCTTGGTGTCTTTTGAGTCAATCGCCAACAATCTAGGCGGCCATTTTCAATTTTGTCAATAACTTACTTCCTGTTTCAGATTTCTTTGGGCACTCCTTCTAGGATGTATTAGGATGACCCAATGGACATGTGTACCAAATATTATGATTTTTGGAGATTCTTGGTGTCTTTTGAGTCAATCGACAACACTCTAGGCGGCCATTTTCAATTTTGTCAATAACTTACTTCCTGTTTCAGATTTCTTTGGGCACCCCTTCTAGGATGTCTTAGGATGACCAAAGGGACATGTGTATCAAATATTATGGTTTTTGGAGATTCTTTTGTTGTCTTTTGAGTCAACTGTCAACAGTTTAGGTGGCCATTTTCTATTTTGTCAATAACTCACTTCCTGTTTAAGATTTTTTTGGGCACCCCTTCTAGGATGTCTTAGGATGACCCAAGGGACATGTGTACCAAATATTATGGTTTTTGGAGATTCTTTGTGTCTTTTGAGTCAACTGTCAACAGTTTAGGTGGCCATTTTGAATTTTGTCAATAACTCACTTCCTGTTTAAGATTTCTTTGGGCACCCCTTCTAGGATGTCTTAGGATGACCCAAGGGACATGTGTACCAAATGTCATGCTTTTATCCGCCGCGTAACGTTCCAGACGGTATTACTCCCTACTATTCGGAGCTCTCAGGAGTAGCCGGGCCCTGTCACAATTATTACATAACTGCCTAATCGCAATTATTGGACATAATTGCAATAATTTGAGTGGAACTACCTGTCGTTTATTATGTTTGTCATATCTTCTCTGTGCAATTAGTTTTAGGAAGCCTAAAAGGCAAACGGAAATGTAAGTTTTATTTACATGTTCCAAGGTTTTTGATTTAATACTTTCTTTCAATTCTGTCTACTGTTAGACGGATGTTAGGCTCTTAGCTTGCTCATGATCCTTGGTGACTATTTATTTTTATTGGGTTTAAAAAAAAAAAAATCCCCTCCCATGTGGGGTCCTTGTTCATATACATGGTACATATCACATATATGGTGACTATTTCTATGTATTTGATGTATGACCATGTGTTGTTCTTGCTTACTGTAAGGCGCTCTGGATTAACCCATTTTGACCTGGGAACGATTCTATAAATGTCTTCTAAATCCTGACAGTTTTCTGAAAAAGCTATGTTTCTATGTCAGTCGTTCTTCGATTTTTCAAAAATAGCAGACCTACAAGCTCGTAGCGCGCCACTCAGTGACGCGCTATGAGCTTGTAGATCTGCGACCGCCTGACTGGCCTACTCAGGATTGGAATAGGGGAGGTGGGGCAGTGCAGCAGAACAGTGATCAGTGACAGTCACAAGTCCTAGGGTGGACACGCACGGACGCACGCACGCACGCACGCACGCACGCACGCACACACACACACACACACACACACACACACACACCACAGGGACAGATTGTTGCACTGTAGCTTGCCCTGTTTTGTTTCTAGTTATTATTATTATTGGCTACATGCTCTGTGTGCTGTCAGAGCATTCTGCCCATCATCATGCAGACGGTGTGTTACATTGGGCATCTGTGCTGCCGGGCACGTTTGAAGTGTACTGTAAGTCAAGTCTCTTTGTCGGTTGTTTTGAGGTTTGAATTTATGTTATTCACATTTGCAAAGTCCTCTAGAGAGAAGGTGAATGTTTGCAGCAGCTACAGGCTTGTTTTACTTTAAAATTTATCCCATGATTTTTGCAACCCATTTGTTTTTCATCCAGTGTCAATTATCTAATGTAATCCTCTGCCAACCTGGGGAGAGCAACGGACTGACCTCATGCTTCCTTCAATGCATGAGGAGTCCAAGCCGTTTCTTTTCACCTGACAGGGGGGAGTTTCCCCCGTTGGACGTATAGCGCGTGGAAGGAACACGTTATTACATTTCCAACCAGTTCTTTCCCCTCCATCGGTCGCCCCGGCTGGTCAAGGGGAGGCAGTATAGAGACCAGGATCACTGCATGTTTTTGTGAGGGTACCTACTGTAGGGGATATGGGGAGAACATGCAAACTCCACACAGAAAGGCCCTTTTGCCAACTCCACCTAGGGCAGGGGTTCTCAACCCGTGGGTCGCGACCCGATCGGGGGGGTTGCCAAATTATTTTGGGGGGTCCCCAAATAAATTTCAAAAATCTTTTTATGCTACTGAATGGCTGGAACATAGAAATGAAAAGTTTACATATAGTACACATAGTACATGCATACACCTTGCGACTGTGGCTCAAGAGGTAGAGCAGGTCGTCCAATGATCCATGGGTCGGCGGTTCGAATCCCGGCTCCTCCTGGCTACATGTCGAAGTGTCCTTGGGCAAGACACTGAACCCCAAATTGCTCCCGATGTGCTGGTTGGTACCTTGCATGGCTTCCGCCGCAATCGGTGTATGAATGTGTGTGTGAATGGGTGAATGTAATGCACAATCTATGTAAAGCGCCTTGGATAAAGGCGCTATATAAATGCACCATTTACCATTTTACCTTCCCTAATGATTATATCTGGTGTCAGTATTTATTTATGGTGTATTCTCTATTATTAAGGTTATTGTAGCAGTCAATTTATATTGGGGGGCGGGGCGGGTGTCCCGAGACGTTGCCAAAGCATTTTCGGGGGTCCCCGGGCAAAAACGTTGAGAACCCCTGACCTAGGGTATCTATGGGCACTGATGACGTGGAGGAGAACCCCCCCCCCCCCCCCCCCCAGCGTCCCCAGCGGGAATCAAACCCAGGACCTTCTAGCTGTGGAGCGACGTCTTGCGCCACAGCTGCAGGCTTTAATGCTACTGTAAATCATATACATTTATAATACATTTAAACCGGCCATGGCTTATGACATCCACCTCTTTAAGCTGTGCACAGCAAAGCGCCACGCCATCTATTTGCCAGGACGAGAGGCAGTCGACACCTGTGCCGCTGTGCCTAATCCTATTCCAGCATGGAAACTGGAGTGGATTCTGATGCTGTGTGATGGCTGACTTATTCATGCTGTCCCCCCTTTTAGCAAAGGATCTGCTCATCTGAGGCGACGGCTGTGGCTGACGGGGGTGTGGAATCCGTTTCCACACCAGTGCAGTTGAGGCTGGGGGTCAAATGAAAGCCTGGGTATCGAGGCTAAGGCTGGGGTGATGTCGGCCACATTCACATGGTGGAAAAAGTACTCAAATGTTTTAGTTAAGTAAAAGTGTCAATGCTGCAATGTAGAACTACTCCGTTACAAGTAAACGTTCGGAATTCAAAATGTACTTGAGTAAAAGTACAAAAGTATTGGCATCAAAATGTATTTAAAGTACCAAAATGAAAAGTACTCGTGCAGAATGCCCCATCTCATGTTGTATACAAAGCAATCAAAAGATGTCAAATAATTGTAGTGTGAGTAAAAGTACAATATTTGCCTCTGAGATGTAAGCGGAGTAGTAAGTAAAAGTGCAGAGAATTTGACATACTCAATTAAAGTACAAATACCTCAGAATTGTACTTAACCCATTTTGGGCGGGAACCCCTTTTGGTGTTTTAAACATTATGTTATGCTTTAGCTATTGAAAAATAGCAGATCTACAAGCTCATAGCGCGCCACCAAGTGGCGCGCTACGAGCTTGTAGGTCTGCTATTTTTGGAAAATCGAAGAACCACTGACATAGAAACATAGCTTTTTCTGAAAACTGTCAGGATGTAGAAGACATTTTTAGAATCTGATCTCAGTCAAAATGGGTTAAGTACAGCACTTAAAGTAAATGTACTTAGTTACTTTCCGGCCACATTCAGCCGCCATACTGTACCCCAGGTGCACGGAGCCCATAGAGCCATTAGCTAGCAGCGGCCGCGCTTCAGACTCAGCCAGGCGAAAAGGCAAAATGTACACCGGTGTCTGGTCGATGATAAGCAGCTGGAGACACATGGGCTTTAGTTTGAATAACCCATTCAGGCTTGACGTCGAAATTTAAAAAAAATGTTTTCTATGTTCATGACAATTTTCTGAAAGATTTGAGGCACATTTTAACGATTTTTCAAAAATAGCAGACCTACAAGTTCATAGCGCGCCACTCGGTGGCACGCTATGAGCTTGTAGATCTGCTATTTTTCAATAGCTAAATTATAACATAATGTTTAAAACACCAAAAACGGTTCCCGCCCAAAATGGGATAAGGCAAACACCTGAGGTCCTGGTCAGATGAATGTGTGTGGATATAGATAGTATACTGTATGCATGATGCAGGGGCTTGAATTGAACTGAATTGTTGTCTCTGGTCCATTTGCTCTTCGTTATAAAGCCTGTGTGGAATATAGCAAAATCAGGGTCAGATGCTTAGATTTTACAGCTTGCCAAGGATGACTGTAACTTCCCTCGCCATTGAACGACAGATTGATGTATGCTTGTGTTGTGTTGTATGAGGGGTGGGGGGCAGTCGAAACACAGCCGAAAGCCGTACAACACAAATGTTGTGTCAAACCATGTGACTTCCATTGGAAATGCATTGGGGCAAGATGTAAACAAACCCTTTCATACATCTAGCATGCATCAATGTTGCGACCTTCTTCAGGCATAGCATGGTTGTCTGAAGAAGGTCGCAAGACCGAAACGTTTCCTTGACTCTTAAATAAATACCTCAAACCAGCAAGTGGCAGTGTGTGCGGGTCTCCCTCCTTCTCTAAACCTTCTTAACCCAAAAGTTAGTAATCGCATCACGGCAGCTGCATGATCCTTCGCCAAGTTCCATCTGTTCTTGAGTTGCACACACACTCAGGCAGGCAGGCAGGCAGGCAGGCTGCGCGTGCGTGTGTGTGCGCGCGTGTGTGTGTGTGTGTGTGTGCGCACACCTTAGAGTATATATGAATAGAGGCGGCACCCGGAGGAAACCCTGAGGCGCAATGGACATAGTGGCCGAATTTGGTATTGCAGCGCTGGGCCAAGAACATGAACGCGCTGGTCCGTTGACTATCATTGCGCACGTTCATGATGACACGTGAACGCAGTTTCAGTGCAATGGCAGCGCGTTCATGTCTTTGGCCCAATCAATCCCAGAATGCACTCTGTTCCTAACCGGAAGGAGGAGTGAAATCGCCTCATGCGCTTCTGAGCAACTTAATGCAAGTGGATGGAAGGAGAACTCGGGTGCCGTCTCTATTCATATATACTCTAAGGCGCACACACACGCACGCACGCACGGGCTTGCTCGCGCACTTGTGTGTGGTCACATCACATGTGATGCATTACCCTTCCATGAGTAATAATACAGTTAGACAGACATGGTAATGTGTTCTGGATTGGCACTTTAAAATCTCTACCCTTTGCTAACCTCGTTTAAAGCGTCAATTGACTTTAGACTCGATTAAAGTATAAAACATTATCTCAAGCATGAAAGCGGGTCATTTTGTATTGACAGACATTTGTCACTGTCCTCCAGCTGAGACGGAAACAACGAAAGAGAGGATGTCCTGCATAAAAATAATTTAGTACAATACTGTGTGCCAGAAGGATTTCAATACATTTCAATACATAATTTAAATTTATTGAAATCTTCCTGGCACAGGATGCAATCCCTCTACACCAAGACCTGAGGCTGATTCTACAAATGTCTTCTAACCGTTTTCTGAAAAAAACGTACATTATGTTGCTAATAAAAGTTGTGCTCAAACCTTTTTCGCGTCAAGGACCCCCAAAATGATATGATTTTGGCTGCGGACCCCCATCTGCATATTATGTTTTGTTCCAGGGACCCCCAGAAGCAAAGATTTGAGTTAAAAATGTCCGCTTGAAAAAAATGGCAAACCAAATGCGCTATATAGCTAAAATCTAAAATGACACAGATGCTTTCACATTCTTAATGGGTTAATTGGCCATTAGCTGGCTAATGACTAATGCCTATTTTCATACTCAAGGAAAGTGGAAACGTTATGGCAGTAATTCATGAATCTTCTGTGTTGTCAATGAAAAGCATATGTCTCTGTAAGCATGGATTTACATAGAATATAGCTATTTTGATCTGGTGGTGTAGCAGCTTGATATGAGGAAGTTCTTCTTCAGATAACAAACGGGGAGAGAGATATTATTGCACAGTTGTTGTATGCAACAGAAATGTAATAATTTCAGGATGTCGACCTTTTGTTGAGTTCTGCACGCTGACTCGACTGTCGACTCAATATATCAATATTATGACATTTCTATTTTCACTTTGTCAGATTGCTGTTAACCCATTTTGGGCGGGAACCCCTTTTGGTGTTTTAAACATGTTATAATTTAGCTATTGAAAAATAGGGCGCGCTACGAGCTTGTAGGTCTGCTATTTTTGAAAAATCGTGGAAATATTTATTTCATGATTTTGATATCTATCTAATCTAGTATCTGATCTAGTATCTGCTATTTGTTAAACTATAGACACGGGCACTCGGGCAGGGTAATATTCAATATACATTATTTATGTCATACAAAAGTTCTTTGGTCTTGACAAAGAATGATAAAATCTTTGATCTTTGCATACATCTGAGCCACTGATTATGGGAGTTGTTTGAAACGGCTGCCTTGATGTCGGTCTGTGGTTTTTGAATAGAACATATTATAGAACATGACAACTTTTCTCTTGTTCTCATGTCACCCAGTTTGATTTGTATTTGGTCACATTTGAACAGATCTTCACAATAGAAGATTTAGAAAAAGTAGCCAAATTTGAATCATTGCAGATCTACAAGCTCACTATGTGTCTTGTCGTGAACTTCAAATCAGATTATATTTTCGAATGTTCGAATTGCTGAAAAAAGGGCATAAATGTTTAAAGTGTTTCTCATTTTGCTGGGAGGGGACCCCCTGGAACCCCCTCAAAACGAGGAGAACCTTTCTCCACAATGCTGGGAGGGGACCCCCTGGAACACCCTCAAAACGAGGAGAACCTTTCTCCACAATGCTGGGAGGGGACCCCCTGGAACACCCTCAAAACGAGGAGAACCTTTCTCCACAATGCTGGGAGGGGACCCCCTGGAACACCCTCAAAACGAGGAGAACCTTTCTCCACAATGCTGGGAGGGGACCCCCTGGAACCCCCTCAAAACGAGGAGAACCTGTCTCCACAATGCTGTCTGGATGTGGAACAACAGCCTACCAGAGCATGTAGTTGATTTCATCACAGACAATGGCCTTCAAGCTTTTAAATACGGAGTTCATAGACATCTGACCACCCCTCACACTGACTGATAAGCTGCAGTGAGCCGTATGATTGGCCAATGGATATAAAATTATCTTACTTGGCTATTGTTCACAATGCATCGAATAAAACAAATAATGGATTGAAGTGGAGTAAACTTCAACAATATCGTAAAATAGCATGTACCAGCATTGTTCTGGTTGGGGACATTAAACTATACTATTGTCACAGTTACTTGAAGCTAGAGCCCTTTAATTCTTTTATTTTTTTAGGTCCGATCCTGGTTTTGATCGTAGACCATCAATTACCATGTGTTGTTCTCGCTTACTGTAAATCACTCTGGATTAAATGCCTAAATTGTAATTACCAAAGCAGTCCCACCATGGTACATTGTATGAGTCCCACTTCAACGACATTAGGAGTCATATTTTGCAGCATTTAATTGCAGCATTTAACTACAATTTCATTTTTAATGGTTATAATGTGGTTATATTCATGTAGAAAACAGAAGAAGAAATGATTATTATAACTAAAGCTTGCAAAATAAACTAAATAAATAAATAAATAAAAAACAGTACAGTAGTGCATCCCGTGGATGGTCGTTGTTTTATTGCGTCCCTTAACTATAAACTGCGTTTTGGGATGCAAAATGCACCCTATTTTAATCTCTGCCAAAGTAATCAGCAATATTTTGTAGTAACAAACAAACAAAAAACAATGATTTGAGTCAAGTTTGAGAGCTTAAATTAAACATATTTTTTATAAATTCAGAATAAACACATAATCTGACCTTCCATTTTATTTAACCACTTAATTATTATAAAACAGATATACACGTGTTGCATCGTAAAAAAATGCATTCAGAAACCACAATGTGGTAAAAAAAAAAGCAAATAAGATATTGTTTGCTTATTTGCTATTCAGAAACCGCAGTGTGTTCAACTAGGAAAAATAAAAGCAAATTCCGCAGTGTAAAATGCTAAACTACACCCGATGTGTTTGTCTGCCACTACAGAGCAAAACGGAGAGGCGAGGAGAGGAGCACATGGTGAGGTTGAACGGAGTGAAGAAGGGCAAAGAGGACGAGAGACGAGAGATGATCACCCCTTCCCTGAGGGAAGCTTTGACCAAGCAAGGTGAGTAACAGCTTGGGCTTAACCCATTTAGACCTGACACTAGATTCTACAAATGTCTTCTAATAATGACAGTTTTCTGAAAAAAACTATCTTTCTATGTCAGTGGTTCTCAAACTATTTCATGTCAAGGAGCCCCAGAATTATACGTAATTGGCCGCCGACCCCAGAAGCAAGGTTATGAGTTTAAAACGTTTGCTGTGAAAGAATATATATATTCCAAGAATTGCACGCATTTTCAAGACTTTAAAAATAGCAGAGTGCAGTACTACGAGCTTGTAGATCTCCTATTTCTCAACAGCTAAAGTTTAAGCCATTAAAATAAACTATATAAAAAAGTCAAATAAATGAAGGCCCTCACATTTGTATGTAAATTAACATCCTACACATAATTCTACATGCATTAAAACTCTGAACTCTGACTGGGGAGGGAGTCTGGGAGATAAGTGGATTATTGCTTCTCCGATTCTAATTATATCATAATCATTATAACAATGTGAAAGTAAACATTTTACAAGAAGGGAAAAGGTTATATTCGTGGGCAATCAAAATATATTGGAATGTTTGATGTGTCATTAAAATTCATGTTCACAATGACATGGCACACTGACTATCTAGAAAATAAATACATGGCACTTCATTTCAAAAAGGTTGCAGACCCCTGCTATAGTATTATACCCAGTCCTGATGGTGGCGGTAACTTCACCATTATGCCGATTTTGACCAAATAGAGCGAATCTGGCGATGTCATTTCCGGTTCTACGGATCACAACATCCGCTAGCTTTCTCCACTGTGTTACACAGTCAGATGTCCGGGATGCTAAGCTATCATCGTTTATTTTAATAACTAAGTCAAATTAAGCTCTAATCAAGCCCCAAATATCGCATTTTTTAATATACTAGTCCTTACCCGTTATGAACAGCAAATGATGTTCAGTGTGGGTAATGTGACGTAATAGATCACATTACTGATAGGGGGGAAAATGTTTACAGATGGTCTTTGGAAGTTGGGTTGGGCACAAAAGTAGGCTAGTTTATTTTGCAAGAAAATGCTGCAGTACAATGATAAGTACACCATTGATGTGTGATGTAAATTTGGTGGTGATATTCTGCCCGGAATGTGTCGTTTGTGAGTGAGCTACTGAGCCACAATGTAATCATGTGATTCTTAGTTGTTCAGCAATAGCTTCTGCAGGTTTTTCTTTTCTTACACGACTTTTTTTCTCTTTATCTGTGCAGGATACAAACTAATTGGAAGTCACTCAGGTGTGAAACTTTGCCGCTGGACCAAGGTACGGTAGTGTATCAAACGCTTTGCAGCATGCTGTACTGTTGTAGACTTTTGGGACCTAAATGGAATCCACAAAGCCAACAAGGTGTTTTTTTCCCCCTTCATGCTATAGTCTATGCTACGAGGCAGAGGAGGCTGCTACAAGCACACGTTCTACGGCATCGAGTCTCACCGCTGCATGGAGACAACTCCCAGCCTGGCCTGCGCCAACAAGTGTGTCTTCTGCTGGAGGTAGGTGTCTGGAGAATGGACAAGTGTGTCTTGTGCTGGAGTTATAGGTGTCTGGAGAGTGGACAAGTGTGTCTTCTGCTGAAGGTATGGTGTCTGGAGAATGGACAAGTGTGTCTTCTGCTGGAGGTATAGGTGTCTGGAGAATGGACAAGTGTGTCTTCTGCTGGAGGTATAGGTGTCTGGAGAAAAGACAAGAGGTTTGTCTCACGTAGCCACACAACTATTCCACAATCTCTGAATGCTGTATAGAGTCTGGAACTACACGTGCTGTAGTTTTTCGTGCCATTCAGGAAAATATATTTACATTTTTTTTTCATTTCTGCTAAGCAACCAGATATATATGCTTAGATGATTTATATTTATATTAGGATCAATTTGCGCGATCAGAGCTTCCGTTGCTCCAGACTGTATGACGGAAGCATTTGAAAATTGCGAGCGGCAAACAGTCTGGCCACACGAGGCTAACAAGAGATTCACGTCTGTGCCTCAGAACTTGGACTGGACTCATCAGCTCACAATGACGTTATTATTGGCCAACACTGATGGCCAATTGATTCATCTGTAAATCCCAGATCCAGACTGTAAAATAGCTCAAACCAGTGCTGGTTATTTAGTTAGGACCCACGACAGTGGTGTTCGATACGAACTTAACCGGGATGTGGAAACCTCCAATGAAAAGCTCTATAATTTGCTTGGCCAGATATTCCGTCCTATCCAACTGACTCAGGCCAAAGATATTAGAAGATATTCTGCCACCTTAAGTCTCTGACTGTAATCCTTTTATACTTTTTAGTTATATGTGTGTCATAATGACAATGCTATCCAATCGCATATGACGATGACACACGTGTACATCCCTATATGGGGTTCCCACATCAATCCGATGTCAGCATTGGATATTTCCATTATCTCCACATATGGGCCATAAATCATCATCATACGTGGAGATCCAAGTGACAGCCTTTTATCCCCATATATGGAGATCCATTTGAGAGCCTTCGCAACAGCCACCCCCAGATTTCCCATGGAAATATGTAAAATATCAAGAAGGCTTGAACAGTTCGCCCATTGCAAGCGTACCTGGCCCTTGGGCCACCCCATCGAAAGCGTACCTGGCCCTTGGGCCACCCCATCGAAGGCGTACCTGGCTCTTCGAGCCAACGCATCAAGAGCGTACCTGGCCCTTGGGCCACCCCATCGAAGGTGTACCTGACTCTTCGAGCCACCGCATCAAGATCGTACCTGGCCCTTGGGCCATCCCATCGAAGGCGTACCTGGCTCTTCGAGCCACTGCATCAAGAGCGTACCTGGCCCTTGGGGTGCTACTACCGTACCATGCATGATGACTGTTCGTCTCCGGTTATGCTCATGGTCATTTCTGCAAGAGTGACCGTCCAGCCTCCTTGCTGGACTACTTCGGTCCCTATGAACCTGGACTTCTGGTCTGTCAGCTTGCACTTTCATCTCGATATCCTATCGGTGAACAAAGCCTCTGCCGTCCTCCGACTGCTCCAACATCTATGGGAAGGTTGATATAGCTCCGATGCCCTTGCATCATCATGCTGTCCAGACAATGCTCTCATAATATCCACCAGAGCGTTCCGCTTCCGTCCTCCGACTGCTCCAACATCTATGGGACAAGCCTCTGCCGTCCTCCGACTGCTCCAACATCTATGGGAAGGTTGATATAGCTCCGATGCCCTTGCATCATCATGCTGTCCAGACAATGCTCTCATAATATCCACCAGAGCGTTCCGCTTCCGTCCTCCGACTGCTCCAACATCTATGGGAGGGTTGATATAGCTCCGATGCCCTTGCATCATCATGCTGTTCAGACAATGCTCTCATGATATCGCCACATTGCCACCCCCAGATTTCCCATGGAAATCTGTACCATATCTAGAAGGCTTGAACAGTGGACCCCTCAGGCCACCCCAATACAAGCATACGGAGGCTTGAACAGCAAACGTCAGCCATTCAGGCCACCCCATTGAGGGCATCCAAGCGTCCCGCTTTCTTCCTTTGATGTTACGGTGGGTCATAAAAACCTCAAGATCAAATCACATGCCACCCATTAAAGGCGTTCCCTGTCAATGGGTCAGAGTCAGCCAACCCATGCAGTTCCAGTTTCTTCTTCTTCTTCTTGTGGGGTTTATTGGCAGTTGGCACAGAATTGTGCATTACCGCCACCTACTGGTTTCTTTCACCATACACTTATCTGTGACTTAAAATCAAACATTGTCCACCCAGTGATCCCATCCCTTATAGTCCATTCAGTTACTCAGACACTTGAGTCTGAGTCCCCGTGAATTCCTCCCTCAGCACACTATCCAGATCATCCCCAGTGACGTCATCGACATTTAAAAACCTTTTTGCTGCTTCCAGTACCATTTTGATCCTCTCCGACTTCCTCTTTATTTCCACCGCACAGTTTATTACCATAGCTATAAAGGCTAGGAATTTTGTTTTGTCCATACAGATCTCATTTGCGTGCACATTCCCTTTTTCCACCTGCTGCCTTCTTTCGGCCCCACTCTCTTTACTGCATCCTTCCACTTTCTTTACAGCTTCCGCATATGACATGCCCCATTCTCCTCTCATCTTATGCACCGTCCTCTCCTTGATCTTCCTTGAGCACTGGGCCAAACCTGCATGATGCTCTCCTCCACAGTGAATACAATTTGCTTTCGCCTCTTTGCAGTCCTCATTGCAGTTGTCTTTCCCACACCTTCCACATACTTTATTTCCCCTGCACACAGCCGCTACATGCCCATACTGCTGACAGCAGTAGCATCTCAGTGGAGCTCTCTCGAAAGGTCTGACATAATAACTCATATACTCCACATATATTCTCTCTGGTATCTCCCCCTCAAACGTTAGACACACAGCGTTACTGTCCTCCCGTTTTCCTTCCTTGAATCGCGTCAGCCTCCTTGCCTCACAAACTCCTTCCACTTCCAAAAACTGTTCACATTTCACTGATAGTGGTACGCCCCCTATCACTCCCTTCTTCCTTCGATTTCCTCCCAAATGAAAAATACTAACTTTCCTCCCCTTGAAGTTCAGTCCGTCCCCTGCCACTGCGTTCTCTGCCTGATCTCTATCCATACAATCTATAATGACCATTCCACTCCTGGTAACTCTTACAGATTTGACCCTGCCCAATATTTCCTCCAAAGCTTTCCCTACCTCTCTTGGATCACCAAACAGCCCGTCAGCCTGCTCCTTCGCTATCATCTCGACCGCATAACCCTCACTTCCTTCATGACTTTCTGCCAGGCTTCCTCCTTTCTTTCTTTTGGTTTCGGTGCCCTCTCAGTTCCTCCAAGTCATTGCCTTCCTTGTCCAATTCCTCCACCGATACAGAAGGTGAGTACGCCAGGTAGACCGTCATCCCTCAACCTCCTCAGCCTCCGACGTAACAGAGTCATCACCTTCCCAGTTCCAGTTTGAAGTAACGCCCTTTTGACCGTATCAAGGGTGGTCCACAACTTCGGACCCAGGCTTCTACAACACCACTCCACCCCTTCGGCCCTGGCGTCTATAACACGACGCCATCACTTCAACCCTGGCGTCTACAACACCACGCCACCACTTCGACCCTGGCGTCTACAACACGACGCCATCACTTCAACCACGCCACCACTTCGACCCTGGCGTCTACAACACGACACCATCACGTCAACCCTGGCGTCTACAACACGACGCCATCACGTCAACCCTGGCGTCTACAACACAAGGCCATCACTTCAACCCTGGCGTCTACAACACGACACCATCACGTCAACCCTGGCGTCTACAACACGACGCCATCACGTCAACCCTGGCGTCTACAACATGAGGCCATCACTTCAACCCTGGCGTCTACAACACGACACCATCACGTCAACCCTGGCTTCTACAACCCGACGCCATCACTTCAACCCTGGCGTCTTTCAGGGAGGTGATCATGTCCAGTGCTCTCTCTCTCCTGCACATCACCAGTGCTCTCTCTCTCTCCAGCACATCACCAGTGCTCTCTCTCTCCAGCACATCACCAGTGCTCTCTCTCTCCTGCACATCACCAGTGCTCTCTCTCTCCTGCACATCACCAGTGCTCTATCTCCTGCACATCACCAGTGCTCTCTCTCTCCTGCACATCACCAGTGCTCTATCTCCAGCACATCACCAGTGCTCTATCTCCAGCACATCACCAGTGCTCTATCTCCAGCACATCACCAGTGCTCTATCTCCAGCACATCACCAGTGCTCTCTCTCTCCTGCACATCACCAGTGCTCTCTCTCTCCTGCACATCACCAGTGCTCTCTCTCCAGCACATCACCAGTGCTCTCTGGCCCTTGGGACACCCCATTGAAAGCGTCTCGCCAGACCTTCACCAACTGTGTCTTCCTGGTGAACGAGACCCTCGTCGGATGTTGTATCTTGCTGGTGAACGAGACCCTCGTCGGATGTTGTATCTTCCTGGTGATCGAGACCCTCGTCGGGTGTTGTATCTTGCTGGTGAACGAGACCCTCGTCGGATGCTGTGTCTTCCTGGTGAGCTGGATCCTCGTTGGATGCTGTGTCTTCTTGGTGAGCTGGACCCTCGTCGGATGCTGTGCTGTGTCTTCCTGGTGAGCTGGACCCTCGTTGGATGCTGTGTCTTCCTGGTGAGCTGGACCCTCGTCGGATGCTGTGTCTTCCTGGTGAGCTGGACCCTCGTCGGATGCTGTGTCTTCCTGGTGAGCTGGACCCTCGTCGGATGCTGTGACTTCCTGGTGAGCTGGACCCTCGTCGGATGCTGTGTCTTCCTGGTGAGCTGGACCCTCGTCGGATGCTGTGTCTTCCTGGTGAGCTGGACCCTCTTCGGATGTTGTGTCTTGCTGGTGAGCGGGACCCTCGTCGGCTGCTGCATCTTCCTGCTCCTCGTCGGCTGCTGCTTCTTCCTGCTCCTCGTCGGCTGCTGCTTCTTCCTGCTCCTCGTCGGCTGCTGTATCTTCATGCTCCTCGTCGGCTGCTGCATCTTCCTGCTCCTCGTCGGCTGCTGTATCTTCCTGCTCCTCATCGGCTACTGCATCTTCCTGCTTCTCGTCGGCTGCTGCATCTTCCTGCTCCTCGTCGGCTGCTGTATCTTCCTGCTCCTCGTCGGCTGCTGTATCTTCCTGCTCCTCTTCGACTGCTGTATCTTCTGCTCCTCGGTAGATTCCGCCATCGGTGGTATATCCATCGTAGTCTTGATGTCCGAGCCTGCTCTGCTGTCCCAAGAATCGATTCCCATGCCGTTTTGAAGATGAACTCTCCTGTCCTACGCCGGGTCCTTCAATCTCTGCTGGACATGGAAATCCCACAACGTCGGGTCCCTGGCATCCAACCAACTGATGCCCAGAACCTCCGGAGCCCACCTGCTCCGAAGGCGAAGTGTGTCCCACCACTTCGGATCCCTGGCATATAACCAACTGATGTCCAGAACCTCCGGAGCCCACCTGCTCCGAAGGCAAAGTGTGTCCCACCACTTCGGGTCCCTGGCATCTAACCAACTGATGTCCAGAACCTCCGGAGCCCACCTGCTCCGAAGGCGAAGTGTGTCCCACCACTTCGGATTCCTGGCATCTAACCAACTGATGTCCAGAACCTCGAAGTGTGTCCCACCACTTCGGGTCACTGGCATCTAACCAACCGATGTCTAGAACCTCGAAGTGTGTCCCACCACTTCGGGTCCCCGGCATCTAACCAACCGATGTCCAGAACCTCGAAGTGTGTCCCACCACTTCGGGTCCCCGGCATCTAACCAACCGATGTCCAGAACCTCGAAGTGTGTCCCACCACTTCGGGTCCCTGGCATCTAACCAACTGATGCCCAGGACCTCCAGAGCCCATAGACTCTGGAGGCAAACGTCCAGAGCCCGTAGGCCCTGGGCCCAAATGATGATTGTTGAAGCGCACCTGCTCCACAAGCTATACCACCTGGTGTTGTAACCTCCTGGCTCCTGGGGAATCCGTCCCACCACCATCCTCTAAGGCCTCCGACATCCTGTTACTGCCGTACGCCCTAATCCGTTCTCGAATGGACCATGTAAAATAGCTCAAACCAGTGCTGGTTATTTAGTTAGGACCCACGACAGTGGTGTTCGATACGAACTTAACCGGGATGTGGAAACCTCCAATGAAAAGCTCTATAATTTGCTTGGCCAGATATTCCGTCCTATCCAACTGACTCAGGCCAAAGATATTAGAAGATATTCTGCCACCTTAAGTCTCTGACTGTAATCCTTTTATACTTTTTAGTTATATGTGTGTCATAATGACAATGCTATCCAATCGCATATGACGATGACACACGTGTACATCCCTATATGGGGTTCCCACATCAATCCGATGTCAGCATTGGATATTTCCATTATCTCCACATATGGGCCATAAATCATCATCATACGTGGAGATCCAAGTGACAGCCTTTTATCCCCATATATGGAGATCCATTTGAGAGCCTTCGCAACACAGACCCTCCAAAATGTTCCTCCTCACATAGTTTAATAGACCAGAATGTAGTGTATGTTCCCTTTCCTTACTTATTGTACAGTATATATCTCTAACCGAACCCCTTTATTTTGTTTGCTAATTATAATGGCTAGGCTAGCTAGTTTCTTGGGACATTTGTGGTCGTAGTGACTACATCTGTCATTAAAAACATATATTTTTTCAGCGATTTTCTTAGTTTTAAGGGTAACTGTTGTATTATTGCCACTTCAGTGATGCTTGCGGAACTCGACTTTGTCTCGTTCCTTACCGCATCACTGTCGTGGCAATAATCACGTTAACCCACACCCTCGAGTGTAATATATTGCTTAAATAGACCATCGCTAGTTGATTTTTAGATGGATTTTATTTTGTTTCTTTTTTTTAGCTTGGTCATTATAAAAGCGTTCGAAGTCAGGCTTGTGTCAGGAGGGACACAGAATGGACAAACCTGCCCTTATTAGGACAGTGAAGGGTTGTATGTGGCTGCCACACACTGCTTTAACTCACCTTATTCAACCTGGGAACATTCTAGACTAGAGGAAGAAATGTGTCTTTGGGTGGAACGCTGAATGGCCTTCACGGTTTATTTTCAGTTTTGGATTTCACTTCATAACATCTTAATTTGATAACAACATTATTGTCTCCACCAGGCCGAAGGCATGGGGAGAGAGTGTGTTTTGCTCTCCGTCCGTGTGTGTGTCCGTCCGTGTGTCCGTCCGTCCGTCTTTGGACAGCTAATCTCCGGCTTTGGACAGTACACCTACAGATTTTGGTACAAAGTCTCTCTAGAGCCATTCAACGAAACATGTCTTTCAGATTTTTCAGACTCCATCCTGATTGGCTAAGATTGGCTTCCAAAGTTCGCAGGAGTGCTCAGTTTCAAACAAAATGCCACAAATCATGAACACATTGTTTGATTTCCGTGAATGTACATTCCCACTAGGCAGAGGAAGAAATGCCACTTCAACATTTTCAACTCAGCCTCATGGTGTCGCTATAACTGGCCGTGTTTTTACCTCTATGCACACTCCCTAGAGGCCAAGGAAAAACCTTTGCCTGGAATTTTTCACATCTGCTCTTTATAGCGCCACCAGGAGGCCGACATATGTAAAACACATTTTCTAATATTACTCCTTCAGATTTTATTAAAATTTCACGCAAATCGGTACACATGCTCTCCATAGTCATGTGATCAAGACAGGTTTGTTAGATTTCTCATAATCCATCCTGATTGGCTACGATTGGCTTCTAAACTTTTCAGGAGTATCCCGCTTTGTACCCGTTTTGTACAAATCGCCACAACTCCTCAACGCAGCGTCCGATTGTGGTGACACTGTGCATGCATATTCCCACTAGGTTCAGGTTGAGGAAGAACCTCCACTGCTGCGCGGTTCTCGACTGCGTTTCAGAGTTGTAACTCTGACACTGGTGTTTCTTTGACCACAGAGGATTTAACCTCATCATTTCTGTCCACTTGCACCAGCGCTCTTAACACCGTAGCTCCACTCAAAGTCATGCGTCCTAAACAACACTGTGAACCATGGCTAAATGACATTACTCGTGCTACCAGGCGAGAATGCAGGAGAGCAGAGCGCAAGTGGAGGAAAGATAGATTGCAGGTCTCATTTGAGATTTTGAGGGAAGCCTGGAAAGCTTATCAGAATACTGTAAAAGCCGAAAGGATGAAACATTTTTCTGATATAATTTCAAACAACTGCCACAAACCCCGTGTTCTGTTTAAAACTATCAACTCCATCCTGGTAACTCCACAGTCCACCAGCCTGGATGCCTCACCAGAAATGTGTGAGAAATTTCTTCACTTCTTTGTTGACAAGGTTGCCTCTATTAGAGCCCAGATTGTTATGCCCTGCTATGATCCTTCCATAACTGTCACCTGCCCTGCTACCTTCAATGAGTTCGCGCCTGTGTCACTTACCTGCCTTGAAAAAATTGTTTCTCAATTAAAACCTGCATCTTGTCCTACTGACATTGTCCCACCACGCCTATTCAAGGAAGTTTGGCAGACTATTGGACGTAATGTCCAACTGATAATAAATCACAGTTTTACTTCAGGTGTGGTTCCGACTTATTTTAAACAGGCGGTGGTGGAACCCCTGATTAAAAAAACGAACCTTGACTCCTCTGTATTGTCAAATTTTAGGCCCATTTCTAAACTTCCGTTTATCTCCAAAATTTTAGAAAAAGCTGTACTTTTGCAACTCCAGTCGTTTTTAATTGCACATAATCTCCTTGAGGTCTTCCAATCTGGTTTTAAAGCATTTCACAGCACAGAGTCTGCACTTTTAAGAGTTTTTAATGACCTTTTAAGAACCACTGACTCTGGTGACCCTGCCATCCTTGTGCTTTTAGACCTCACAGCTGCATTCGACACTTTACAACATAACATTCTTCTCTCCCGACTAGAGTGTTGTGTGGGTATAGGAGGCACAGCGTTAAACTGGTTCCGATCCTATCTGTCAAACAGATCCTTCTCCGTGGCCCTAGGTGTCTCCACATCATCCTCTGCCCCTCTCCCTTGTGGAGTTCCACAGGGCTCAATTTTGGGACCCATCCTTTTTTCTCTTTACCTACTTCCTCTGGGTTTGATTTTTAAAAAGCATGGCATCCCCTACCACTTTTACGCGGACGACTCGCAAATATACTTGCCCCTGAATAAAAAAGATCCCACCACCTCCCTGAACACTCTGCTGGAATGTCTTAAGGACATAAAAGCTTGGATGGCCCTGAACTTTCTTAATTTTAATGAAAGTAAAACAGAGGTCATGGTGTTCAGACCCAGCACTGCCTGTGACACCTCCTCTCTGGATTTGGGCCCCCTGCAACCGTTTTTAAAACCGGTGGTCACAAACCTTGGTGTCAAATTGGACAGTGATTTTAAGTTGGACAAACAAATCAATTCGGTGGTAAAATCCAGTTTTTATCAGTTGAGGCTTTTAGCGAAAGTCAAGTCTGCTGTAACTTTTAATGATTTCGAACGTCTTATTCATGCTTTTATTTCTACCCGACTTGACTACTGTAATGCACTGTATGTTGGTGTTACCCAAGCCTGTCTGTCACGACTACAGTTAGTCCAAAACGCGGCCGCTCGCCTCTTAACAGGGGCACGGAAGTATGACCACATCTCCCCGATCCTTGCCTCCCTACACTGGCTTCCTGTGCGTTACAGGATCCAGTTTAAGATTTTAATATTTGCTTTTAAGTCTGTAAATGGGTTGGCACCACTCTACATATCGGAACTTGTAGCTCCCAAAGCATCGACAAGGGCCCTGAGGTCGACTGACCAGTCACTTCTCAAGATCCCAAAATCAAAGCTGAAATCCCGGGGGGATAGGTCATTTTCCGTTGTAGCACCCACACTGTGGAATGAACTTCCACCTCATGTCAGAGCGTCGCAATCCTTATCTGTGTTTAAATCACGTCTTAAAACTCACTTGTACTCCTTGGCTTTTGAACATACCGATTAAGAGTTGCTGTTTCCACTGCATTGTCCTTATGTTGCCCTGTTTATGTACTGTTGTTGCTTTTTTCCCTGATATTTTTAGTATTTCTTTGTGTACAGCACTTTGTTTCAACTTTGTTGTATAAAAATGTGCTTTATAAATAAAGTGGATTGGATTGGATTGGATTGGAATGCCACTTGATAGTTTTCAAATCAGCCTCATGGTGGTGCTACAACAGGCCAAGTCGCAACACACACACACACACACACACACACACACACACACACACACACACACACACAAACGACAACATTTTACTCCTAAACATTTTGCCAAACATCACACACACACTCCTATCCTCCTGGTGGAGACCTGTGCCCAGAAGGGCACTTTTTCTAGTTCACAGTTATTTTATTCTCACATATAAGTAATTAAAAACTAACTAACTAATTAACTTTAAATTAGCAACACACAGAGCACTGCCCTGACTCATCCAGCTACACTAATCCAAGACGATGGCCATGGAGTTCGAGACAGCTTTGTTCTCATGTCTCGCAGCACACGCAAGCTCAAATGACTCCACATTTTACACAAATATTGCTAAGTGTTATGCAACTTAACTACTATGTTATTGCGCAACTGGAAGTACTGTGATGCAAAATACATCACTTCCTTTCTTTTTACCAGCTGATTCGAAGAATCGGCAGGTCAATATTAGCATGGGAAACTTGCAACACTGGTAGTCGACTGGTAGATCATTCTGCTGAGTGTTGCCAAGTCTGCATATTTCCAGCCAAGTCTGCATATTTCCAGCCTGCATATTTCCAGCCTAACGTGGAGGCTGCTTAGCTTATTTCTGTCACGACAGTTGGCAACACTGGCAACCATACTGCCGAGTACTTCTTGCTGAGTGTTGCCAAGTCTGCATATTTCCAGCCTGCATATTTCCAGCCTAACGTGGAGGCTGCTTAGCTTATTTCTGTCACGACAGTTGCCAACACTGGCAACCATACTGCCGAGTACTTCTTGCTGAGTGTTGCCAAGTCTGCATATTTAAAAAGCCCACAAAAAACACCTTTCAACACACTACTTACACACACTCCAACTCGCTTATAATTCGCGGACCTGGCAACACTGCCTCCCCTCACGCCATTGGCTCAGACACACACGCACGCACACACACACACACACACTCACACACACACACGCACACGACACACACACACACACGCCTGGAAGCCACCGCCCACTGTGATCTCCTCACTGGAGAAGACAAACAGCGGAGGAGGAGGAATTGTCGCCTCACGATTTCGCTTATTCCTTCTAAATCTCTGTATATAAAATATAGCTAACTCATCGAAACTCTTAGTTACATCAATATTGTTCTTCGCCAATAGTTGGTTTGTGCCAAAGTATTACGATTATAGAGTTCGCATTGGCCAATTCCATTGCCACGCACATTCACAGCCATTTGCCATCGCGGTGGTTTGACCCAGAGCCAACTCATAGAAGAGTTACGACATTGAGGGGGCAGAAACCGAGCGCTCGAGCGCTGTTCATGCAGGCTGAACTGAACAGTTTCGGGAGACAAACACAGCAGTTACTTTTGCACCATGCTAATGCCTGCTAAAGCTAATGTTGACAGCCTGTGTGTGTGCGTGCTTGCATGAGAGAGGCAGGCGGAGCGGAGCGGAGGGGTCTCGTCGTCTGGGAGTGCGCGCAGCGTGTGTGTGGAGTTTATGCTTTGAGAATTTCTGCCCTCTTCCATGGCATTTGCAAAAAAAAAAGCATTCTCCCATGTTGATAAGAGTATTTTGAAAAGCACTAAAGCAGTGGTTCTGAACCTGTGGTCTGGGGACCACCAGTGGTCCTTGAGGGGGTTCCAGGTGGTCCCCAGCTACATGATGGAGACTTGGTAACCAAATGAACCCTTAGAGATCTTTAAGTCTTGCGGGTACAATTAAACCAAGTGGGTCCATTTGGTTCAATTTCACACTCTCAACAGTTGAAAAATTGTTAAACATCTGCATTACTTCGACACAATTTGAGAATGTAGCAAAATTAATTTGATCAACATTGGCCTGTTATCTCTCCTAATGGTACCAACATCAATACAGTTCTTTAGTTTGGGTCTGGAAGGCTAAATGTCATCAAATGGTGGTCCGTGGCTCAAATGCAGAATAAATAATGGGCCTTGATATGAAAAATCTTGACAACCACTGATTTAAGGTATATTTAGAACGGATAAAAATATGCGATTAATTTGCGATTAACTATGGACAATCATGTGATTAATCGCGATTACATATTTGAATCGATTGACAGCCCTATTATTATATAAGACAGAGGCAACAATTGTGCAAATAGCCAATCCACAAGTTCACAACGACCTTGGACATCTGCTATTTCACAACATTTATATGTGGAACCATTCTGTTGCTTGTCTGGGTGGGGGGTCCCCAGTTCAAATATGATTACTTTGGCGGGTCACAGCCTGAAAAGGCTCCTAAAATTGCTAGCCTACCACCTTGATATTACCAAAAAAAATGTTGTAACTTGTTGCCTTATCTAACTATTCATTGATTCACTCCCAAAATCCATTTGGCAAAAAAAAAAATCACACCTGTGTGAAGTGTGGGGCGCTCACTTCGCATTCTCTCATGTTGGGCTAGTTGGTGTCAAGGTGATGTATGTTTGCTCAGCAGTTGCTGATGTCTGCTCAGGAGGTTTGAGTGTTTACTCAGACCGAAAACAAATTAGAGGGAACATTGCCGCGGACCACCGCACCAACCTCCGCAGGGACCCCCCTTATATTAAACACACATCTATACGGAAGCTGCTGGTTATTATTCATATTGAATCAATTCTTGAATTGAATTGATTGCGCTATGGGCTTGTAGATCTGCTATTTTTCAATAGCTAAAGCATAACATAATGCTTAAAACACCAAAAGGGGTTCCCGCCCAAAATGGGTTAAAACAGCTTTTACTTGATCTTTTACATTCCTTGTTGTTCATGTCCACACTGTATTGCTTTACTGCTGTTATTTTAATGTCTTATGCCTCGCTTTTTCCCCTCCATTGCCATGTAAAGCACTTTGACCTGCATTTCATGTTACAAATAAACTTTTATTATTATTATTATTACTGTCTTGTTTACTGCAAAAATGTTATTACTCCACTCCTTCAATACAAATATCTATAAAAAATACCTCTTCTTATTGTGTCTTACAAAAATATTGATATGTACCCAGTGCAGTTATCGACAGAGGTAGTAGTTGTTTGCACCAGTAATTGTGGTTTTCGAAAGGACATCACATTAGTGAAGTGTCTTGCTTTTCTCCTAGAAGCCAATAAGGACAACCAAATGAGCCTATAACAGTCCATTTGGACAGTCTCAGAGTTTGTTCTAGGGTCCTTTGGTTCCATTTTGTACTAGGCTACACTCACCTGGACAGATCCTGTTGTTGTTTACACACACACATAAACAGACACAGATATATACATTTCAGATAATAGCACAATTCTGAAGATAATGCATCAGCTGGTAATTAATTGATTTGAATCAATTCTTGTTTTTCTCCATTCTTCCCCCCATTTTTGAGGAGCGCTAGCCCCTCCTATATTCTGCTTCATTTTTGTCCTAACACAAACATTAAATGCCATTGACAATGAATGGAGAATTTACGTCATAGGTGTCTGAGCAAATCGGTTATTTTGTCCTAACACAAACATGAAATGCCATTGACAATGAAATTATAATTTACATCAGATGTAGACGAGCAAATCGTCTATTTTCGTCCTACACGATGATTAAATTCCCATTGACAATACATGGAGAATTTACGTCATATGTGTCTGAGCAAATCGACATGTTACGTCATGATGATGTACGATGATAAGAGCGCCCCTCACTTCACACGGGTGAGAATTTATTTTTTCTTGTCGAGCTTCTAGTTGCTTTAATTTAATAGATATAGACCAACGCTGAAGAGTCACTATTGAGCAGTGAAACGGCAGCAGTGTCGGTGCATGCCATCCCTAATCTCTCAAGACAGAGTTTCAATTTGCAACGAAGATCTGTCAGCAGCACGATAGTTGAACTGTACAGCTCCTGAGGGAATCGCCTTTGAGGATGGAAGCAGTTTAAACCAAGACCTTAGGCCCATTCTACAAAATGTCTTGTGAATCCTAACCGTTTCATATAAAACCTATGTTTCTGTCGGTGGTTCTCAAACGTTTTCAGGTCAAGGACCTCAAATATTATTATGTACTGTAATTGTCCACCATCTGAAAATATGGGCACTGTGATTTCCTACCACCAGACACCATACTAACCCAGTAAGCACTGTGTTTTCCTACCACCAGACACCACACTAACCCAGTGAGCACTGTGTTTTCCTACCACCAGACACCACACTAACCCAGTGAGCACTGTGTTTTCCTACCACCAGACACCACACTAACCCAGTGAGCACTGTGTTTTCCTACCACCATCAGACACCACACTAACCCGGTGGGCACGGAGTGGCGTTGGAAGATGGACCCTGCTGAGACCATCCTCCAGGAGTCTGTAGAGAAACACCAGAACATGATCCACGGGTTCAGAGGTCAGTGCTGCTACAGCTAATGGATCTCACTCTCTCTCTCTACGCTTTGCACCCTGTCTGTCTGTCCGTCCGTCCGTCCGTCTATCTCCGTCACCGCTGGCCCGATCAACGTGAACACACACACACACACACACACACACACACACACACACACACACACACACACACACACACACACACACACACACACACACACACAATCCCTGGACACCAGAGCAGAATCTCTGCCCCAATGTTTCACATCGGCCTGTTATAGCGCTAGCAGGAGGCCAATCGTTGCAAAACGTTCTATATTACTCCAACCGATTTTGTGCAAACATCACGCAAATCTGTACACACTCTAGTATCTCTTCTATAGTAATTGAACCAAACTGGTCTGTCGGAATTGTCATATTCCATCGTTAGCCAAGATTGGCTTCTAAAGTTTGCCGGAGTGGTTCATTTGGAACAAAATGCCTCATCATGATAATTATCGAAAGTTAGCTACATTTGTGGCAAATCTGCTAAATAAATGCTTACAGCTTTCTTCACAAATGTGTTCATAAAGGTGTCTACTATATCACCTCTCAATTTGTTCCAAGTCAACTCCCTTTGGAAACTTTGTGACAGCTGCTGAAAGTTGGGCTACCATTAACTCATCCATCGCCAGGAACGCTTCATTTTTACGTGTTTTTATTTAACCCCTAGGGTGCTAAGAGGCAAGAATGCATTACGGTGTTTTGGGGCTTTTTATTAATTAATAATCGTATTATGGATGTTTTTTAGCCCAAGTGTGCCCCCAAAATTGCACCTCACTTCACACGTGTGATTTTCATTTATTCTTTTGTGTGCTTGGTTTGGTTGTTTCGGGTACATTAGACATGGCTGCCAGTTCCCACCTGATGTCGTGTGGGAGTTCAGAGTCATCCAGACCGTACTGAATAACTTCTAACTTGCATAACGTCTTCAGACTTGGACTCAAGTCTAAGATATACAGGTTAGAAAGTGTGTCCAATCCTCCAAGGAGGATCATACGATCTCCCACAATGCAACAAATAATTAGAAGAAAAAAGGGCAGGGTACAACACTGTACACTTTTTAAGGGGCGCTAGCCCCTCCTTTGTCCAGATTTTAGCGTAAAATGACATTTGCTTCTCTCTCCCCGGCACCTTGGACTAATTACAGTATCCCTCTCAATATTTCTACTATCTTTTTTTCATTTGCTGCTTTCTTTCGTTTTAGTGATTTTAGCTGTTTTTGACAGGGGGTGGGGGCATTCGAGCATAGGGCTAAATATGTATTTATTTACAAAACTGTATAGCGATTTATTTTTTTATTATTTACTATAGACCTACTAGACCCCAAGAAATTACATCTGGCCACAAAAGATCACGGGATCTACTGAATGTGTCAAACTAACATATTGAGCCTACAGTATATGACACACAGTGTGGCTTCCCCCCAGTAGGCTACCTTCACATTCAGTAGATCCTGTGATATTTTGTGGCCAGATGTAATTTCTCGCGGTCTAGTAGGACTATAGTAAATAATAAAAAAGGAAATCGCTATAATATAAAATACATATTTAGCCCCATGCTCGAATGCCCCTGTCAAAAACAGCTAAAATCCCTAAAACGAAAGAAAGCAGCAAATGAAAAAAAAATAACACTCATCTTTTACTTTCTCTAATAACAACCTAAAACATGAACTTTGGTTGAAAAAAACTAAAGTTGTCCTTTAATATCTCTCTATGTCTCTAAAGACAATACACCATGAATAAATACTGAAACCAGATATAATCATTAGGGAAGGTGTATGCATGTACTATATGTAAACTCTTCATTTCCACTTTCCAGCCATTCAGTTGAAAATAATTTGGGGACCCCCCAAAATAATTTGGCGACCCCCCGAGGGGTCGCGACCCACATGTTGAGAACCCCTGCTGTAGAGAGTGACAAAGACTCTTGAATCTGAATCTTACATACTGGAGTGTCGATAAACTATACTATACGATAAAAAGATAAAACTGAGGGATACATTTAGTTGTCACATCACTGTCATCCTTGCCATGTATACGTGCACATGCTTGCTCACGCACACAACACACACACACACACACACACACACACACACACACACACACACACACACACACACACACACACACACACACACACCCACGCACACCTAATGATTGTGCGCCACCAGTTTTCTTCACAAACAGAAGAGAACTTGTTTTGACTTTGTGACAGATTATATAAAATGTGTTTTGAGCAATTTGTTATATCCCTTCAATTTGGGATTAAGACATGTCGGTTGTCTTAAGTGGATAACTTTGAGTTCTTAAAATAGTTCAACTTTGTCCGGAGGCAATATCCACCTCAACCACACAATTGCACCCCCCTCCCCCGTTTGACATGTGTTCCATTTCTTCCCCCTTCAATTATCCTATCTGTCTACTATTCTATCTAAAAAAAAAAAGCATAACCAATAAAATAATTAAATAATACCTAAAAATCTAAAAAATATCTATTAAAGGACGACTTAACCACTTTGCGACCTATCTTCATATAATAGGTCCCCACTAATAATCATGATAAAATGGAAATAGATTTTTTTTTCCTACTCCGTCTGATATAGGTCTCATAGGAGGGCTGTGGGCAGATGAGAAACCCGTCCACCAGTGACATCATCGTTAGGCAGATTTTTTTTAAACACTATTGTTTTGACCAAAATGTTTAGATTTTTTATTATCGTGAGAATGATGGCTTCCATTGTCGCCTTGCAACTTTCCAGGGCTAGAAATCCTGCAGTTACTATTAGCTTGGATTCCCCATCGATGATGTCACTGGTGGACGGGTTTCTGAACTGCCCACAGCCCTCCCATGAGACACAGACTGAGTAGAAAAGATTGATGGTATTTTATCATGATTATTAGTGAGGACCTATTATATGAAGATAGGTTGAACAGTGATGAAGTGGTCCTTTAATCCAGAGCGATTTACAGTAAGCAAGAACAACAAATGGTAATACATCAAATACATAGAAATAATCATCAACGATCATAAGCATGAGAACCTAACATCTGTCTAACAGTAGAATATCTGTACAATGCAAAATAATGCAATCTAAGTTTCATAAGTTCAGCCTTTGTGTATGTATGCCTGTAAGGTCGTCGAGGCTAGTGCAAGTGCTGTAGGCTAGGATGGTGTCTGAAGACGCAAGTTTTCAGACTACGGCGGAAGATTGGTAGTGAGTCTGCACTTTAAATGTTTAAGTGCCAGCGTCTTTGTGCCGCCAGGTGAGGTCCAGAGGACACTCGGTAATGGTTGTGCAAGGCCTAACATAACATCAGTCTCCATCCCACGTGTTCACATTGCTACAGGGACACTGTTAATAGTGTTCCGTTCCATGACCTTGCTGCTGATAGACTTGAGTTTTATATGAGCTGTCCACTTTGGAGAAGGACAAGAGTTTCTCTGGAGGACCGCGATATACACCGTAAAATCCTCAGTGTTGAATTAACATATTAAGACCTGAGACCAGATTCTACAACATGTCTTCTGAATCCGTTTTCTGGAGAAATGTTACTATGATAGTGGTTCTCCAACTTTTTCATGTCAAGGACCCCCATAATTATATGAATTTGGCAGCGACCCCCCCCATCTGAAAATATATTGTTCCAGGGACACCCCCCCCCCCCCCCCCAGAAGCAAATATTTGAGTTAAAAACGTTTGCTGTGAAAGAATATATATTCAAAGATTTGCACACATTTTCATGATTTCAGCATTACAAGCTCATAGCACACACTCAGTATAAAAAAATAGCTGAGCTTTTAGATCTGCTATTTTTCAACAGCTAAAGTTTAAAATAATGGTTAAAGTGGTTCAAAGCTAAGGCGACACAGATGCGTCCTCAGGTCTGAATGGGTTAACTCTCTAACCAGACACGTAAGGATCTGATTGGTTACATTTGAGTTATAGACGGATACATTATCACTGATGATTTCACTGTGTAGAAATTCAAGTGGGGGTGCTACACGTACATTTCACATTTTCAGACATCAAGACGATATGCATTTTAATGAGGTTTCTGACACTTCTAACGCTGGAAGTGGCTAGTTCTTATGAAAATAATGAAGTGGCATTTCTCCAGAGCAATGTACAATGACGTTTGATGTATGGTTTAATTTGCCTTTGAATTGGTGATGCCTAGTCACAATTCTGTCTAGAGACATTGCTCTAAATTGTTATTTATGAATCGAAGCATATTTAACATGAAATTCTATTGGGGAAAAAATGAAAGAAAAACGTATCAATATTCCATGCGGTACTTGAAATAGGAAGGATGTCTGTTAAGGTCACAGTAACAACTCTTGTTTGTGCCGTCGACTTTAGAGCTTAACCCATTTTGGGCGGGAACCCCTTTTGGTTTGATTGATTGATTGAAATATTTATTAACAAGCAGAATTACAGTACATTTCAAGCACAAACTCAATACAAAGACTGTTAACTGTGAGTGGACGACCCAATTAAGCATTACACTTGTTTACAAGAGGGTCCACCATGTTCAATTCATCAAAACATTTAGAGACATACAAATAGACACTTCTATATAGTCAAAGAACAGAACAGGAATTCATCATAGAGGTAAAAAGGGAAAAGAAACATACAGTGTTTCAAGCATTCTGTTATACTTTAGCTATTGAAAAATAGTAGATCTACAAGCTCATAGCGCGCCACCGAGTGGCGCGCTATGAACTTGTAGGTCTGCTATTTTTGAAAAATCGTAAAAAAAGGTATATATTCTTTCAGAGCGAACGTTTTTTTTAATTTCGACGTCAGGCCTAAAGGGGTTAACAAATGGTTTATTCTCTGACTATTCCAACGTCCTTCCCATTTAAACATGCAGCTCTCAAATAGCCTTCTTTATTCATCCCCAGACTAGCCTGGCTTGGCCATGGGCGTAGCTTGAACTTGACCCCAGGGGGGTGCGAATGTCTGGGGGGGAATCCCCAGACATTTTTAAACTTGTATTCATTATTTTGCCGTTTTTATACAATGCCCTAACCCCTACAAATGTGTTATTTAGGACAGCACGCGCACACTATGTATGTCTCGCACATAATATGTCTCGAATGTCCTTAATGATTATAATCAAAATAGTAAAAGTTTACTGAAAAGCTTCGGCAGGATAACGACACAGCAGCATGTCACAACAACTGGGGGGGGGGGGGGGGGGGGGTAAAAAAAACCCATAAATTCCGCCCATGGGCTTGGCCATACTATATCTGCCGAGGGGAATTATTATTATTTTTTTTTGCACGGGCAGATTCACGTCTGGCCACTGCGAGGCTATCACCAGACAGAACTCTTGTACTGGATAATCTTTATTTAGACACAAAAAAAGGAAGAAAAAAAAAAGAAAAAGACCAATAAGAGTCCTCTACATTCTACAGCAGGGGTTCTCAACGTTTTTGGCTGGGGATCCCCGGAAATGCTTTGGCCATGTCTCGCCACCCCCACCCCCAACACAAATTGACCGCTACAATACCCTTAATAACGGATAAAGTACATCATAAATAAATACTGAAACCAGATATAATCATTAACAAACGTTTATGAATGTAATGTATGTGTACTATGTAAACTCTTAACTTCCGTTTTCCAGCCATTCAGTTTCGCAGCCCCCAGGTTGAGAATCCCTGCTCTGATTGATTGATTGATTGATTGATTGAAGTATTTATTAACAGTTTGCAGAATTACAGTTTCAAGCACAACTCAATACAAAAACTGTTAACTGTGAGTGGACGTCACCCTAAAGCATTGCACTTGTTTAAGAGGGTCCACCGTTTTCAATTCATCATAACATTTAGAGACGTACAAATATACACTTCTATATAGCCAAAAACAGGAAATCATCATGAAGGAGGTAAAAAATGGGAAAAAACATATACAGTGAGGGGGAGGAAAAAAATGGGTGGGTGGGGGATTCAGATTTTACGGGGGCCAGTTTCGAATTGCAGCCGTCTGAAGGTGCCCTTTGAGAGGGGTTTTGAAGGAGTCAAGGGATTTGCATGTCTTAATGACAGTTGGTAGGGCGTTCCACATTTTGGTTGCATAGGAGCGAAATGAATTTAGTCCCTTGTTTGTGCCGAATCTGGGTTGCACATGGTTTGTTGAACTCCCTCTGGTGTTGTGGGAGTGAACTTCATTGACATTAACGAAGTATTTAGACCGGTACATGGGTATCTCTACATTAACCTTAGTGTTTTGGTGGCTCAAACGTATCAGTTTAAAATCTATTGCAATCCATGCTATGGACCCGGCAACTTCTCTCTAAACACATTTCAGAAGATTAATGAGTATTAGAAAACTGTAGAGAAGAACATCAGCATAATCTCTGAATATGTTTTTCCTGTTTAGTTTGGTTCATTAAATGAATTACGGTCCTTCATTCGAGCCAGCAGTGCAGCGGTCTCGGTGCATTTTATATGTAGCTACTGAGGGACTACTGTATATTTGGACTTTTTGTAATAGACATCTTTTGCCCACGCCTCCTGGAGCAGGCTGGAAGCTGCGGAAAGTGTGATGCGGTTACACACTCAGTTGGTAGGATGTGTGTTGATGGTTAGTTACTGCGAGAGTCACGTCTATTGACCATTTGCAGACCGTGGTCATCTTGCCATCAGAGTTTGGAAGCACTCGTTTTCAGTAAAGCAATGTCCTGCTGCCTCCTGCGTTATGTGCAAATTCAAAACAGGTGGTACGTAACGCAGGGCAGTTGAGTGATATCTAACGAGCACGTCCAAACTGCAACACTTCACCTGCTGCAAGGACAGAAAGTAACTCATAACATGTCTACAGTGGATTTTTATGAAACAAACACTTATAATTCAAGCTGCAATGTTGGTGAGTTTGATGTTGTGTAATACAATCAGATAGGACTTTTCTGTTTGGATGAATGGGCTGCCAATGGGATGTTGCACCTTGTTAGCACCTTTCCATTAACTTACTGTATATGGTAAGATGGCCGCGGTCTGCATATGGTGGATAACCAACACCAACTCAGGACTCCTGGATCGCTGGCCTCCACGCTCTCCTATCTAACATCAGGTTCCTGTAGGGCAGTGTGTCTACGTAGGTGGTGCGCCTCTTTCCCCTCCTGGCTCTGCCCTGGGTTGGCTCCCGTAGAGTCAATTTAAAGTTAAACTTAAAGTTCTGGGTGCCCTGCCAGCCTCATCATTCTCTCTCTGACTTTTTTCTGGTTTTATCCTCTTTAGCAGTTTCTGTATTGACCTGTGCCTTCCTTGAACTGTACCCATTCTGCAATCTGACAACAACAATCAATCAATCAATCAGTCCCTGTTCTCCCATTCTCTAATGCACAACTTTTTATTTTTGCTCACTTGTATGTTTCTTTCACTTGATTCGCTGTTTTTTTCCACTCTTACTATTGAAACGTGGCCTATGCCTGTTGAAAACGATGCCCGTAGAGAGCACCTTCCCCTCTCATTTAGTGTTGATTTTGATTTTAGTCATAGTCTTTTGAATAAAATTGCATTTAGTTTTAGTCACATTTTAGTCACCTGAAATGTTTTAGTGTTTTACTAAATCTAAGGTTGATTTTGACAACTGAAATGTATGTTGGTGGGCTTTTGATGGCTTTGTACACTTGGACTGTCAAATTGATGTCATTAGGGATCTCTATTATTTTGGCCATAATATGTTCCTACACACACCGAGTCTGAAGTCGATCGATTGGTCGTTCCTCAAGATACTCCAAGGACAGACACAGACATGACACACACACACACGCATGCAGAAATGTTCGTAATTTATTGTCAGAGCACCCTTGTACTACACTGGCTCCAGCCCCCTGAATCGCTAGCCACGCCCATTAAAACAAATGTTCGGGCCATTCAGGTCTGGTGACTCTATGGCAGCCTTGGTTAAAAATCAGATACCGCGGCCACGTTTCAACTTGAAGGGCTTTCAGTCTGAATAATGACGTGAAACTAAATGAAAATTCAGTCTGAGTGTCGGGTTACCCTTGCACTCGACTGTCTGTCTGTGATCTCACAGACTTCACTTTCCCTCGGGTCCTCGACTTCTCTGTGACACGCACACTGAGTCTGAGCTTGATTGGTTGGCCCTGGCTCTCGAGGCTGACTGACTCATTCGCTGACTCACTCACTCACTCACTTGCACACACGCACCCATGCATGCATGCACGCACACACACACGCACGCGCACACACTCAGAGGAGCAAAAAGTTACTGAATTGTATCGTGTTACAGACAACAATTTGTAGTTGAAAACCACAGATAGATAACACAGAACTCATCCTCCAAGCGACCCAATCAATAATAATGAATTGCATTTTTATAGCGCTTTTCCAAGTGCTCAAAGCGCTTTACAATGGTTCATTCATTCATACATTGGGAGGGGAAGCGGCGAACAGTCGACGCCAGCGTCCTCACTTCCCACATTCATTGGACGACCTGCTCTACCTCCTGAGCCACAGCCGGCCGGGGTCTGATCAAGGCTGATAAGCCCACACTGTCTCCTGAGAGACTGAGAGACAGTCAATGGGGAAGATTGCTGATGAGATGTTGGCGACACTAAGGCCCCATTTACACTGGCAGACAAATCTAGCCTGAATCAGATCTGTGCCACATCGAGAGTGAAATCCGATTAGTTTTAAATGACTCATTTAAACAAATCGGATTCCAATCTGGATGTGGCTCAGATCTGATTCAGGTTGCCAGTGTGAATGGGGCCTTAGAGGCTCCAGGCGCTGTGGGCGTCCGGGTCTGGCTCCTCCTTCATCTGACCAGAAGTGCAGAATCCTTCTGTGCGTTGCGTCGTCGTTGCTGTCATTACCGCTGGACAGCACACATCTCAGCCTCTCAGATTTTAAACCCTCCTTGCAGGTTTTACTGTATACCATACTGTAGTTTGTTATTTAGTTTACGGTAGTTTTGAAACTTTTGTTACTTTTCAGTGTAGGCAAAATCTAAGCCTTTGCTTAGATTTTTTCAGTTCGTCCCATGTTTTCAGTATTGTAAAACCAATGCTTAGGATGGATGGATGGATGGATGGATGGATGGATGGATGGATGGATGGATGGATGCGTCAAAATTAACCTTTTATTTGACCTTTCTTTGTGTCTCCAGGTGTTCCTGGAGTGCTTCCAGAACGCTATGAGGAAGGCATGGCTGTCAAACACTGTGCCTTGTCCCTGGTGGGGGAGCCAATCATGTACCCCGAAATCAACACTTTCCTCCGCCTCCTTCATACGCGTCGCATCTCCAGCTTCCTCGTCACCAACGCACAGTTCCCCGAGGAAATCAGGTAGGGGCGCACAACACTCTAGTCTTAACTGCCCACGTTCACAGTTCCCCCAGGAAATCAGGTAGGGGCGCACAACACTCTAGTCTTAACTGCCCACGTTCACAGTTCCCCCAGGAAATCAGGTAGGGGCGCACAACACTCTAGTCTTAACTGCCCATGTTCACAGTTCCCCCAGGAAATCAGGTAGGGGCGCACAACACTCTTAACTGCCCATGACGGAGATCTCCATCTTTTAATGCTTTATATTTGTTTGATATCGGCGAGCGCTACACTGCTGTCTATGAGCGTCTATTGCACAACATTCAAAACCAGAAGTCGTTGGTCGGTCGGCAAAATGATTCCCCTCCAACAGGGAGCCCAAATCTTCTCCCGCCGATTTCTCTGAATCTAAATCACAGATTACGATTCTAATCAAAACACGCGTTTTTGACGGCCCATCGCGGTCCCGTCGCTAGTCGCAGTAAAATAATTCATGCCTTGGGTGGTCGGCGATCATCCCATGATGGATTTCGTTAACCGTTATGCTACTTATTTACAGTTATGTACTTAACTGATTACCTCACAAAGGTGAGCAACTCCCACAGCCACAACACTAGAGCAACCTTTTTGGCCACCCCCTGTTACCTCCCAAACAAGCTGACGCACCCCCCCACATGGTAATATAAATTGCATAAGCTATAGAGACATATATTTCCTATTTATCCACATATTAACCTGAATAGGGCATATACAGTACATGCAGCATAAGTATGCTATATTCTGCATATACTTGCCATATATTGGCATAATATGTTAATATATTTCAAATAAAACCATAGCACCACCATTAGCCTTTTTATGTCGTGCACACATCTCAGCCTCTCAGATTTTAAACCCTCCTTGCAGGTTTTACTGTATACCATACTGTAGTTTGTTATTTCGTTTACGGTAGTTTTGAAACTTTTGTTACTTTTCAGTGTAGGCAAAATCTAAGCCTTTGCTTAGATTTTTTCAGTTCGTCCCATGTTTTCAGTATTGTAAAACCAATGCTTAGGATGGATGGATGGATGGATGGATGGATGGATGGATGCGTCAAAATTAACCTTTTATTTGACCTTTCTTTGTGTCTCCAGGTGTTCCTGGAGTGCTTCCAGAACGCTATGAGGAAGGCATGGCTGTCAAACACTGTGCCTTGTCCCTGGTGGGGGAGCCAATCATGTACCCCGAAATCAACACTTTCCTCCGCCTCCTTCATACGCGTCGCATCTCCAGCTTCCTCGTCACCAACGCACAGTTCCCCGAGGAAATCAGGTAGGGGCGCACAACACTCTAGTCTTAACTGCCCACGTTCACAGTTCCCCCAGGAAATCAGGTAGGGGCGCACAACACTCTAGTCTTAACTGCCCACGTTCACAGTTCCCCCAGGAAATCAGGTAGGGGCGCACAACACTCTAGTCTTAACTGCCCACGTTCACAGTTCCCCCAGGAAATCAGGTAGGGGCGCACAACACTCTAGTCTTAACTGCCCATGTTCACAGTTCCCCCAGGAAATCAGGTAGGGGCGCACAACACTCTAGTCTTAACTGCCCATGTTCACAGTTCCCCCAGGAAATCAGGTAGGGGCGCACAACACTCTTAACTGCCCTTGACGGAGATCTCCATCTTTTAATGCTTTATATTTGTTTGATATCGGCGAGCGCTACACTGCTGTCTATGAGCGTCTATTGCACAACATTCAAAACCAGAAGTCGTTGGTCGGTCGGCAAAATGATTCCCCTCCAACAGGGAGCCCAAATCTTCTCCCGCCGATTTCTCTGAATCTAAATCACAGATTACGATTCTAATCAAAACACGCGTTTTTGACGGCCCATCGCGGTCCCGTCGCTAGTCGCAGTAAAATAATTCATGCCTTGGGTGGTCGGCGATCATCCCATGATGGATTTCGTTAACCGTTATGCTACTTATTTACAGTTATGTACTTAACTGATTACCTCACAAAGGTGAGCAACTCCCACAGCCACAACACTAGAGCAACCTTTTTGGCCACCCCCTGTTACCTCCCAAACAAGCTGACGCACCCCCCCACATGGTAATATAAATTGCATAAGCTATAGAGACATATATTTCCTATTTATCCACATATTAACCTGAATAGGGCATATACAGTACATGCAGCATAAGTATGCTATATTCTGCATATACTTGCCATATATTGGCATAATATGTTAATATATTTCAAATAAAACCATAGCACCACCATTAGCCTTTTTATGTCGTGCACCGACTAGAAGGCGCTCGCGCACCACAAGGGCTGCACGCACCACAAGGGGTGCACGCACCACAAGGGCTGCACGCACCACAAGGGCTGCACGCACCACAAGGGCTGCACGCACCACAAGGGCTGCACGCACCACAAGGGGTGCACGCACCACAAGGGGTGCACGCACCACAAGGGCTGCACGCACCACAAGGGGTGCACGCACCACAAGGGCTGCACGCACCACAAGGGCTGCACGCACCACAAGGGGTGCACGCACCACAAGGGGTACACGCACCACAAGGGGCGAACGCACCACAAGGGGCGAATGCACCACAAGGGGCGAACGCACCACAAGGGGTGCACGCACCACAAGGGGTGCACGCACCACAAGGGGTGCACGCACCACAAGGGGTGCACGCACCACAAGGGCTGCACGCACCACAAGGGGTGCACGCACCACAAGGGGTGCACGCACCACAAGGGGTGCACCAAGGGGGCAGGCAGACTTTCCAACGTTGAAGCTCTGGGTCCTAGTGGTAGGAGGAGGGACTACAGGCGGACCCGTGGATTCATGACCGGGAAACCCCGTGCAGCTGGGCTTTAACATTGAGCGCTCGGTTGCCCTACGTCACTCAGGACCTCAAAGTTGAGGTCCTGGGAGGGACTTCCGGCAGTCTTCCGGGTGCTTCAAAACGCCACTGAGCAACTTCCACTGACTGAATAGCTGGGGGGGCGGAGCTTCACGCCAGTTCAGTCTCTATTATATATATACTCTATGGGGTGCACGCACCACAAGGGGTGCACGCACCACAAGGGGTGAACGCACCACAAGGGCTGCACGCACCACAGTTTGGGAACCACTGCACTAGAGGGAGCATAAATAATGATCTGGTGCCACCCACATTTAGAACAAATATGGGTAAATTCACTTTCCACAGCACTGCCACTCAGGTGTGGAATGCCCCGCCCCCTTCCCTCAAAACAAACAAATCACTGTTAACCTGACGTCGAAATTTAAAAAAAAAGTCTTCTGAAAGAATATATATTCAAAGATTTGTGCCGCATTTTCACGATTTTTCAAAAATAGCAGACCTACAAGCTCGTAGCGCGCCACTCGGTGGCGCACTACGAGGTTGTAGATCTGCTATTTTTCAATAGCTAAAGTATAACATAATGCTTAGTTAAAACACCAAAAGGGGTTCCCGCCCAAAATGGGTTAAAACCGGTCCGAAAATTCACCTATCAATGTCGGCGGGTGAAAAGGAGAGAAGGTGATTGCCCAACCTCCTTATACCCCCCCTCCGATTGATTTATTTGACCTATTTTGACCTGTAGGCTACATAGTTTTTGAGATATATCGATTATTGTGTCTGAATTAATGCATGGGACCCGAATGGAAACGAGGCGCAAGGTCTTTTTTTCGTTGCTATCCTTTTGGACCAATGTGCTTTGACTGTACCATGTACTGTACTGTTTGCATTATTTATTGTCTAATAAAATAATCAATCAATCCAAAAAAAAACTAGAAAAGAAACTACAGGTCAAATGCACAGGTACTGTGTTGATTGATTGATTGATTGAAATATGTATTAACAGTTTGCAGAATTACAGTACATTTCAAGCTCAAATGTACTCAACTCAATACAAAGACTGTTAACTGTGAGTGGACAACCCAATTAGGCATTACACTTGTTTACAAGAGGGTCCACCTTGTTCAATTCATCAAAACATTTAGAGACGTACAAATAGACACTTCTATATATAGTCAAAGAACAGAACAGGAATTCATCATAAGGGAGGTAAAAAGGGAAAATAAACATATACAGTGAGGGGAAAAAGGGGTGGGCAGTGGGGGGGATTCAGATTTTACGGAGGCCAGTTTTGAATTGCAGCCGTCTGTTAACTTGAAAAGGGCTCTGAAGAAACAAATATCTGAGCACAGCAATGTACTCGTTCCAACTGACGCTGGGCATTAAATGCTGTGTATTTGTATGTCTACATGAGGGCAATCTGGGAACCCAACGTCAATGCAAAGGGACTTGTAGCAGTGCAATCTCTTTTATTAGGCTACATAGTCTACTGTAGGTAAAAAAACTCCTGCCATGAGCAGCTGTCGTTCACCTAAACTTATATATTGCTTTTGTTGAGATTGTGTTCGTTCTCGCTCTCCTTTCTCCCTCTCTCTCACTCTGTCTCTTTTTTCTTTGATCATTGAATGATCAAGTGGTTAAAAGCTAATGTGACACAGATGCGTTCTATGTGTAGTCGATGGAAGCACTTCTGTGTGAATGGGGACATCACATGGAAACAAGCTTTGGCTTTTTCCTAATTAATCAATTTTGCCGCTTTTTAATTGGTGTGCTTTTAACTGTTGCCAATAAGGTGTTCTATTCTAACACACACACACACACACACACACACACACACACACACACACACACACACACACACACACACACACACACACACACACACACACACACACACACACACTTCCTATCATAGTCTGGAAGGACTGTAGGTGTGTGGTAATGCATTCACCAAAATTGAATAGCAAGTTGTCATCGACAGATTATAATGGCAGCATGCAAATACATTCAGAGCCGATTGGTCTCTATTAAAATAGATAATGGTGCAGGAAAACATATCTTCAAAGGACACTATAGTTACAGTGGCATACATACACGGTAGAGCTTTATTAGTTGTCTTTGCTTAATTTGAATTGCTGAATATTGTGACTGTGCACCCAACTATTGTGCACTCAATCTTCAAAGCCGGTCTGTACAGAGCCTTACAGGCTCACAAATAACATTGCAAATCATCACAGCTGTGTGGCTGACTGCCTGTTACCAATTTCTCCTGTCTCTCTGTGTCTGACTGCTATTCAGAACAGGCGTACGTAGGTCCTTGAAGTATATCCTCTTGTGCACCTTATGAAAAATACATAACTAAAAGGCCATTCTAGCCTTGTGGGGCTTTGTGTGCACTGATGTGAAACCTTCAAAGACACAGAAGCACGCGTGCTTTTATTTTGTGTGCTGCACAATGAGCAAAGAGAAGAGAGTTCTGCATCCTTTGTGGGAGGGAAGTCGCGACTCTTTTTGATACAGAGACAGTCATGACGGCAAGACTAACTGTTCAGGAGAGGAGAAGAACTGATTTTCTTTTTTATGCAAAATGAGTTAATAGCACAGGCAGACTCTTCACATGTATTCTTCACCGAGCATGTCTGAAATAAATGTCAGAGCTGAAATCGACATGTAAATATGAAATAAATGCTTAAACATGTAGCTAGGTGTATAATGTTAGAGTCCACAGAAGTGAACCTTTCAAGCCCGTTTTCTCAACTTGCTGTTTTCTGCAAGACATTACTCTATAAGCCATATCTCCAAAACTGGTGGGTCAAACTGAACAACCAATATGTCAATTTGAATCTATGATTCCCTCTTTCATATGACATGAAAAAATCACACCCGTGTGAAGTAAGTGGTGCAACTCCGTGTGGGGGTCCCGGGGGGGGTAGTTCCAGACCAACAGGAACGCACCCAGGGTGCCGGCCCGATTCCGGCGAGCCGCCCCGCGTCCGAAACGGTTGAGAAATGACAGAGTTACCGTGTGGGGGTCCCTCTACTGTACCCTCCACTGTACTGTACTGTCACTGTACTGTACTGGCACACCCGAAATCACCATATATATACAGTTAATATGTGCGTGTGTTTGTGTGTGTGTTAGGTTGCGCACAGGTGGTGAAAAACAACCATGCTGTTTTCGTGCTCAGACATACATACAGACATACGCAGGCAGCCAGCCAGCTACCCACACACATAGTCACTTAAGGAAGTGGTTTGCACCACTTAAAACGATTTTATTTTCCCCTCAATGACTTAGCCTCGGTCAGAAGCGGTCACTAATGTCTTTTTTTGTGCCCCACACAGTCACTGTAATTACTGTACAGCAACACAACATTCAAACAACACTTTATGAAGACAAAACAGAATATCTGTTTGACCACGAATGTTCATGCACACATTCGTGTCGCCCAATTCGACTGGGGCTTGTGAACAGCCATATACTGCGTGCAACTAGTAATTTCTTACTCTCCGTTTTGGAATGATACTCTTGTGTTGTCCTCTCTTAATGTAAATCGCTCTGGATTAATTTAATATACTTTAAAATTAATCCATGCCGAAATTGTAAATCTATTGTCCTTTCACCTTTTGTCTAGCTCCTTGAACATAATTTATGCTGAACTTATCAAGACAAGGCACAATGTGCTTTACATGCAGAATAATGAATAGGCTTGTAGTCACACACCCTGAATAAGAACTACATGGGTCGAAAGTCGAAACCGGTCAACGACCTTAGAATGACTTTTTGGAAAGTTTTTATTTTGCTAGAACGAAAATAACATTGCCTGGATGCAACTGGGACGTATCCTCAGTGATGTATCCCAAGGTCATCGGGGTTTCGGGTCTCTCGAACATCATACCTCTCACTCGGGTGACCCAGCCGGGGTGATCAAGTCCCGACTTACGTCCCAGTAGCTACCCTCGATCAGACCACTAGGGAAAGACAGGGCCGCACAATCCGTTGGGACCACTCCGGAACTACTATGCCGGGACTGAGAGGTACAATTCTGGTATGTGGAAGGACTAGGCTCTGTGGGTTGCCTCCTGTACGGGCCCCTCCTACGTCTCACCAGGTCCACTCCTGCTCTCACCAGGAGTACCGCCAGGACCTGTGCGTTGCACCAGACTCCCAGTACCAGACACTTCATTCAGGAGTGGTGGTTCTGCAGGCTCCACCGCTGGGCAACGGTAGTACTGCAGACTCCACTTGCGGCTCGAATGGCCTCATCGAAGGCCTACATTATGCCCTAAGACAGGGGTTCTCAACGTTTTGGGCTGGGGACCCCCGGAAATGCTTTGGCCATGTCTCGCGACCCCCGCCCCCCTCCCCACCACCAATACAAACTGACTGCAAAACTAACCTTAATAATACTGAAACCAGATATAATCATTAAGGAAAGTTTATGCATGCACCACATACTATGTAAACTCTTAATTTCCATTTTCCAGGCATTCAGTTAAAAAAATACATCGTACTCGTCTTAAGTGTGCTTGGAGTTAGCTTAAGTCCTTCCTCGTAATCTAGGAGGCATTTAAAAAGAAAAATAGGAGATGGAAAAACTAAAAGAGGCATTGGAAAATTCCAAGTCAAATCGCAATTATGTTTTTACTTATGTTAGACTTAATATCTTCTTTTTTAACCTCCACCCTGGATTAAATCTTCCTGTAATGTATCATAAGTTCCATTATTAAATATCTGTAAATGTGTTATTTGTTAATACAAATGAAGTCACATTTAAAAACAGCCAACCAAAGTGATGTACAGAATGAGAAAAAACGAAATAAAAACACATTGCACACAAAAAAAGCAACAAATAGAATAAATAGGCATCAAGTAAATAAAAAACAGGAAGACAGTGAGAACCTAAGTATAGTTAAAGGTGTCAAAAGACGATCCCGGGGGAGAATGAGTTAAAATCAATTCTGTATTTGACTGGAAGCAGGCCAAGATGGAGGGAGTAATGTGATCCCACTTTCTGGTGCCATGAAAGGCCAAGGAGTCGCTATGTTCTCTGATATCCACGTGGCTTTCAGGTCCATCATGCTGTGTTGCTTAATTTATACGTGCTCACCGAAAATAGCCAATCTACAAGCACACAATGTCTCACGACGCAGGCTTTTGACCTATAATCTGAGCACATGCTTCGAAACCTCATGGTTGGTCATGTCTGCCATGTTTTGCCATAACAATTTATTTTGCCATAAATCAGGTAGCTTTAAGGTAGGGCCATGACAGCAATGGTAGGAAAAAAAGATATATAATATTAATCATATTCGTATATTCGGTTTTCGGCCAACTGTTTCCTATATTCGGTATTCGGTTTCGGCCAAGAATTTCCCTTTCGGTGCATCCCTAGTCACAATGGGCCTCATGCGCCAATAAGTTCCTATAGTAAGAGAAATCTATGAAAATCTGGGAACTAAATCGTTACCAAGAAATTTCTTCACCAATGTGTTTCTAAAGGTGTCTAATAACATGTACTAAAAGTTTGAAATTCAACTCCCGTGGGAAATTTGAGTTATTAGCATAATATGTGACCATACCCTTAACATCCTATATAAGGCAAAAAAAGTCCAAATTTCATCATTCTTTAAGTAACATGTGACATATGAAACTAGGGTGTTTGCATGATTCTGAATTCATTCCAAGCATTAGTTTTGCACAAAAAACACTCCTTGGGAGGAAAACGGCCACACAAACGTGATGAGGTCAGCACATTTGGTCAAGTGGATATGGCCTAATTTAGCCCAAGGAGTGTTTTTTGTGCAAAACTAATGCTTGGAATGGATTCAGAATCATGAAATCACCCTAGTTGCATATGTCACATGCTACTTAAAGAATGATGAAATTTGGACTTTTTTGCCTTATATAGGATGTTATGGGTATGGTCACATATTATGCTAATAACTCAATTTCCCACGGGAGTTGAATTTCAAACTTTTAGTACATGTTATTAGACACCTTTAGAAACACATTGGTGAAGAAATTTCTTGGTAACGATTTAGTTCCCAGATTGGTCAAATACCTGATAAAATGCCCTTACTACTAACTTTTCCTCTTACATTTTGTTTGTTTGGGTTGGGTTGTGAACTCTAAACCAGTGGTTCTCAAACATTTTCATGTCAAGGACCCCCAAATTGACATGCATTCTGCAGACCCCCATATGAAAATATTTTCTGCTAGGGAAATGTTTTGAAGATTTATCAAAATGTTTCGAAAATAGCCGATCTACAAGCTCAAAATGGGCAGTAATGGGACGTGTTTGTGAGCTTGTAGATTGGCTATTTTCAAAGTATAAAATGGGATTAAAGTGGTAAATGTTCCATATTTTGCTGTGGACTGCCTGGAACTTCCTCAATGACCCCTTGAGGTCCTCAGACCAAACTTTGAGCATCATGCAGATGGCGCTGTTTTTCCTTTATGTTTTCAGATTGCACTTAAGAACGAAAAAGGCACCCTAAGAGTGCTCCACAGTGTGCGTAGATTCTGTTCTTACCTACGAACAAATCACAGCTAAGAAAAGATTGAGGGATCCCAAAAACTTCCTAAGTGGGTCTAAGAACAAATTTCCTCTTAAGAACTTCTTAAGAACGGTTGGCGCATGAGGCCCAGTGTCTTTGGCTGCCTCAGCTGTCATATGCCGACTGTCCCTGGGCCACCAGAATACAGGCAAAGGCACGGAACAGCAGCCATGGATCCATCATCTTGATACTGTCAGGGACCAGCTGTCTGAATTTATTGAGTCTGACGCCCCAGACATTACTTTGATTGGAAACTCTTCAAGTCTTCACACTTGTGATAAGGAGTGTGTGTGTGTGTGTGTGTGTGTGTGTGTGTGTGTGTGTGTGTGTGTGTGTGTGTGTGTGTGTGTGTGTGTGTGTGTGTGTGTGTGTGTGTGTGTGTGTGTGTGTGTGTGTGCGTGCGTGCGTGCGTGCGTGCGTGCGTGCGTGCGTGTGCGTGCGTGCGGAAACAAAGTGCAGATTTGGGGGATTTTACTTGTAATAGTAGTCGAATATGTGATTATTCGCTGGTGAAATATCATATTTTTTGACATCTTTTCTTTCACCCAGAAAACCTTTTTAGTTATGGGCCGTTGAATAAAGCTTGTTTCGACCAAAAGCGCAATCTGAGAAAAGAATCTGAGATTAATGTATTTTTTTGTCAATCTGTTTACATTGAGGCGGATGGAGACAGGGTTTTCACTTCCGGTTAATTTCTGGTATTATCCATCACCTATAGTCAATGTGTTGAGAGAGCAGCTAGCCTTCAAACCACTGAAGTCTTCTCCTTAACGTGTTGAGGTGCAACAATGTTAGGTTAAGTTCACCCAGAACTCAGGTTAGTATAACCTCTCGAGCAAGGCCACATTTAGGTTCTGAGAACCTTATCTGAAACAAAGTTGTAGCATATGGAAAATAAAAAGAGTCCTGAACATGTGAAATGTGCTACAGGCACTGACATGTCATGTCAAAATGTTTTCCTGTTCATGTCGATTATTTCCTTGCTTATACAGTAGTTACGATGTGTCTTAACTCATCCACCGCTAAATGGCAGTAGCAATAGTTCAGCACAGGCCACCATAGATTTGTTCTATTTTTTTAGAACGAGATAAGATGTGTCTTACTCTTAATACTTTCAGCGCCATTGCCGACACTTAAAAAGTCAATTGAAGCCTAATTTTGATAGTGACGCTTAACGCCATTGCCGACGGCCTTCGGCAATTGCGCTTTTATGGCGCGTTCGATTGCTCGAGCTAGAATGCTACTCACGTTAGCCGGTTAGCTAGCTATGTTGTTAGCACAGCACTGGATCTTAGATAGAATCCATTCTATCAATTTATTTCAATCGCCTGTATCTCCTATTCCTTGTCCCAGATGGCATTTTGGTCAAAACAGCGTTTCTTTGACGGCACAGATCTGACGATGTAGAGCTCTCCAGAGCTCCGGTCTGGCTTCAGATTGTAAACAAGGCCTGTCCGCTCCGTATAGCTTCCAAGGTTATGACTACTGCTCATGGACCGGAAATGGCGGCTTTTCAAAATAAGAGCTTAAATTAAAAAAATGCTGGCGTGAATTAGATCCTATTTTTTCAATAAATGCCAGCGTTCTAAGTTTAAGTCATGATTATAATGTTATCAATTTAAGCCCCTTTTAAAATAAGTTAAAAACGTCTTTGGCCTGGAGGCACTTTGTGAAAAAGAAGTCAAATAAGTACTTGGCCTAGAATTAATGAGATCTCTATTGGAAGAGCCACCCATCGACTTCTCTAACCTTCCCTGTGTTTCTTCACTAGTCCGATCCAGAAGAACACAGTTTTCCGCTAGGGACACATTACATCAGTAAGCCGGAACTGGGGATGGCAATGAAGGACCCGGGTTGTCTGGCGGTGGCATTGTGAAATCCATGATCTCGACCGCGGTCGAAAAATGATGAGGACGGTGTCTTAACTGCATTCTTACTGAGATGTTGAAGCAAAGTCCTTGTTTCCTTTAGGACGTTGGTGCCGGTCACCCAGCTATACGTGAGTGTGGATGCCAGCACCAAGGACAGCCTGAAAAAGATCGACCGGCCACTCTTCAAGGACTTCTGGACACGGTTCCTGGGCAGCCTGAAGGCTCTGGGGGAGAAGGTTAGTCCACCTCACATCACAGTCACTCCTGTTAGAAAACTGGAGCTAGTGTTAGTAGTAGTGCTTGAAATACATAATTATGTCCATTAAGTCCAGTCTGGTCTTATGTGCTTGAGTTGAGTGCACGAACATCGCCATCTGGTGGCTGAATTTACAGAGAAAAAAAACAATTGCCTAGATGATGTCACTGGTGGACGGGTTTCTGAACTGCCCACAGCCCCCTATGAGACACAGACTGAGTAGAGAAAAATGGTGGTATTTTATCATGAACATTAGTGAGGACCAATTATATGAAGATAGGTTGAAAAGTGGTATGGTTGGAATGAGGCACAGGTTGTAATATATTTGATGTTATTTTGATTACCAAATGCTGTGATGTAGAACAGTGTTTCCCAACCTTTTTTGTCCCAGGGCACACTTTTCATAGCCTAAAAATCTCGGGGCACACCTAGATATACGGGGGGTGTATGTGTGTGAGTGTATATATACATTTACTATATATTTATATATATATATATATATATATATATATATATATATATATATATATATATAGTAAAACGTCTTTGATACCAAACACATTATACTTTTGACAGAGTAAAACTTATTTAAACACACATGACAGCACTCATCAAATAACTTTAAAGAGAAAGAAAAGGACAGACAGTGCCTCAGTTTCATCAATTTATTTTTGAAAACTCATATACAAAATATAGCACACACATGTTCAATTTGTCAATGCAAAGTAATACTTCTAAATAAAAAAAGGAGTTGTAAAAACAAGAACAAAAATCTTTTGCCACAATACAATGGTCTTAAACTTGAGCACTTTTGTACAAAACAAAAGTTGGCAAGTTCTGTCTTAGTGTGAACCTTGAGCTTGTTTTCCTGAACAAAGAGTTTTTATCCTGGCTGAGACACTGGACAAACTGACACGGAGCTCCTCATCAACTGCTCTCAGGCTCTCTCTGCGTTTGTTTTTTATGCAAGTCAGGCTTGAAAAGCTAAGCTCACACAGGTGGGTTGTGGAAAAGGGGAGCAGCACTGCCATTGCTCTGTCTGTGATGGCTGGATATTCTTTGCCAACAGCCAACCAAAACCTGTCCAGGCTTAGCTCTATTGAATTTCCTTTTCCATTCATAGTCCCCCTGTATGTCCAATAACTGTCCAATGGGTCACGGACCCAGTCAAAGTCTTCGGCGGAAACTGGGGGCAAATAAATTGCAAATTTGTCCTTGAGAGTTTCCAGATGCTCAGAAATGACCCCACACAATTCACGATTGTTTTTGTATCCAGCGTTGCTGCAAGGAAACATGTCTAGCTTTCCCTTGCTTGCAGCCTGCCGCCAGATGGCGAGTTTTTTCCGAAATGTGTTCAGTTTTGTCGTGCTTGTAAGAATATTCTCATTTCGCCCTTGCATTTTCCTGTTCAGTTCATTCAGATGGATAAAAATATCCGCCATGTATGCTAGTCTTGCACACCAGTACTCATTTGCAAACAGTTCGGCATATTTGGATTGCTCAGCGGACAGAAAGCACTTTAATTCCTCCCTCAGTTCATATACACGCGACAAAACTTTTCCTCTGGAAAGCCATCGAACTTCGGTGTGCAACAGCAGAGTTTGATGTTCCGCCTCCATTTCCTCGCACAGTGTGGCAAACAGCCGGCTTTTCAGTGGTCTCGCTTTAAAGTTAACGACGCTTACTGCATCATCCAACAAAACTGACAGGTCTTTTGGTAAAGTCTTTGCAACCAGCGCCTCACGGTGTAAAAAACAGTGTGTAGCCATGACGTCAGGATTAATCTCTTTCACTCGGCTAACAAATCCCTTGTATCGCCCGGTCATAGCTGCCGCTCCATCAGTGCACACACTGACACAGTCTTCCCAGCTTAAATTCCATTCCTCCAAATATTCCGGAAAACTTCCTCTCCTGTTTTATTTCCAGGCAGTTGTTTGCAAAACAGGTAATTCTCTCTGATGAAGTCACCATCCGCGTCAGAATCAATGAATCTCACGTTTGCCAACAGCTGTGCGTGTCCACTTATATCTGTTGATTCATCCACTTGCAGTGCAAATTTTCCACTCGTCATAATTTTGTGTATGACAACACTCTCTATGTCTGCAGACATGTCTTCAATGCGTCGGCCAATTGTGTTTTTTGAGAGTGGCACATTTGCTAATTCCTTTGCAGCATCTGGTGGCACCAAGCCCACATCACCTGCAAATTTGAATGAATTGGCTATTACTGTTTCTGCCAATGTATGAGGCATTTTTAACTTTGCCAACATCTCTGCGATTTGGTAGCTTAATTCCAGACCTTTTTCAGAAGTATTTGTGGTACTGCGTATCAAGTACTTGCCTGCTTCGCTGTGTCTTTCTCCTTTTTTTCTTTCAAACCCACGAAGGGGCCGCTGGCTGTGCCGTCGTCAGATGCAGGTGACCCGGCGGCACTGTGTGTGCTGCTGTCGGGTTCTGGTGGTGTCTTTCTGGAGGGAGCGAAATGTAGCGTCTTCTGGATGCATCTCTTTTTGGCTGCTGGTTCCATCTTGTAGTAGCTGTACAATGTGAGTGAGTGCCAAGCTAGTCTGTGCCACATTTATACAGTAAAGTTGCCAGTCGAGTACAGGTGAAGGCCCCATGTACACAAAGACATACATTAGCATTAACATTCCTATGGCCGATGGTCGTTAGAGTCTATTGTCCCGTTGTTGTTGTTGTTGGACGTCTAATTAGACGTGTGACAACGACGCAACAATAGGAATCCTGCAGCTCAGTAGCTATAGAGAGTATGCGCATGCTTAAAGTGAATGGCAAATTGAGTGGCAAAGCAACAGGCAAAGTGAGTTTAACATTGTTTAATGTTGTTTAATGCAATCAGATAAGACTTTCCTGTGTGGATGTATGGGCTGTCAAGGCCAGAAAGTAGTTTTTTGCCACTCAGTAGGCGTTCCTGCATAACTTCCTGGTTTGATGATGATGTCACACGCATACCCTCTATTGCTTTCGGGGGAGGGTTAGTGTTACTTTCGGTCAAATCAGGCTGCACACCTGGACACATCAAACGGCACACAGGTTGGGAAACACTGATGTAGAATATGTGTCACTAGTGGATAATGAGTGACTTTCGGTTGTATGTGGGTTGTTTTATGATGCTTGGATTAGGTCATGCTTTGGATATATATTGCTTTGGTCCAGGTAAAATATATTATTTTATAGTTCTTTCATGGACCATATTCACACAGTGGCCATTGTGTTTGGTCATACACCACCGTATTGGGATGACATTTACAAAAAAAAGACCAGAACTGCGAACGTAAAATTATCCTGTATGTTCTTCATTTGAAGAAAAAACGATTGTGAAACGAATTGTTCCGGTCAGAGGATGCCTCCCTTGTCTAAGTGTACTGTTTGTTTATTTTTGTAAGCTGCAAAGCTTCTCCGTCAACTTGGCGAATATAAACAGACTGAACCTGTCAGTCACCTGTGACACACCACCTGAGGCCCTCTTATACCTCCCATCACATTAATATTGATGTTGAAACACATCACTCCAAATTACATAACAGTCGTGTTTCGCTGCGATGTGATTTTGGAATCCATGCTTGTGAAAGGCTACAGTATTCGTTGTAGCTGATATCGATAGAAGCATTTGGGTAGCATCAGAAGCACTTCTGATACTGATATTGGTATCAGATATTGGTGTCAGAGCTGCCATTCTCATTGTCATTGTCTCAAGTAATTGTTCTGTATTTTACTCTTTACAGCATCACTGTAAACAAAAGCTGCACAACATTATTATATTATAATATAATTGCATATGGATATTTTCCCCCCCTGTAATTAAGTTCATTAGACTATGATTCATTGGTAGATGATTTTTTTTCTGACAGCTTGTCACAAGGTCTTTTATCAAATGGAAGAGCCTCATTGCGTTCTGGCGTAGCATAATGATGCCTGGGGATGTGATGAATACCCCTTGGTGCAATTTCACGTCTTTCACCTGGAGAAATCTGATGTGTCAAAGATCTGTTTAGGCTGGAGGTGTGGCCGAGATTATGTTTTTGCCTCCTGTCCGCCTGTGAACAGCTAATCTCCGGCACCATTGGCCCGATCGACGTAAAACTGTGCACACACACTCCCGGGATGGCCCACATTTTTTCACATCGGCCTGTTGTAGCACCACCAGGAGACATTTTTTGATATTACTCCTACAGATTTTGTCCAAACATCACGCAAATCAGTACACAGTATCTCTATATAGTCATGTGAACAACACAGTTGTCATTGTCTTGCCCAGCAGTACCCATGTTTTATTATTTAGTCATAGTCTCTTGAATAGTTTTTGTCACATTTTAGTCATCTGGAATGTTTTAGTGTTAGTCTAGTTTTAGTCGACTAAATATCATAACAGTTGACTAATTCTATGGTTGATTTAGTCAACTAAAACGTAGGGCCTTGATGCCGTCGTAATGACTGATTTTACACTTGCTGAAAATAGCAGATCTACATGCTTGTAGCTTGTAGATCTGCTATTTTCAGCATGCAACCAAGTGTAATGTATGACTTGTGTCTTTTACTTACTACTGGATCTCTTGTCCACTATAGTCCCTTCCTAACATTTTAGTCTAGTTTTATTTGTTGACGAAATTGTCAGTATATTTAGTCTTAGTTTTAGTCACCATAGCTTAGTTTTAATGTAGTTTCCATTTAGTCAGTGAAAAAAGGTAGTCAACAAACATCTTTCGTCATAGTTTGACAAAATCAACACTGTTGTGGCGCATAGCTCAGAGTCATTAACATAATAAAGATACATACGTCCGATCGTTAGTGTCTGTAGGACACAAATGTTATAAATATGTACGTTTGTTCGTCTGTCCGTCCATTCGTCCGTCAAGCTGTAATCATTTTGACGTTTTCCTTCAGACCAAGTAATCTATTTGGTTAGTGGATCTAATTCTGTGACCTGTGTCCTCATTTCATCCTACTTTATTTTTTGCAGCCATTTACCTCCAAGGTATTATATATCCCATGTGTTGGCAGAAGGTATGAGCATTAACACCGCCTGCTTTCTGCCCAACAGGCAACGCGTGTAAATCGATTCTCCACGTTATCCCATTTCCTCGAAAGCTAAGCCAAAGGGAGTGAAAAACCTCACACAGGCGCATCGGGGCTTAACAACCTTGAAAAAAAGGAGTGGGCTGTGAAAACCTTTCAGAGGGAGCTTATTTCATTGCCATATGTATGTAATGAGCTTGTTACCTCCTGTCTAATGCGTTGGTAAAACAATGGACAAATTCATTAGCACTCAACAAGAGTTGTTTTGACTCAAGGTAAATCACAGTTAAGCCATTAAGACCTGGAACGCATCTGTGTCACCTTAGCGTTTAACAAGATTAACAATTATTTTATACCCATACTATTATATTATAGCAGATATAGAAGAGGTAGAGCAGGTCGTCCAATGATCCATGGGTCGGCGGTTCGAATCCCGGCTCCTCCTGGCTACATGTCGAAGTGTCCTTGGGCAAGACACTGAACCCCAATTTGCCCCCGATGTGCTGGTTGGTACCTTGCATGGCTTCCGCCGCAATCAGTGTATGAATGTGTGTGTAAATGGGTGAATGTAATGCACAATCTATGTAAAGCGCCTTGGTTAAATGGACCATTTACCATTTTATACAAGCTTGTAGATCTGCTATTTCTTAACTCAAATATTTGCTTCTAAGGGGGGGGGGGGGGTCACTGGAACAAAATATTTTCACATGTGGCCAAATACAGATCATTCTGGGGGTCCTTGACATGAAAGGGTTTGAGCTCCACTGATATAGAAACTTTTTTAAATAATTACAGCAATATAAAAGAAAACATCACTGTTGCAATTAATTACACCAGTTGAAGTAATTGGATAATGTGACAAAAAAACAATTAGTAGTGAGGATGAATGGTTATGAAATGTTTGTCGTTAAAAATAGAACTTTCTGAACATCACATGGCAGCCTATTGCACGACTGTATTTTTAGTTCAATGTTTCTGGATAAAAGACCTGAACCTGCTTGGTTTGGATGGAGGCCATCAGGCTCATTGTGCCAGCCAAGCATCCAGGGAAGCGTAACTCATACCCCAAACCAGAGTGATAACACAGGCAATTCCAGCATAATTTATTATGTGTGATTTTGTGTGTAGAAAATGCTGTCATTACAGTGTTCTTGTATAAAAATGCCCATCCTTTATACCTCTTAACAATGGCATGTATTGTGGATTGCCGTGTGCCAAGTTCTCATTTCTCAAAATGAAACGTTTGACAGTGAATTGAGCCTCACACTATCTCTTCCATTCTCTCCCTCTATATTCATCTATTTTCGGATTCTCCTGACCCATTTCTCTCTACGGACCGCCCCTTTATTCCTCATGGTGGACTCTCCACCTCCATATTATTGACGGATCGACTTTTACTTCTCTGACTTCTCCCCTTTGGACCACATTCTCCTTGTCTCTCTCCTCCAAGTGGCCATTGCAGCATGCTGGGGGATTGATGGTTGAATTGTATAGTAGAGCATGCTTGATACACCTCCCTGTCTCCACTGTTCAGCAGGGGAAGGATATCTTCCATCTTCCTCACCGTCCATCACCACCTCCAGATTGTTCAGTTTAAGTCCAACTACAGAGCTATCCTTCCTTACTTACTAGTTTGTTCAGTATAAATGTCCCTCTCCTTGTGTTGACGTTGACCCCCAGCAGACCACCGCAATTGAGACACTAAGATCTTGAACACATCTGTGTCGCTTTAGCTTTTAATCACTTAAACCATTATTTTAAACTTTAGCTGTTGAAAAATAGCAGATCTACAAGCTCATAGCACGGTACCGAGTGCTGTGATATAATCTTGCAGATCTGCTATATTTGGAAAAACCTTTCACAGCAAACGTTTTTTAACTAATCTTTGCTTCTGGGGGTCCCTGCCTGGAATAATATATTTTCACATGGGGGTCGACGGCCAATTACATATCATTTCTGGGGTCCGTCACATGAAATAGTTGAGAACCACAGATTATTTTTTAAAACGGTCATGATTTAGAACAGGGGTGGGCAACTTTGAAGATGGAGAGGGCCACTATATTTCCACGCTCACTCCAGAGGGCCACATGCATATTTCTGTCGTAGCAAAAAATAGCAGATCTACAATCTCAAAACGCATCACACTGCGGCACGTTTTGAGCTATTTTGCTTTTATTTCAAATGCATTTAGTTATACTTACGTTAACTTTATGAACTTAAATGCAAATACATTGGACATTAAAAAGGACAATAAAATTATAATACCAGTCATTCAGCTACCTGAAGTAATTAAAGTGGTCATGTTTCGAAATGTAACTGATTTGCCGACCACAATAAGTGAAGGTGAGCGCTGCATGTGGCCCCCTGGCCGCCAGTTGCCCATGCATGATTTAGAAGACATTTGTAGAATCTGGTCTCAGGTCTCAATGGGTTAAGACACTGGCTACTACAGACAATATTGATTACACTGCCATGTAGAGTTTGTAGTCTGTGGTTGATGTTGTCATATTATGTCATATATTATTATGTGACTGATTTCATCATTATATTTATCATCGTCTGTTATGTCAGATAGACGGTTCTGATGAATAGTTACCGATTTAGCAGCTGCTCTCTGTTTCTCTCCCCTCTCTCTCTCCCTCATTTGTGATAGAGAGATGGGAGAGTTGAGGTAATTTTGAAACGTAGACCATCTAAAGCAAATATGACTTTGATAGATTATCCGTGCCATCCGTGGTTATGGACTTTGTGTCCTCACTGTTTGGGATAGCCCTCTACCATTACCACGTTTTGCAAAAGCAGACTGCACGGTTAAGCCAGAACTGCTATTTTTGGTGGAAGGAGGAGAAGAAGAAAAAAACAGACTAATACAATACCAAGAAGTCACTTAGGACTTGGTCCCTTAATAAAAGCACAGTAGGTGTCCAGTGTAATTTCTCACATGGATCTCTGCCTCAGTTTTCTGTCTCTTTTATATATGTACGGTAACAATCAAAAGCACTATCTTCAACATGGGGGCACAGTGAGAGACTGTACGGCGATGTACTGTGATCTGAACAGTATTGCATGCGTTAAACATTGTTACGTGGACTTCTCTTTAAGCTTCATTCTACATGTAAATAACTGCAGGACCTGCAGAACAGCAATGATATATAGTGGTTCATGTTTTACTTCAAAGTCAGATTGATTTCCCATTCCTTTATGAGACTTCAAAGTCCATAAAGTGAAATTCCTGTTTGCAAAATAAATGTGTCACTTTGTTGATGGAGTCTGTGTTTCAGAAGCTACTTTAGTCTATAGGTTTTAGTAATGACATGCTTACAGAACAAAAGGTTTAAGTAGATTGGACATCCTTACTTTCCCCTATTAGAGGTGGAGATGATTGTCCTACTCTTAGAGGACATTTACACCTGTATTATGATATGGCACTTTTGATCACCCAGGATGCAAATAGTGAACCGGCCCATCGACACCTAGGATGTATTGAAATGCAAAGTCTGGACAGATCTATGAAGACGGATGGCTGTTCTCTACAAAACAACACCAGTCCTCTACACTACAGAACCAGACCAGTGTTTTCTAGGTACAAAAAGCGAAATAAATGAATGAATAAATAAATTTGTCACTTTGTTGATGGAGTCTCTGTGTTTCAGAAGCTACTTTAGTCTATACATTTTAGTAATGGCATGCTTACAGAACAAAAGGTTTAAGTAGATTGGACATCCTTTCTTTCCCCTATTAGAGGTGGAGATGATTGTCCTAGAGGACATTTACACCTGTATTATGATATGCCACTTTTGATCACCCAGGATGCAAATAGTGAACCGGCCCATCGACACCTAGGATGTATTGAAATGCAAAGTCTGGCCAGATCTATGAAGACAGATGGCTGTTCTCTACAAAGCAACAGTCCTCTACACTACAGAACCAGACCAGTGTTTTCTAGGTACAAAAAGCGAAATAAATGAATGAATAAACGATTGGACGTACATTGCAACTTTATTTTTTATTTTTTAATTGCACTGTTAAGTAACACATACAGTAGGGAATAGGCTATGTACAAAGATACAAAGATTTGCTGGTGCCATGGCAGTAGTCTTCCTGGGGTCCAAATAAAACATACAAATACAATTACAAAATTGTATTAAATGTCAAAAGCTGGTGTTGGTGTACTATTTATGAAGTGTTTATGGAGAATTTTCAGGGGATGGGTGGCAGTTTGTGTCTTGAAAAAAATGGCATGACTTTATAAATGCATTGTGTTTTTTTCTTTATTTTTAATAAATATTCAAAGGCAAGAGTTGTTTTTTATCTATGCCTTTGTTCATGGCAATTTCAGTCAGTAACATGACATGCCCTTTAGTAGATACCTTTATGTCCTTGCCCTAATTTTGCTGTGCTGAAGTTGACACTACTTAAATGCTTTGTTTTTATTTTTAATTTAATTTATATAATTGTCATTGTTGTTAGCACAGTATGGACAAGACAACATTGTAGTTTGCCTTTGTGTGTATGTATGTATATATAAAATGTTATCACTTTGGATCAATTGAGCATATCTGGGAAAGGAGGTAGGGTGGAGGACAGTATGTTAAGACTGTGATTAGTGGAGAGGTAGTTCTATTGTTCTCTTTGGCCAATCATATCAAAGCAGTTAGTGGCTCCACCATCCAGACTCTGGTATAAGAAGGGTTGGTCTGTGTCATTTCTAATTATCTGCAACTGCTCCAGGATATCAATCATTTCTGATAGCATCGGACTGGACCCCGAACAGACTTCAGCTGAAGATGAACTCTCTCGACCCCACCAAGGACATTTCTGCTGAACAGGAGGAACCCAAAGAGCTTGGTATGTTACTCTACCTCCCCTTTCAACCCCTACGTTCTGTTTTCTTTTCCCTCAATATTGTCAATAGTCATTTTATTAATTCTGAATATTACATTGTGTTTCAATGTAATGTGTGTTTTTAAGACACAATTATTAGTTGGCTACATGACAGGGATTAGTTTTGCAACATCTACTTTTAAGTCCACAAAGTGCTGTCTTTCTACCTATCAACAATCTTTGTATTTGTTTCCAATCCAGTATCTCATCATCAGTCTGGCTGCCCTGACCTACCAGAGGTGAATGAACAAAGAAGCTTGGCAGAGAAAAAACACCACTGCTGTGATCAGTGTGGAAAACGCTTCTCTAACATCTCCACACTTAAAATTCACCAGAGACTCCACACTGGAGAGAAACCCTATGGGTGTGATCAGTGTGGACAACACTTCTCTATAATGGGCACCCTGAAAATCCACCAGAGAATTCACAAGGGAGAGAAACCTTTTGGGTGTGATCAGTGTGGACAACATTTCTCTCAAATGTCTAGCCTTAAAATCCACCAGAGAATTCATACTGGAGAGAAACCCTATGGATGTGATCATTGTGGACAACACTTCTCTCATTTGGCCAATCTTAAAAGACACCAGAGAATTCACACTGGAGAGAAACCCTATGGATGTGATCAGTGTGAACAACACTTCTCTCAATTGGCCAACCTTAAAATCCACCAGAGAATTCACACTGGAGAGAAACCCTATGGATGTGATCAATGTGGAAAACACTTCTCTCTATTGGCCACCCTCAAAAGCCACCAGAGAATTCATACTGGAGAGAAACCTTATGGGTGTGATCAGTGTGGACAACACTTCTCTGCAAAGTATGGCCTTAAAAGCCACCAAATAATGCACATGGCAGAGAAACCTTATGGGTGCGATCATTGTGGACAACACTTCTCTAAATTGGCCAACCTTAAAATCCACCAGAGAATTCACACTGGAGAGAAACCCTATGGATGTGATCATTGTGGACAACACTTCTCTCAATTGGCTAACCTTAAAATCCACCAGAGAATTCACACTGGAGAGAAACCCTATGGATGTGATCAGTGTGGACAACACTTCTCTCTATTGGCCAACCTTAAAAGACACACACAGAGAATTCACACTTGAGAGAAACCATGTCATTGTGATGTGTGTGGAAAAGCTTTCAGTCGCTCAAATTATGTAGAATTTCACAAGGTTGTACACACTGGATTTAAATACCTTAAGCCACAGAAAATGTCACGAGTGCACATGATCTGTTTAGTGTGAACAGTATGACAAAAACTTAGAGGCAGGACATCCACGACATCAGGACATCCACGTAAATTGTTGTATGATTATCAATTTTTGATTAATGTGATTAATTGCAAGTAAACTTAACATTCTGTTTAAATGGTCTGCTTTTTGTTGTATTTCTTATTAACTGGGTCAAGAGTTTTCAGAGCAGAAAAGTGATGGTGACTTGTGTTCGAGTCTGTTAGAGCCCCTTTTTTTCTTTTATTTACATTATTTCATTACATTTTTATTATTATGATTCTGTTACTGTATTGTCTTTGTGGAACATACCACATCAACAGTATGCTGTAGAAATAAACAAGTCTCAATATTAAATCTTATTCTCAATCGTATTCTTGTTCCACTGTAATTTGACCTGTAGATTTGCTATATATTAGATGAGCTTTGTCTCAGAGGTTGTTCAGGATGACTTATAGTAAAGTTTACTGAAAAGCTTCGGCAGGATAACGACACAGCAGCATGTCACAACAACTCACGTTAGTCACCCAGAGACACCTGCTTTATGGCAACCCACCGGGGGGGGGGGGGGGGGTAAAAAAAAGAAAAAACATTAACTCCGCCCATGGGCTTGGCCATACTATATCTGCCGAGGGGATTCTTTTTTTTTTTTTTTGGCACGGGCAGATTCGCGTCTGGCCACTGCGAGGCTATCACCAGACAGAACTCTTGTACTGGATAATCTTTATTTAGACACAAAAAAAATACCAATAAGAGTCCTCTACATTCTACAGCAGGGGTTCTCAACGTTTTTTGGCTGGGGATCCCCGGAAATGCGTTGGCCATGTCTCGCCACCCCCACCCCCAACACAAATTGACCGCTACAATAACCTTAGTAACAGATAAAGTACATCATAAATAAATACTGAAACCAGATATAATCATTAACAAACGTTTATGAATGTAATGCATGTGTACTATGTAAACTCTTAACTTCCGTTTTCCAGCCATTCAGTTTCGCAACCCCCAGGTTGAGAATCCCTGCTCTGATTGATTGATTGATTGATTGTATTTATTAACAGTTTGCAGAATTACAGTACATTTCAAGCACAACTCAATACAAAAACTGTTAACTGTGAGTGGACGTCACCATAAAGCATTACACTTGTTTACAAGAGGGTCCACCGTTTTCAATTCATCATAACATTTAGAGACCTACAAATATACACTTCTTTATAGCCAAAAACAGGAAATCATCATAAAGGAGGGAAAAAGGGGGGAAAAACATATGCAGTGAGAGGGGGGGGGGGGGTGGAGGGGGTTTCAGATTTTACGGGGGCCAGTTTCGAATTACAGCCGTCCGAAGGTGCCCTTTGAGAGCGGTTTTGAAGGAGTCAAGGGATTTGCATGTCTTAATGACAGTTGGTAGGGCTCTGAATATGTTTTTCCTGTTCAGTTTGGTTCATTTAATGAATTACTTCATTCGAGCCAGCAGTGCAGCGGTCTCAGTGCAATTTATATGTAGCTACTGAGGGACTACTGTATATTTGGACTTTTTGTAATAGACATATTTTGCCCACGCCTCTTGGAGCAGGCTGGAGGAAGCTGTGGAATGTGTGATGCGGTTACACACTCAGTTGGTAGGATGTGTGTTGATAGTTAGTTACTGTGAGAGTCGGGTCTATTGACCATTTGCAGACCGTGGTCATCTTGCCATCAGAGTTTGGAAGCACTCGTTTCCAGTAAAGCAATGTCCTGCTGCTGCCTCCTGCGTTATGTGCAAATTCAAAACAGGTGGTACGCAGGGCAGTTGAGTGATATCTAACGAGCACGTCCAAACTGCAACACTTCACCTGCAAGGACAGAAAGAAACAAACACTTTGAGGATAGAAAGAGAATAATTCAAGCTGCAATGTTGGTGAGTTTGACGTTGTGTAATACAATCAGATAGGACTTTTCTGTTTGGATGAATGGGCTGCCAATGGGATGTTGCACCTTGTTAGCACCTTGCCATTAACTTACTGTATATGGTAAGATGGCCGTGGTCTGCATATGGTGGATAGCCAACACCAACTCAGGACTCCTGGATCGCTGGCCTCCACACTCTCCTATCTAACATTAGGTTCCTGTAGGGCAGTGTGTAGGTGGTGCGCCTCTTTCCCCTCCTGGCTCTGCCCTGGGTTGGCTCCCGTGGAGTCAATTCACTTGCCTCAAGTTCTGGGTGCCCTGCCCAGCCTCATCCTTCTCTCTTTGACCTTTTTTCTGGTTTCATCCTCTTAGCAGTTTCTGTATTGACCTGTGCCTTCCTTGAACTGTACCCATTCTGCAATCTGACAACAACAATCAATCAATCAGTCCCTCTGTTCTCCCATTCTCTAATGCACAACTTTTTCTTTTTGCTCACTTGTATGTTTCTTTCACTTGATTCGCTGTTTTTTCCACTCTTACTATTGAAACGTGGCCTATGCCTGTTGAAAACGATGCCCGTAGAGAGCACCTTCCCCTCCTCTCATTTAGTGTTGATTTTGATTTTAGTCATAGTCTTTTGAATAAAATTGCATTTAGTTTTAGTCACATTTTAGTCACCTGAAATGTTTTAGTGTTTTACAAAATCTAAGGTTGATTTTGACAACTGAAATGTATGTTGGTGGGCCTTTGATGGCTTTGTACACTTGGACTGTCAAATTGATGCCATTAGCGATCTCTATTATTATGGCCATAAAATGTTCCTACACACACCGAGTCTGAAGTCGATCGATTGGTCGTTCCTCAAGATACTCCAAGGACAGACACATGACACACACACACACACACACACACATGCAGAAATGTTCGTAATATATTGTCAGAGCACCCTTTTACTACACTGGCTCCAGCCCCTGAATCGCGAGCCATTAAAACAAATGTTCGGGCCATTCAGGTCTGGTGACTCTTGGTTAAAAATCAGATACCGCGGCCACGTTTCAACTTGAAGGGCTTTCAGTCTGAATAATGACGTGAAACTAAATGAAAATTCAGTCTGAGTGTCGGGTTACCCTTGCACTCGACTGTCTGTCTGTGATCTCACAGACCTCACATTGGCACCACTTTCCCTCAGGTCCTCGACTTCTCTGTGACACGCACACTGAGTCTGAGCTTGATTGGTTAGCCCTGGCTCTCGAGGCTGACTGAGTCATTCTCTGACTCACTCACTCACTCACTTGCACACACGCACCCATGCATGCATGCACACACGCACGCACGCAGACACACACGTGCGTGCACACACTCAGAGGAGCAAAAAGTTACTGAATTGTATCGTGTTATAGACAACAATTTGTAGTTGAAAACCACAGATAGATAACACAGAACTCATCGTTTCTGGGTCTTATAACATACACCCTCCTCCAAGCGACCCAATCAATAATAATTAATTGCATTTTTATAGTGCGTTTCCAAGTGCTCAAAGTGCTTTACAATGGTTCATTCATTCATACTGTACATTGGGAGGTGAAGCGGCGAACAGTCGACGCCAGCGTCCTCACTTCCCACACCCACACACCAATGGTGGCAAGCTCACACCGACCGACTCATTGGAGGCAATGTAGGGTTCAGTGTCTTGCCCAAGGACACTTCGACATGTGGACAGGAGGAGCCGGGATTCTAACCGCCGACCCAGGGATCATTGGACGACCTGCTCTACCTCCTGAGCCACAGCCGGCCGGGGTCTGATCAAGGCTGATCAGCCCACACTGTGTCCTGAGCAGTGTTGGGCATAACGGCGTTTAAACAAACGGCGTTACCTAACGTCGTTATTTTTTCCAGTAACGGGTAATCTAATTAATTACAATTTCCATCGTTACAACGCAGTTACCGTTACTGACAATGAAATGTGCTCTGTTACTATGTCAAGCGTCTTTCTGTTACTGTAGTGTATTGCCATTATTTGTCATATATTGAGTGTCCAGGAAGCACTTTTTACCCTGTTGCATAAATGATTGGAGAGGCCAGGCATGTCCTTATTTCTGTATCATTTTATTAAGGACAAAGCTTAGTTACCAAATTCATGATCAGTCCATTCCAGATCCATCCTAGAGCAGTCCCCTCATAGCTGTCCCCGACCTCATCTGGAACCTGGCTACAGATCTCACTCTGACTGACTGGATTCTCGACTGACCTCTCTGACTGGATTCTGTGGATTCTCACTGGATTCTCTGGATCTCCGCACATTTGAGACCCTCTTTATAATTCTCCCCAAATAGTGCATGTAGGGTGTGCACCCCAACGCCCTTGTATGTGTGTACGCACGTGCATGTGCGTCCCCAGACCACCGCATACTAAGTAGATGGTCACTTCTATAGATTATTAACACAATGGTATCCACGGTTCAATACAATAGCCTTTACAATTTCATAGCAGACCTTTTCAACTGATCACATAGGCCCTCCTTGGAATGTGTCTGTGGGCCAGCTAATATCAAGCCTCTCAGAGCTCACATGCAGAAACTCAGTCAGTGCAGGTTTGTCCTGCATAAACAGTATATGACATTATACAACATTATATGGATATTTCATCGTAATGTGGCTCTGTAATATACGACACATTCCTCCCTTGACACATGAGCCAACATGTGTCACAAACTTATAGGAAGGAGCCACATTAGAATCCTCCCTCTGGCCGATACATGACTTACTTACTGGAACATCAGCAATTCAAAGAAATCACACAATTACAATAGAATCCAAAAATACCCTCAAAAGTTTCCAGCATTCAAATTACATAAAATCATCACCAGTGATCTTCATTACATTTACATCCTCATCATCAGTATGCTTGACTCTCTCTGTGTTTACTTCATTACATTTCATTTCATCTCATTTCATCTCATTTCATTTCATTTTAACACAAAAACACAGTAAAAATCGTTTACACCCCAATAACTTCTCTGTAGTATAATCCCTATCACTTTCAACAATCACATAACTCAAACATGAATAATGGCATCAATGATTAGTACACATATCTGACACTTAACACAATACATTGTCGCTTCTCCAACCCCTTTTGCTTTTACTCAAAAGCACTCCAATTATAGATCAATGTGTGTTATAACCTTTCAATCGTGACATCTAAAACACCTAGCTTCAGTTAATGTCATGACTAAATTATAGCTATAATCATCCAATACTATTGACCCTCAAAAGTTTAGTTTTCCTTTAGGACATGCAGAAATTATCCATACATTATTTCAACCCTCCATATTTCCAAGGCCGGGGAAAAACATCAGATAACATCAGATACAACCCCACTATTTTCAACCCAATGAACGATAACGGTACAAATCACATCTGAGTATCAGCATTAATCCCTCACAACATGCAGCTGATTCACAGATCAACTTCCAACACATATACGTCAAAAAACAGAGTAATCTATGTAACAATAGATAACTCCACAGTCTTGGCCAAATACCTTCATTGACTTTTCCCCATTCACAAATTTAGTTGAATAACAATACGCCCTTTATCTAATCTTAGGACGGATTACACTTAAGCGTACGGCAGGGCCACTACCTCTCGTCTAACAAAGAGACATCTACTAATTTTATTCCGGTACACATTATTATTCATTTTCCCAAATCTAGGCATATTCATCCCCATCAAGTCAATTTCTCTAATTCAAATGCCCTACGACAAAACCATCAACATACATGCCTATTATGTTGAATTAGACAAACACAGACACACATTTGAAATCAGATGTAACGATATTCATCTGATATAAAGATTCTTCTGTAACCGTTGCCCCTCTCGTTATCTCACGTCGACTGTTCCTTCAGCCAGCATGGCCAAATGAGGCTGTCCATGCCAACAGGTTATATGCATGATGCAGTGTCCTGATGCACCGCACAGTTGTTGTCGAGCTGTCCTCTCTCCCAAACTGAACTGACTTCTCCATCTCCCCCCTTTCAGACATGACAAAATGACTGAAAATGAGAAGTTGCAACTCTCTACAGTGTAGGCCACTGCAAGGCAGAAACCCATGCTGCAAAGTGATGCGTTGCTGGGAGCCTGTAGATCTGTTGAATTGAGCCGAGCCTCCTCCTCTCGGTGCCCGCGGCTGATGAACGCCTCCCTTTGAACACTGAATCGCCGAGCCGAGCAGAGCAGAACGGACCCCCCTCACGATCGCTGCTGAAGAGGTGACGCTGGTGGTGCTCGCTGACCCCTGACTGCAGCCCCTCTCTCCGGCCGTCTGCCGCCGTGGTGATGAAAACCATGGTGATGACGACGCACACCACTGCTGAAAGCCGCTGGTTGACCGTAGCCGTAGCAGAGACGATGACGGTCCCCGCCGAGCAGACTGAACTAAACTTAAATCCTCAATTCCAATACTCTGAATCCCTACAAGTTGTCATGGCCTTCCAACCACTTAAACAACAAGGTCAAGCACCCCCAGACACACTCCGTGACAAAACAAAGTTCCTATCCTCAATCCGTCCCAGAGGAGCAGAGACTGCCCCCCCCGAGCGCGAACAATGAGGCCATGATCTAGCTCGCCATTATTTGTAGTGTATTGCCATTATTTGTCATATATTGAGTGTCCAGGAAGCACTTTTTACCCTGTTGCATAAATGATTGGAGAGGCCAGGCATGTCCTTATTTCTGTATCATTTTATTAAGGACAAAGCTTAGTTACCAAATTCATGATCAGTCCATTCCAGATCCATCCTAGAGCAGTCCCCTCATAGCTGTCCCCGACCTCATCTGGAACCTGGCTACAGATCTCACTCTGACTGACTGGATTCTCGACTGACCTCTCTGACTGGATTCTGTGGATTCTCACTGGATTCTCTGGATCTCCGCACATTTGAGACCCTCTTTATAATTCTCCCCAAATAGTGCATGTAGGGTGTGCACCCCAACGCCCTTGTATGTGTGTACGCACGTGCATGTGCGTCCCCAGACCACCGCATACTAAGTAGATGGTCACTTCTATAGATTATTAACACAATGGTATCCACGGTTCAATACAATAGCCTTTACAATTTCATAGCAGACCTTTTCAACTGATCACATAGGCCCTCCTTGGAATGTGTCTGTGGGCCAGCTAATATCAAGCCTCTCAGAGCTCACATGCAGAAACTCAGTCAGTGCAGGTTTGTCCTGCATAAACAGTATATGACATTATACAACATTATATGGATATTTCATCGTAATGTGGCTCTGTAATATACGACATTACCACGGGCTGGCTGACAGTGTGTGTGTGTGTGTGTGTGTGTGTGTGTGTGTGTGTGTGTGTGTGTGTGTGTGTGTGTGTGTGCGTGCGCTACTACAGGCTGGGGCTGCTGCTCCTCTTGCTGCAAACATGACACGGTTAGAAAAAAAGAGAGCGGTCGTCGGTCCATGCGTGACTAATTATTTGAAATAAAACCTTTTTTCTGTCCACACACAGTCCTATATGACAGTCACATGACATAGCCTACCTTTTCACTTCACTCGAGTGACTAGTCGTTTTGTTTGTGAGCGGATCTGCACGAAACTAGCCTACATGTGTTCAGTTTGTTTTTGTTTGGTTCCATTGTGTGTATAATTCGACTGCGTTGAGCGGTGGTGCAGCCGATCTACAAACTCACAACGCGTCGCGCTGCGACGCATTGTGAGCTTGTAGATCTGCTCTAATTCTGCACGGCAGATGGGGGAACAGGGGGCCCCACGACGGGACGGTCGGGCGTCGCTTAACGGGAGGATGAAGTGACGCCAGTTTGGAGGAGGAGGCGACGCGTGGCCGTCGGAGGCTCCCCTCGGGGGCTGCCCGGCCCCAAACCGACCGTAGCTTATCAACTTCGACGGAACGACATGTTTTCAGAGAGAACTCTCGGGGCCTCTAGCCGTCGTGCGTAGCGCTAATAACCGCCCCTGCCTATTTTATCTCCGACTCTGAAATGGAAAGTGTTTCTTTTTTTTCTTCCAAAAAAAACAAAAAACGCTGCCTAGCGCGAGGCCCTGTGTGGCGGCACCATTCGCACCCTAAATGCGGCCCTGAATACCAGTTGTCTTGTCTGAAGTTGTAACTAAGACAGTTTTTCTTTAATTTACACTAAAAGCACTGTAGTGTAGTCCAGTGTTTTTCTTTATAGTTGACAAATGTATGTGAACATGTTGCTCTGTAAAGTTTTAAACCAAATTAAGGAAGCATTTTGACTAGCACAACTGTCACTGAATGGAAAATAGGTTACTTACTTTTATTTCAACATATTGAGACTTAAAAACTGGACTTGCAATACATATATTGAAGTTGAAGTTTATTTCTCCCTCAAATGGCAAAGGTTATTATGTCTAAGTTGTAAGTAGGCCTACCTGTCTATGCTGTTCTACTCTATGCACCTGGCTTGTGAAACCTGCTCCCAAAAACAATCCAAATTCTTTGACATATTACAACTTTTTTACGCAAATAGTTACTTTTCCTAGTAACTAGTTACTTTTACAATAGAGTAATTCAGTTACTAACTCAGTTACTTTTTTGGAGAAGTAACTAGTAACTATAACTAATTACTTTTTTAAAGTAACGCGCCCAACACTGGTCCTGAGAGACAGTCAATGGGGAAGATTGCTGATGAGATGTTGGCGACACTAAGGCCCAATTTACACTGGCAGACAAATCTAGCCTGAATCAGATCTGTGCCACATCGAGAGTGAAATCCGATTAGTTTAAATGAGTCCAACATGTCACATGACTCATTTAAACAAATCAAATTCCAATCTGGATGTGGCTCAGATCTGATTCAGGCTGCCAGTGTGAATGGGGCCTTAGAGGCTCCAGGCGCTGTGGGCGGCTGGGTCTGGCTCCTCCTTCATCTGACCAGAAGTGCAGAATCCTTCTGTGCGTTGCGTCGTCGTTGCTGTTGTTAACGCTGGACAGCACACATCTCAGCCACTCAAGGCAGATTTTAAACCCTCCTTGCAGGTTCTACTGTATACCATACTGTAGTTTGTTATTTCGTTTACGGTAGTTTTGAAACTTTTGTTACTTTTCAATTAGTGTAGGCAAAATCTAAGCCTTTGCTTAGATTCCCCCACCCCTTTTTTCAGTTTGTCCCATGTTTTCAGTACTGTAAAACCAATGCTTAGGATGGATGGATGGATGGATGGATGGATGGATGGATGCGTCAAATTAACCTTTTATTTGACCTTTCTTTGTGTCTCCAGGTGTTCCTGGAGTGCTTCCAGAACGCCAATCATGTACCCAGAAATCAACACTTTCCTCCGCCTCCTTCATACGCGTCGCATCTCCAGCTTCCTCGTCACCAACGCACAGTTCCCCGAGGAAATCAGGTAGGGGCAGCACAACACTCTAGTCTTAACTGCCCATGTTCACAGTTCCCCGAGGAAATCAGGTAGGGGCGCACAACACTCTAGTCTTAACTGCCCATGACGGAGATCTCCATCTTTTAATGCTTTATATTTGTTTGATATCGGCCAGCGCTACACTGCCGTCTATGAGTGTCTATAGGCCTATTTCACAGCATTTCCCCGCCCCCTTTCCACGCCCCCTTTTGGAGCTAGTGGTGTTATTTTTTCTGCGGTCCATAGACTTCCATGTTAAAAGAGGTATTTTCACAAGCCACAAACTACTGTTTTGTAAAGGTAAGGTTTATTCTACTTATTTGAGTTGTTATACCATTGTGTTTTCTTCATATTATTATCGGTCTTTGACATTATAACATTAGGAAATGTACTTAGATTCTCCAGAGAAAAAAAGTGTAAATGCTAATGGTTAAATTTAATGACACCACTAGCTCCGGAAGGGGGCGTGGAAAGGGGGCTGTGAGATAGGCCTATTGCACAACATTCAAAACCAGAAGTCGTTGAAGTGAGGGAGCCCAAATCTTCTCCCACCGATTTCTCTTAATCTAAATCACAGATTACGATTCTAATCAAAGCACGCGTTTTTGACGGCCCATCGCAGTCCCGTCGCTAGTCGCAGTAAAATAATTCATGCCTTGGGTGGTCGGCGATCATCGCATGATGGATTTCGTTAACCGTTATGCTACTTATTTACAGTTATTTACTTAACTGATTACCTCACAAAGGTGAGCAACTCCCACAGCCACAACACTAGAGGGAGCATAACTAATGATCTGGTGCCACCCACATTTAGAACAAATATGGGTAAATTCACTTTTCACAGCACTGCCACTCAGGTGTGGAATGCCCCGCCCCCTTCCCTCAAAACAAACAAATCACTGGCTTCCATTAAAACCCGTCTGAAAATTCACCCTTCCTATCATAGTCTGGAAGGACTGTAGGTGTGTGGTAATGCATTCACCAAAATTGAATAGCAAGTTGTCATCGACAGATTATAATGGCAGCATGCAAAAACATTCAGAGCCGATTGGTTCAGCGGTTTGCAACATTAGGCAAACCGCACACACAGGGTGAAAAACAGAACCTCACCCATATTCAGCTCTTATATATATTTATATATTTGAGATATTAAAATAGATAATGGTGCAGGAAAACATATCTTCAAAGGACACTAGTTACATACACGGTAGAGCTTTATTAGTTGTCTTTGCTTAATTTGAATTGCTGAATATTGTGACTGTGCACCCAACTATTGTGCACTCAATCTTCAAAGCCGGTCTGTACAGAGCCTTACAGGCTCACAAATAACATTGCAAATCATCACACAGCTGTGTGGCTGTGCCTGTTACCAATTTCTCCTTCTGTCTCTCTGTGTCTGACTGCTATTCAGAACAGGCGTACGTAGGTCCTTGAAGTATATCCTCTTGTGCACCGTATGAAAAATACATAACTAAAAAGCCATTCTAGCCTTGTAGGGCTTTGTGTGCACTGATGTGAAACCTTCAAAGACACAGAAGCACGCGTGCTTTTATTTTGTGTGCTGCACAATGAGAAGAGAAGAGAGTTCTGCATCCTTTGTGGGAGGGAAGTCGCGACTCTTTTTGATACAGAGACAGTCATGGCGGCAAGACTAACTGTTCAGGAGAGGAGAAAAACTGATTTTCTTTTTTTATGCAAAATGAGTTAATAGCACAGGCAGACTCTTCAAATCTATTCTTCACAGAGCATGTCTGAAATAAATGTCAGAGCTGAAATCGACATGTAAATATGAAATAAATGCTTAAACATGCTCTAGGTGTAATGTTAGAGTCCACAGAAGTGAACCTTTCACAAGCCTGTTTTCTCAACTTGCTGTTTTCTGCAAGACATTACTCTATAAGCCATATCTCCAAAACTGGTGGGTCAAACTGAACAACCAATGTCAATTTGAAGCTATGATTCCCTCTTTCATATGACATGAACAAACGATTTTATTTTCCCCTCAATGACTTAGCCTCGGTCAGAAGCGGTCACTAATGTATTTTTTTGTGCCCCACACAGTCACTGTAATTACAGCAACACGTCATTCAAACACTTTATGAAGACAAAACAAAAAAATATCTGTTTGACCACAAATGTTCATGCACACATTTGTGTCGCCCAATTCGACTGGGGCTTGTGAACAGCCATATACTGCGTGGAACTAGTAATTTCTCATATTGTCCTTTCACCTTTTTGTCTAGCTCCTTGAACATAATTTATGCTGAGCTTATCAAGACAAGGAAAGCACGGCACAATGTGCTTTACATGCAGAATAATGAGTAGGCTTGTAGTCACACACCCTGAATAAGAACTACATGGGTCGAAAGTCGAAACCGGTCAACGTCCTTAGAATTACTTTTTGGAAAGTTTTTATTTTGCTAGAACGAAAATAACATTGCCTGGATGCAACTGGGACGTATCCTCAGTGATGTATCCCAAGGTCATCGGGGTTTCGGGTCTCTCGAACATCATACCCCTCACTCGGGTGACCCAGCCGGGGTGATCAAGTCCCGACTTACGTCCCAGTAGCTACCCTCGATCAGACCACTAGGGAAAGACAGGGCCGCACAATCCGTTGGGACCACTCCGGAACTACTATGCCGGGACTGAGAGGTACAATTCTGGTATGTGGAGGGACTAGGCTCTGTGGGTTGCCTCCTGTCCGGGCCCCTCCTACATCCACTCCTGCTCTCACCAGGAGTACCGCCAGGACCTGTGCGTTGCACCAGACTCCCAGCACCAGACACTTCATTCAGGAGTGGTGGATTCTTGAGCCGCAGTGGTTCTGCAGGCTCCACCGCTGGGCAGCGGTAGTACTGCAGACTCCACTTGCGGCTCGAATGGCCCTCCTAAAGGCCTCATCGAAGGCCTACATTATGCCCTAAGACAGGGGTTCTCAACGTTTTTGGCTGGGGACCCCCGGAAATGCTTTGGCCATGTCTCACGACCCCCGCCCCCCCTCCCCACCACCAATACAAACTGACTGCAAAACTAACCTTAATAATACTGAAACCAGATATAATCATTAAGGAAAGTTTATGCATGCACCACGTACTATGTAAACTCTTAATTTCCATTTTCCAGGCATTCAGTTACAAAAAATAAAAATACATCGTACTCGTCTTAAGTGTGCTTGGAGTTAGCTTAAGTCCTTCCTCGTAATCTAGGAGGCATTTAAAAAGAAAAATAGGAGATGGAAAAACTAAAAGAGGCATTGGAAAATTCCAAGTCAAATCGCAATTATGTTTTTACTTATGTTAGACTTAATATCTTCTTTTTTAACCCCTGGATTAAATCTTCCTGTAATGTATCATACGTTCCATTATTAAATATCTGTAAATGTGTTATTTGTTAATACAAATGAAGTCACATTTAAAAACAGCCAACCAAAGTGATGTACAGAATGAGAAAAAACGAAATAAAAACACATTACACAAAGCAACAAATAGAATAAATAGGCATCAAGTAAATAAAAAACAGGAAGACAGTGAGAACCTAAGTATAGTTAAAGGTGTCAAAAGACGATCCCGGGGGAGAATGAGTTAAAATCAATTCTGTATTTTTTGCCGGTGGAAGCAGGCCAAGATGGAGGGAGTAATGTGATCCCACTTTCTGGTGCCATGAAAGGCCAAGGAGTCGCTATGTTCTCTGATATCCACGTGGCTTTCAGGTCCATCATGCTGTGTTGCTTAATTTATACGTGCTCACCGAAAATAGCCAATCTACAAGCACACAATGTCTCACGACGCAGGCTTTTGACCTATAATCTGAGCACATGCTTCGAAACCTCATGGTTGGTCATGTCTGCCTGCTGCGTCACAATTAGTGATGCACTGAATATTCGTCCGCAGAAAATATTCAGCAGAAAATGGCAAAAAAAAAAATGCATCGGCTGATTCGGTTTCGGCCCGAATAGGCGGCAAATATCACTGAATAGTGTATGCAATTAATGCATTCAAAAGAGCTGAATAAATGTTTTATGGACCCATAATAGTGATTATTATTTAAGTTAAGTTTTGCCATAACAATTTATTTTGCCATAAATCAGGTAGCTTTAAGGTAGGGCCATGACAGCAATGGTAGGAAAAAAATATATATAATATTAATCATATTCGTATATTCGGTTTTCGGCCAACTGTTTCCTATATTCGGTATTCGGTTTCGGCCAAGAATTTCCCTTTCGGTGCATCCCTAGTCACAATGGGCCTCATGCGCCAATAAGTTCCTAACTTTTCCTCTTACATTTTGTTTGTTTGGGTTGGGTTGTGAACTCTAAACCAGTGGTTCTCAAACATTTTCATGTCAAGGACCCCCAAATTGACATGCATTCTGCAGACCCCCATATGAAAATATTTTCTGCTAGGGAAATGTTTTGAAGATTTATCAAAATGTTTCGAAAATAGCCGATCTACAAGCTCAAAATGGGCAGTAATGGGACGCGTTTGTGAGCTTGTAGATTGGCTATTTTCAAAGTATAAAATGGGATTAAAGTGGTAAATGTTCCATATTTTGCTGTGGACTGCCTGGAACTTCCTCAAGGACCCCTTGAGGTCCTCAGACCAAACTTTGAGCATCATGCAAATGGCGCTGTTTTTCCTTTATGTTTTCAGATTGCACTTAAGAACGAAAAAGGCACCCTAAGAGTGCTCCACAGTGTGCGTAGATTCTGTTCTTACCTACGAACAAATCACAGCTAAGAAAAGATTGAGGGATCCCAAAAACTTCCTAAGTGGGTCTAAGAACAAGTTTCCTCTTAAGAACTTCTTAAGAATGGTTGGCGCATGAGGCCCAGTGTCTTTGGCTGCCTCAGCTGTCATATGCCGACTGTCCCTGGGCCACCAGAATACAGGCAAAGGCACGGAACAGCAGCCATGGATCCATCATCTTGATACTGTCAGGGACCAGCTGTCTGAATTTATTGAGTCTGACGCCCCAGACATTACTTTGATTGGAAACTCTTCAAGTCTTCACACTTGTGATAAGGAGTTGTGTGTGTGTGTGTGTGTGTGTGTGTGTGTGTGTGTGTGTGTGTGTGTGTGTGTGTGTGTGTGTGTGTGTGTGTGTGTGTGTGTGTGTGTGCGTGCGTGCGTGTGTGCATGCGTGTGCGTGTGGAAACAAAGTGCAGATTTGGGGGATTTTACTTGTAATAGTAGTCGAATATGTGATTATTCGCTGGTGAAATATCATATTTTTTGACATCTTTTCTTTCACCCAGAAAACCTTTTTAGTTATGGGCCGTTGAATAAAGCTTGTTTCGACCAAAAGCGCAATCTGAGAAAATAATCTGAGATGAATGTATTTTTGTGTGAATCTGTTTACATTGAGGCAGATGGAGACAGGGTTTTCACTTCCGGTTAATTTCTGGTTGTATCCATCACCTATAGTCAATGTGTTGAGAGAGCAGCTAGCCTTTAAACCACTGAAGTCTTCTCCTTAACGTGTTGAGGTGCAACAATGTTAGGTTAAGTTCACCCAGAACTCAGGTTAGTATAACCTCTCGAGCAAGGCCACATTTAGGTTCTGAGAACCTTATCTGAAACAAAGTTGTAGCATATGGAAAATAAAAAGAGTCCTGAACATGTGAAATGTGCTACAGGCACTGACATGTCATGTCAAAATGTTTTCCTGTTCATGTCGATTATTTCCTTGCTTATACAGTAGTTACGATGTGTCTTAACTCATCCACCGCTAAATGGCAGTAGCAATAGTTCAGCACAGGCCACCATAGATTTGTTCTATTTTTTTAGAACGAGATAAGATGTGTCTTACTCTTAATACTTTCAGCGCCATTGCCGACACTTAAAAAGTCAATTGAAGCCTAATTTTGATAGTGACGCTTAACGCCATTGCCGACGGCCTTCGGCAATTGCGCTTTTATGGCGCGTTCGATTGCTCGAGCCAGAATGCTACTCACGTTAGCCGGTTAGCTAGCTATGTTGTTAGCACAGCACTGGATCTTAGATAGAATCCATTCTATCAATTTATTTCAATCGCCTGTATCTCCTATTCCTTGTCCCAGATGGCATTTTGGTCAAAACAGCGTTTCTTTGACGGCACAGATCTGACGATGTAGAGCTCTCCAGAGCTCCGGTCTGGCTTCAGATTGTAAACAAGGCCTGTCCGCTCCGTATAGCTTCCAAGGTTATGACTACTGCTCATGGACCGGAAATGGCGGCTTTTCAAAATAAGAGCTCAAATTTAAAAAATGCTGGCGTGAATTAGATCCTATTTTTTCAATAAATGCCAGCGTTCTAAGTTTAAGTCATGATTATAATGTTATCAATTTAAGCCCCTTTTAAAATAAGTTAAAAACGTCTTTGGCCTGGAGGCACTTTGTGAAAAAGAAGTCAAATAAGTACTTGGCCTAGAATTAATGAGATCTCTATTGGAAGAGCCACCCATCGACTTCTCTAACCTTCCCTGTGTTTCTTCACTAGTCCGATCCAGAAGAACACAGTTTTCCGCTAGGGACACATTACATCAGTAAGCCGGAACTGGGGATGGCAATGAAGGACCCGGGTTGTCTGGCGGTGGCATTGTGAAATCCATGATCTCGACCGCGGTCGAAAAATGATGAGGACGGTGTCTTAACTGCATTCTTACTGAGATGTTAAAGCAAAGTCCTTGTTTCCTTTAGGACGTTGGTGCCGGTCACCCAGCTATACGTGAGTGTGGATGCCAGCACCAAGGACAGCCTGAAAAAGATCGACCGGCCACTCTTCAAGGACTTCTGGCCACGGTTCCTGGGCAGCCTGAAGGCTCTGGGGGAGAAGGTTAGTCCACCTCACATCACAGTCACTCCTGTTAGAAAACTGGAGCTAGTGTTAGTAGTAGTGCTTGAAATACATAATTATGTCCATTAAGTCCAGTCTGGTCTTATGTGCTTGAGTTGAGTGCACGAACATCGCCATCTGGTGGCTGAATTTACAGAGAAAAAAAACAATTGCCTAGATGATGTCACTGGTGGACGGGTTTCTGAACTGCCCACAGCCCCCTATGAGACACAGACTGAGTAGAGAAAAATGGTGGTATTTTATCATGAACATTAGTGAGGACCAATTATATGAAGATAGGTTGAAAAGTGGTATGGTTGGAATGAGGCACAGGTTGTAATATATTTGATGTTATTTTGATTACCAAATGCTGTGATGTAGAACAGTGTTTCCCAACCTTTTTTGTCCCAGGGCACACTTTTCATAGCCTAAAAATCTCGGGGCACACCTAGATATACGGGGGGTGTATGTGTGTGAGTGTATATATACATTTACTATATATTTATATATATATATATATATATATATATATATATATAGTAAAACGTCTTTGATACCAAACACATTATACTTTTGACAGAGTAAAACTTATTTAAACACACATGACAGCACTCATCAAATAACTTTAAAGAGAAAGAAAAGGACAGACAGTGCCTCAGTTTCATCAATTTATTTTTGAAAACTCATATACAAAATATAGCACACACATGTTCAATTTGTCAATGCAAAGTAATACTTCTAAATAAAAAAAGGAGTTGTAAAAACAAGAACAAAAATCTTTTGCCACAATACAATGGTCTTAAACTTGAGCACTTTTGTACAAAAAAAAAGTTGGCAAGTTCTGTCTTAGTGTGAACCTTGAGCTTGTTTTCCTGAACAAAGAGTTTTTATCCTGGCTGAGACACTGGACAAACTGACACGGAGCTCCTCATCAACTGCTCTCAGGCTCTCTCTGCGTTTGTTTTTTATGCAAGTCAGGCTTGAAAAGCTAAGCTCACACAGGTGGGTTGTGGAAAAGGGGAGCAGCACTGCCATTGCTCTGTCTGTGATGGCTGGATATTCTTTGCCAACAGCCAACCAAAACCTGTCCAGGCTTAGCTCTATTGAATTTCCTTTTCCATTCATAGTCCCCCTGTATGTCCAATAACTGTCCAATGGGTCACGGACCCAGTCAAAGTCTTCGGCGGAAACTGGGGGCAAATAAATTGCAAATTTGTCCTCGAGAGTTTCCAGATGCTCAGAAATGACCCCACACAATTCACGATTGTTTTTGTATCCAGCGTTGCTGCAAGGAAACATGTCTAGCTTTCCCTTGCTTGCAGCCTGCCGCCAGATGGCGAGTTTTTTCCGAAATGTGTTCAGTTTTGTCGTGCTTGTAAGAATATTCTCATTTCGCCCTTGCATTTTCCTGTTCAGTTCATTCAGATGGATAAAAATATCCGCCATGTATGCTAGTCTTGCACACCAGTACTCATTTGCAAACAGTTCGGCATATTTGGATTGCTCAGCGGACAGAAAGCACTTTAATTCCTCCCTCAGTTCATATACACGCGACAAAACTTTTCCTCTGGAAAGCCATCGAACTTCGGTGTGCAACAGCAGAGTTTGATGTTCCGCCTCCATTTCCTCGCACAGTGTGGCAAACAGCCGGCTTTTCAGTGGTCTCGCTTTAAAGTTAACGACGCTTACTGCATCATCCAACAAAACTGACAGGTCTTTTGGTAAAGTCTTTGCAACCAGCGCCTCACGGTGTAAAAAACAGTGTGTAGCCATGACGTCAGGATTAATCTCTTTCACTCGGCTAACAAATCCCTTGTATCGCCCGGTCATAGCTGCCGCTCCATCAGTGCACACACTGACACAGTCTTCCCAGCTTAAATTCCATTTCTCCAAATATTCCGGAAAACTTCCTCTCCTGTTTTATTTCCAGGCAGTTGTTTGCAAAACAGGTAATTCTCTCTGATGAAGTCACCATCCGCGTCAGAATCAATGAATCTCACGTTTGCCAACAGCTGTGCGTGTCCACTTATATCTGTTGATTCATCCACTTGCAGTGCAAATTTTCCACTCGTCATAATTTTGTGTATGACAACACTCTCTATGTCTGCAGACATGTCTTCAATGCGTCGGCCAATTGTGTTTTTTGAGAGTGGCACATTTGCTAATTCCTTTGCAGCATCTGGTGGCACCAAGCCCACATCACCTGCAAATTTGAATGAATTGGCTATTACTGTTTCTGCCAATGTATGAGGCATTTTTAACTTTGCCAACATCTCTGCGATTTGGTAGCTTAATTCCAGACCTTTTTCAGAAGTATTTGTGGTACTGCGTATCAAGAGACTTGCCTGCTTCGCTGTGTCTTTCTCCTTTTTTTCTTTCAAACCCACGAAGGGGCCGCTGGCTGTGCCGTCGTCAGATGCAGGTGACCTGGCGGCGCTGTGTGTGCTGCTGTCGGGTTCTGGTGGTGTCTTTCTGGAGGGAGCGAAATGTAGCGTCTTCTGGATGCATCTCTTTTTGGCTGCTGGTTCCATCTTGTAGTAGCTGTACAATGTGAGTGAGTGCCAAGCTAGTCTGTGCCACATTTATACAGTAAAGTTGCCAGTCGAGTACAGGTGAAGGCCCCATGTACACAAAGACATACATTAGCATTAACATTCCTATGGCCGATGGTCGTTAGAGTCTATTGTCCCGTTGTTGTTGTTGTTGGACGTCTAATTAGACGTGTGACAACGACGCAACAATAGGAATCCTGCAGCTCAGTAGCTATAGAGAGTATGCGCATGCTTAAAGTGAATGGCAAATTGAGTGGCAAAGCAACAGGCAAAGTGAGTTTAACATTGTTTAATGTTGTTTAATGCAATCAGATAAGACTTTCCTGTGTGGATGTATGGGCTGTCAAGGCCAGAAAGTAGTTTTTTGCCACTCAGTAGGCGTTCCTGCATAACTTCCTGGTTTGATGATGATGTCACACGCATACCCTCTATTGCTTTCGGGGGAGGGTTAGTGTTACTTTCGGTCAAATCAGGCTGCACACCTGGACACATCAAACGGCACACAGGTTGGGAAACACTGATGTAGAATATGTGTCACTAGTGGATAATGAGTGACTTTCGGTTGTATGTGGGTTGTTTTATGATGCTTGGATTAGGTCATGCTTTGGATATATATTGCTTTGGTCCAGGTAAAATATATTATTTTATAGTTCTTTCATGGACCATATTCACACAGTGGCCATTGTGTTTGGTCATACACCACCGTATTGGGATGACATTTACAAAAAAAAGACCAGAACTGAGAACGTAAAATTATCCTGTATGTTCTTCATTTGGAGAAAAAAACGATTGTGAAACGAATTGTTCCGGTCAGAGGATGCCTCCCTTGTCTAAGTGTACTGTTTGTTTCTTTTTGTAAGCTGCAAAGCTTCTCCGTCAACTTGGCTAATATAAACAGACTGAACCTGTCAGTCACCTGTGACACACCACCTGAGGCCCTCTTATACCTCCCATCGCATTAATATTGATGTTGAAACACATCACTTCAAATTACATAACAGTCGTGTTTCGCTGCGATGTGATTTTGGAATCCATGCTTGTAAAAGGCTACAGTATTCGTTGTAGCTGATATCGACAGAAGCATTTGGGTAGCATCAGAAGCACTTCTGATACTGATATTGGTGTCGGAGCTGCCATTCTCATTGTCATTGTCTCAAGTAATTGTTCTGTATTTGACTCTTTTTACAGCATCACTGTAAACAAAAGCTGTTGTGTTCACAGAGCACAACATTATTATATTATAATATAATTGCATAAGGATATTTCCCTGCCTCCTATCCGCCTGTGAACAGCTAATCTCCGGCACCATTGGCCCGATCGACGTAAAACTGTGCACACACACTCCCGGGATGGCCCACATTTTTTCACATCGGCATGTTGTAGCACCACCAGGAGACATTTTTTGATATTACTCCTACAGATTTTGTCCAAACATCACGCAAATCAGTACACAGTATCTCTATATAGCCATGTGAACAACACAGTTGTCATTGTCTTGCCCAGCAGTACCAATGTTTTATTATTTAGTCATAGTCTCTTGAATAGTTTTTGTCACATTTTAGTCATCTGGAATGTTTTAGTGTTAGTCTAGTTTTAGTCGACTAAATATCATAACAGTCGACTCATTCTATGGTTGATTTAGTCAACTAAAACGTAGGGCCTTGATGCCGTCGTAATGACTGATTTTACACTTGCTGAAAATAGCAGATCTACATACTTGTAGCTTGTAGATCTGCTATTTTCAGCATGCAACCAAGTGTAATGTATGACTTGTGTCTTTTACTTAGTACTGGATCTCTTGTCCACTATAGTCCCTTCCTAACATTTTAGTCTAGTTTTATTTGTTGACGAAATTGTCAGTATATTTAGTCTTAGTTTTAGTCACCATAGCTTAGTTTTAATGTAGTTTCCATTTAGTCAGTGAAAAAAGGTAGTCAACAAACATCTTTCGTCATAGTTTGACAAAATCAACACTGTTGTGGCGCATAGCTCAGAGCCATTAACATAATAAAGATACATACGTCCGATCGTCAGTGTCTGTAGGACAAATGTTATAAATATGTACGTTCGTTCGTCTGTCCGTCCATTCGTCCGTCAAGCTGTAATCATTTTGACGTTTTCCTTCAGACCAAGTAATCCATTTGGTTAGTGGATCTAATTCTGTGACCTGTGTCCTCAATTCATCCTACTTTATTTTTTGCAGCCATTTACCTCCAAGGTATTATATATCCCATGTGTTGGCAGAAGGTATGAGCATTAACACCGCCTGCTTTCTGCCCAACAGGCAACGCGTGTAAATCGATTCTCCACGTTATCCTATTTCCTCGAAAGCTAAGCCAAAGGGAGTGAAAAAACGCACACAGGCGCATCAGGGCTTAACAACCTTGAAAAAAAAGGAGTGGGCTGTGAAAACCTTTCAGAGGTAGCTTATTTCATTGCCATATGTATGTAATGAGCTTGTTACCTCCTGTCTAATGCATTGGACAATGTAAAACAATGGACAAATTCATTAGCACTCAACAAGAGTTGTTTTGACTTGGCATCTCAAGGTAAATCACAGTTAAGCCATTAAGACCTGGAACGCATCTGTGTCACCTTAGCGTTTAACAAGATTAACAATTATTTTATACTTATACTATTACTATTATATTATAGCAGATATATATAGACTGTGGCTCAAGAGGTAGAGCAGGTCGTCCAATGATCCATGGGTCGGCGGTTCGAATCCCGGCTCCTCCTGGCTACATGTTGCCCAAGTGTCCTTGGGCAAGACACTGAACCCCAAATTGCCCCCGATGTGCTGGTTGGTACCTTGCATGGCTTCCGCCGCAATCAGTGTATGAATGTGTGTGTGAATGGGTGAATGTAATGCACAATCTATGTAAAGCCTTGGTTAAATGCACCATTTACCATTTTATACAAGCTTGTAGATCTGCTATTTCTTAACTCAAATATTTGCTTCTAAGGGGGGGGGGGGGGGGGGGTCACTGGAACAAAATATTTTCACATGTGGCCAAATACAGATCATTCTGGGGGTCCTTGACATGAAAGGGTTTGAGCTCCACTGATATTTTAATGCATCGTTGAATTGTATAGTAGAGCATGCTTGATACACCTCCCTGTCTCCACTGTTCAGCAGGGGAAGGAAGGGGTTCATCAGGATATCTTCAATCTTCCTCCTTATTTTCCCCACCGTCCGTCACCACCTCCAGAATGTTCAGTTTAAGTCAAATTTACTAGTTTGTTCAGTATAAATGTCCCTCTCCTTGTGTTGATGTTGACCCCCAGCAGACCACCGCAATTGAGACACTAAGATCTTGAACACATATGTATCGCTTTAGCTTTCAACCACTTTAACCATTATTTTAAACTTTAGCTGTTAACCCTTAGACAGATTACTACTGGAAAACACGTGGAGTTTTGCATTAGTCTTTTCTGCCCTGTACGTGATTTTCCGTAGTTCTCTTTTTTTATTAATACCAATATATTAATTCGGTCCGCACCTCTGTATATAGTATTGAGCATAAATATCAACTACATTTCCCAGAATTCCCGTGTCACGTGACACACGTGTATGCTTTCCTATTGGAAACTGACGCCCAGCCCCCAGTGAACAGGGGGGTTGGTTGACTCCTCCGAGGTGGGCACTGGAGGAAGAGTTTTTCAGCCAGGTTTGCAGTCGCCGCAAAAAAAACAATCTGAAAAATGATCCATCCGTGTCCAGTGGCATTCTCCAGTCCCAGACCGTTGGCCGGGCTGCAACATCCACCCTCGCGGATTACACGTGTGCAATGTTTTTTCTTCTCCCCACCGGAGTTACCACCAAGGCTGATGCCTTCGCTAAAAGGTAATTTTATTGTATTCGAAAATGCCCTAATATGACATGTCTAGTAAGACGATCCCTATATTTGGCCCGAGCCGACCTAGTGCTGATATCAGATAGATGTGGTAGAACCATATATGGATAGATCTAACTGGTTTAGTCATCGTGACATGCATAGTCGGAGAATATATAACAAGGGTCGGTACTATAGGTGATCGACGTAGCTAACAAAAACATCTGATCAAGTGAATGTATTGTACTGTGTCTTTGTGGGCCGAATCGTGGCATCGTGGCATACAAATAGATGTTTGTATAATTAGTATCACGATAAAATAATATGGCGACGTTAGAATGACACCACCAATGAGTGATCGCGTGTAATGTAGCTGCCCAGCGTATATCCAGCACCATCACGTCACCACATTCCACTGGCTGTTGGCTAGTAGTAGTTGCTAACAAACACTGCACAAATGGTACTGGCTATTGGCCGGGCCACAAGCCCGGGCAATAGCCAGTACCAATGTTGCTGGATGATTGCGACGCAATGGTGCTGGATATACCCTGGGCAGCTAGCTACATTACCACCGATCACTCATTGGTGTTTCATTCTAACGTTGCCATATTATTTTATCGTGATACTACTTATACAAGCATCTATTTGTATTTGTCATGCCACGACTCGGCCCACAAAGACACTGCACAATAAAATCATTGATCGCCAGCAGCCGGGTAAAACGCCATGTAATAGTAGCGTGCACTGACTACAGCTAAAATGTTTATTTCTTTTTATATATTTAGAACTGGCATCAGATGAGGAGGAGGAGGAGGAGGATGAAGAGTCAAGACTGCGATGGCGTTCTCCGACACTGAACCGGATTCATTCATTCATTCATTTCAGGGGGGGGCAGTTTTTGGGTGTTTTTTTTATTTAGCCTACTCACACATAACCTGACTCCGCCAGATGGGGCAGCAGAGAGTACACTGGGTTCCCCCCTCCTGCTCCCATCTGGGAACTCTCAGGCAGACTTGATGCCCGGCCACAAAACGGCCTGGCCAATCAGCAGCAGCTAGAAGCGAAGTTGCTCACAAAACGGCCTGGCCAATCAGCAGCAGCTAGTAGAAGCTAGAAGCTGCTGCTAGAAGTTGCTAGAAGCTGCTGCTGATTGGCCAGGCCGTTTTGTGGCCGGGCATCAAGTCTGCCTGAGAGTTCCCAGATGGGAGCAGGAGGGGGGAACACAGTGTACACTCTGCTGCCCCATATGGCGGAGTCAGGTTAACTCACACACCGTCAAGGACTGGGTTTGGGGACATTTGGGAGGAGTAGCTCTGATCCATAGCTCTAAATGCGCATTTAGAGCTATGGATCAGAGCTAGGGGAGGAGTAACTGTTTTGTATGTAGGCCTATTTATTTTCTGTAATATTTATCATTTTATTATGTTAGTAGTCGTAAAAAATAAAAGACGCTTTTACAATGAGTTAGACCTGTCATGACTATTTTGTTCACTATTGTGAGGTTTATTGTATATGACTAAGCAAGTTTCAACTGTGATTTACTCTGTAACGGTAGATGGTAATAACTCAATTTCTTTTTTATAATACAGTATACATTCAAGTCTATATTTTGATACATATCATGGGCACCAAGTCATATCAAAACAATGTCCTTGGATGTGTTTTTTATCAAAACTGTGTTTCTTCATAACAGGTTTTTGAGATACATGCATGAATAGACAAGGTACTGGTAAGACTATGTAAACATGGTATATATCAAAATGTGCGTTAGAATGTCTAATTTTACCCCAAAAAAGAATTGAGTTTATATGATGTTCCAATTTCAGAGCTATGGGGACTTTTAGCTGGATAGGTCAGATTGATCATGACTGACCATGCTATTTATAGATGGCAAAATATCTACAGTGGTACATGTGAGAAACTTTTTATTTTATTTTAATTGAACTAGACAACTCACCCTTTAAAATGAGATATTGCATGGCTATGTATGCCCAGCAGAAAAAAAGTTATTTAGAAAATAAAACTTCAACCGGGCATAACTTTTTTTGGTTGTCCTAGAAACAGAAACAGTGTAAATGCAGGCTCTTTTAAATGGCTTCCAACACAAGAACTAAACATTTTATCAACTCAGTTCATTTTTTTCCTGTAAGCAGACAAGTCAAGCTTTCTCTGAAGGTCTTTCGTTGTCACACATTCACAACAGAGAATTTTCAATAAATCATTCAAAAACGCCATTCTGGCCATAGAGAAGTCTACCTACTATATAGAAATCCTTGAAACGCTCAAAGAGTTAAAATAGCAGACCTACAAGCTCATAGCACGGTACAGAGTGCTGCGATATAATCTTGTAGATCTGCTATGTTTGAAAAATCGTGAAATCTTTGACTATTATTCTTTCACATCAAACGTTTTTTAACTAATATCTTTGCTTCTGGGGGTCCCTGCCTGGAACAACATTTTGTTTCACATGGGGGTCGACGGCCAATTACATATCATTTCTGGGGTCCTTCACATGAAATAGTTGAGAACCACAGATTCTTTTTTTAAACGGTCATGATTTAGAACAGGGGTGGGCAACTTTGAAGATGGAGAGGGCCACTATATTTCCACGCTCACTCCAGAGGGCCACATGCATATTTCTGTCGTAGCAAAAAATAGCAGATCTACAATCTCAAAACGCATCACACTGCGGCACGTTTTGAGCTATTTTGCTTTTATTTCAAATGCATTTAGTTATACTTGTGTTAACTTTATGAACTTAAGTGAAGGTGAGGGCCGCATGTGGCCCCCTGGCCGCCAGTTATGTCATATATTATTATGTGACTGATTTCATCATTATATTTATCATCGTCTGTTATGTCAGATAGACGGTTCTGATGAATAGTTACCGATTTAGCAGCTGCTCTCTGTTTCTCTCCCCTCTCTCTCTCCCTCATTTGTGATAGAGAGATGGGAGAGTTGAGGTCATTTTGAAACGTAGACCATCTAAAGCAAATATGACTTTGATAGATTATCTGTGCCATCCGTGGTTATGGGCTTCGCGTCCTCACTGTTTGGGATAGCCCTCTACCATTACCAAGTTTTGCAAAAGCAGACTGCACGGTTAAGCCAGAACTGCTATTTTTGGTGGAACCACTATATTAAAGTTCAAAGTTCAAAAAATCTGAACTATCCCTTTAATAAAAGCACAGTAGGTGTCCGGTGTAATTTCTCACATGTCTCCCTGGATCTCTGCCTCAGTTTTCTGTCTCTCTACACTTTTATATAAATACGGTAACAATCAAAAGCACTATCTTCAACATGGGGGCACAGTGAGATACTGTACTGCGATGTACTGTGATCTGAACAGTATTGCATGCGTTAAACATTGTTACGTGGACTTCTCTTTAAGCTTCATTCTACATGTAAATAACTGCAGGACCTGCAGAACAGCAATGATATATAGTGGTTCATGTTTTACTTGTCAAAGTCAGAGTGATCTCCCATTCCTTTATGAGACATCAAAATACATTAAGTGAAATTCCTGTTTGCAGGCCAGAGGCCGCGTGCCGACGAATCGAAACACCAACGAATCAAGGGCGTGCGAGCGCATTTTAGGTCACTTTAGGTCCTACAGTGACCTAACAGGCTGCGCTGCAGCCAGGATGGCTGAGAGCGGCTGCTGTGCACAACATTATTATGTCACAAAGCAACATGATTATATAGGCTGTTACCTTGTTAAAAGATAATTGTGTATTAAAAAACAAAAAACGGCTGGCCCAGACCGGCCTGGACTGGACCGGCCATTCAGGAGTTGTCCTGAATTTCCCAATGGCCAGCACGTCTCTGATGACATGCTTACAGAACAAAAGGTTTAAGTAGATTGGACATCCTTTCTCTCCCCTATTAGAGGTGGAGATGATTGTCCTACTCTTAGAGGACATTTACACCTGTATTATGATATGCCACTTTTGATCACCCAGGATGCAAATAGTGAACCGGCCCATCGACACCTAGGATGTATTGAAATGCAAAGTCTGGCCAGATCTATGAAGACAGATGGCTGTTCTGTACAAAACAACACCAGTCTTCTACACTACAGAACCAGACCAGTGTTTTCTAGGTACAAAAAGCGAAATAAATGAATGAATAAACGATTGGACGTACATTGCAACTTTATTTTTTATTTTTTAATTGCACTGTTAAGTAATACATACAGTAGGGAATAGGCTATGTACAAAGTCTAGATTTGATTTTATTTTAGGATCCACATTAGCTGGTGCCATGGCAGTAGTCTTCCTGGGGTCCACATAAAACATACAAATACAATTACAAAATTGTATTAAATGTCAAAAGCTGGTGTTGGTGTACTATTTATGAAGTGTTTATGGAGAATTTTCAGGGGATGGGTGGCAGTTTGTGTCTTGAAAAAAATGGCATGACTTTATAAATTCATTGTGTTTTTGTCTTTATTTTTATTAAATATTCAAAGGCAAGAGTTGTTTTTTATCTATGCTTTATAGAAGTCCAATTTGTTCATGGCAATTTCAGTCAGTAACATGACATGCCCTTTAGTAGATACCTTTATGTCCTTGCCCTAATTTTGCTGTGCTGAAGTTGACACTACTTAAATGCTTTGTTTTTATTTTTAATTGAATTTATATAATTGTCATTGTTGTTGTAGCACAGTATGGACAAGACAACATTGTAGTTTGCCTTTGTGTGTATGTATATATAAAATGTTACCACTTTGGATCAATTGAGCATATCTGGGGAAGGAGGGAGGGTGGAGGACAGTATGTTAGACTGTGATTAGTGGAGAGGTAGTTCTATTGTTCTCTTTGCCCAATCATATCAAAGCAGTTAGTGGCTCCACCATCCAGACTCTGGTATAAGAAGGGTTGGTCTGTGTCATTTCTAATTCTCTGCAACTGCTCCAGGATATCAATCATTTCTGATAGCATCGGACTGGACCCCAGACTTCAGCTGAAGATGAACTCTCTCGACCCCACCAAGGACATTTCTGCTGAACAGGAGGAACCCAAAGAGCTTGGTATGTTACTCTACCTCCCCTTTCAACCACTACGTTCTGTTTTCTTTTCCCTCAATATTGTCAATAGTAATTTTATTAATTCTGAATATTACATTGTGTTTCAATGTAATGTGTGTTTTTAAGACCAATTATTAGTTGGCTACATGACAGGGATTTGTTTTGCAACATCTACTTTTAAGTCCACAAAGTGCTGTCTTTCTACCTATCAACAATCTTTGTATTTGTTTCCAATCCAGTATCTCCTCATCAGTCTGGCTGCCCTGACCTACCAGAGGTGAATGAACAAAGAAGCTTGGCAGAGAAAAAACACTGCTGCTGTGATCAGTGTGGAAAACGCTTCTCTAACATGTCTACCCTTAAAATCCACCAGAGAATTCACACTGGAGAGAAACCCTATGGATGTGATCAGTGTGGAAAACGCTTCTCTAACAAGTCTACCCTTAAAATCCACCAGAGAATTCACACTGGAGAGAAACCCTATGGATGTGATCAGTGTGGACAACACTTCTCTCATATGCCTTGCCTTAAAATCCACCAGAGAACTCACACTGGAGAGAAACCCTATGGGTGTGATCAGTGTGGACAACACTTCTCTGACATGGCCAACCTGAAAAAACACCAGAGAATTCACAAGGGAGAGAAACCCTATGGGTGTGATCAGTGTGGACAACACTTCTCTCAAATGTCTAGCCTTAAAATCCACCAGAGAATTCATACTGGAGAGAAACCCTATGGGTGCGGTCATTGTGGACAACACTTCTCTCAATTGTCTAGCCTTAAAATCCACCAGAGAATTCACACTGGAGAGAAACCCTATGGATGTGATCAGTGTGAACAACACTTCTCTCATTTGGCCAACCTTAAAAGACACCAGAGAATTCACACTGGAGAGAAACCCTATGGATGTGATCAGTGTGGACAACACTTCTCTCATTTGGTCAACCTTAAAAGCCACCAGAGAATTCACATGGGCGAGAAACCCTATGGGTGTGATCATTGTGGACAACACTTCTCTCAATTGGGCAACCTTAAAAGACACCAGCGAATTCACACTTGAGAGAAACCATGTCATTGTGATATGTGTGGAAAAGCTTTCAGTCGCTCAAATTATGTAGAATTACACACTAGATTTAAATACCTTAAGCCACAGAAAATGTCACGAGTGCACATGATCTGTTTAGTGTGAACAGTAAGACAAAAACTTAGAGGCAGGACATCCACGACATCAGGACATCCACGTAAATTGTTGTATGATTATCCATTTTTGATTAATGTGTTGATTAATTGCAAGTAAACTTAACATTCTGTTTAAATGGTCTGCTTTTTGTTTTATTTCTTATTAATTTGGTCAAGAGTTTTCAGAGCAGAAAAAAAAGTGTCTGTTAGAGAGACTTTTTTATTTGATTTACATTATTTCTTTCTGCTTCATTACATCTTTATTATGATTCTGTTACTGTATTGTCTTTGTGGAACATGCCACATCAACATTATGCTTTAGAAATAAACAAGTCTCAATATTAAATCTTATTCTCAATCGTATTCTTGTTCCACTGTAATTTGACCTGTAGATTTGCTATATATTAGATGAGCTTTGTCTCAGGTTGTTCAGGGCGACTTGGAGGCCAAACTGAATCAGACATTCTGGTGGCTTTTAAGGTTGGCCAATAGAGAGAAGTGTTGTCCACACTGATCACACCCATAAGGTTTATCTCCAATAAAAAATAGCTATTTTTGAAAAATCGTGAAACTATTTTAACTAATATCTTTGCTTCTGGAACAACATACAGTATTTTCACATGGGGGTCGACGGCCAATTGAAATAGGTCCTTCACATGAAATAGTTGAGAACCACAGATTATTTTTTTAAACGGTCATGATTTAGAACAGGGGTGGGCCACTTTGAAGATGGAGAGGGCCACTATATTTCCACGCTCACTCCAGAGGGCCACATGCATATTTCTGTCGTAGCAAAAAATAGCAGATCTACAAGCTCAAAACGCATCACACTGCGGCACGTTTTGAGCTATTTTGATCTATTTTTGCTTTTATTTCAAATGCACTTAGTTATACTTATGTTAACTTTATGAACTTAAATGCAAATACATTGGACATTAAAAAGGACAATAACATTCTAATACCAGTCATTCAGCTACCAATATAGACTGAAGTAATTAAAGCGGGTCATGTTTCGAAATGTAACTGATTTGCCGACCACAATAAGTGAAGGTGAGCACCGCATGTGGCCCCCTGGCCGCCAGTTGCCCATGCATGATTTAGAAGACATTTGTAGAATCTGGTCTCAGGTCTCAATGGGTTAAGACACTGGCTACTACAGGCAAGATTGATTGCACTGTCATGTAGAGTTTGTAGTCTGTGGTTGATGTTGTCATATTATGTCATATATTATTATGTGACTGATTTCATCATTATATTTATCATCGTCTGTTATGTCAGATAGTTACCGATTTAGCAGCTGCTCTCTGTTTCTCTCCCCTCTCTCTCTCCCTCATTTGTGATAGAGAGATGGGAGAGTTGAGGTCATTTTGAAACGTAGACCATCTAAAGCAAACATGACTTTGATAGATTATCCGTGCCATTCGTGGTTATGGGCTTTGCGTCCTCACTGTTTGGGATAGCCCTCTACCATTACCAAGTTTTGCAAAAGCAGACTGCACGGTTAAGCCAGAACTGCTATTTTGGTGGAAGGAGGAGAAGAAGAAAAAAACAATACCAATAAGACACTTATTAGGACTTGGTCCCTTAATAAAAGCACAGTAGGTGTCCGGTGTAATTTCCCACATGTCTCCCTGGATCTCTGCCTCAGTTTTCTGTCTTCAACATGGGGGGGCACAGTGAGATACTGTACTGCGATGTACTGCGATTTGAACAGTAGCCTATTGCATGCGTTAAACATTGTTGCGTGGACATCTCTTTAAGCTATGTAAATAACTGCAGGACCTGCAGAACAGCAATGATATATAGTGGTTCATGTTTTACTTCAAAGTCAGATTGATCTCCCATTCCTTTATGAGACTTCAAAGTCCATGAAGTGAAATTCCTGTTTGCAAAATAAATTTGTCAATTTGTTGATGGAGTCTGTGTTTCAGAAGCTACTTTAGTCTATACTTTTAGTTATGACATGCTTACAGAACAAAAGGTTTAAGTAGATTGGACATCCTTTCTTTCCCCTATTAGAGGTGGAGATGATTGTCCAGGATGCAAATAGTGAACCGGCCCATCGACACCTAGGATGTATTGAAATGCAAAGTCTGGACAGATCTATGAAGACAGATGGCTGTTCTCTACAAAACAACACCAGTCCTCTACACCAGGGGTTCTCAACGTTTTTGGCCGGGGACCCCCGGAAATGCTTTGGCAATGTCTCGGGACCCCTGCCCCGCCCCCTCCCGACCCCCAATATAAATTGACTGCTACAATAACCTTAAACCATTTTGGGCGGGAACCCCTTTTGGTGTTTTAAGCATTGTTATAATTTAGCTATTGAAAAATAGAAGATCTACAAGCTCATAGCGCGCCACCGAGTGGCGCGCTACGAGCTTGTAGGTCTGCTTTTTTTGAAAAATCGTGATTTTTTTTTTTTTTTAATTTGGGTCAAGAGTTTTCAGAGCAGAAAAAAAAGTGTCTTTTTTTATTTGATTTACATTATTTCTTTCTGCTTCATTACATCTTTATTATGATTCTGTTACTGTATTGTCTTTGTGGAACATGCCACATCAACACTATGCTCTAGAAATAAACAAGTCTCAAAATATATATAGTATAAAAAAATATTCTCAATCGCATTCTTTGTTTCACTGTAATTTGACCTGTAGACCTGCTGTATATTAGATAAGCTTTGTCTCAGAGGTTGTTTGACTACTTCGACCACTAGAGAACATAAGATTTGTGCCAGCATAAATAATTACTAGACTTTTCTTTCCCCTAATATAGGGTAGATGAAATGTCCTCTTTGAGGACATTTACACCAGAACATGGTGAACCTGCCCATCAACACCTAGCATTTAGAGTTAGAGTCTAACATTACAATGTTGGGCGTTGCCTCCCAAAGGGTGTTTAACGTGATTGACTGAAATTACCATATCAGAACTTTGTTACTATTTTGAGGTGATTTGATGCGATGCATTGCAAAAGTGCGGGCTAGCCAACACCAACTCGCTACTCCTGAATCGTTGTCCTCCACACTCTCCTATCGGGATCATGAGCTCTACGGTGTGGTGATTCATGTCAGTGGCGCCGCCGGGACGTATAAAGTATTATTATTTTGGGCGGATGGTCAGAATGGTCATTGCAGCGAGAGGCAAGCATGCAGCGGCAGCCAATACACAATGACGATTGCGCAACAAAATGGGCACGCTGCTAGAGAGACCACCAGACAGTGGCGTTTCCAGGAATTACATTTTGGGCAGGCAAGAATTACATTTTGGACAGGCAAGATGTGTTAATTGTCGTCTCCCCGCGCACAATCGTAGCACTAAAGGTTTTCAAAGAGATATACCTGCCAGACGAGTGGGATACAAAGGCTGAAAGGCTTGCATTTACATTACAATGGGTGATTGAGGGTCGCGCTCTACCGCAACGGCCAATCAGCTGTCCACTAATAGTTCTCATGTCTTGTTTTTGTCTTTGTCTTTTTTTTTCTCATTGTATGGATTTTGGCCAGGCCAGAAATGGATTTGGACAGGCGGACGCCTGCCCTCGCCTTATTGTAGATACGCCTCTGCCACCAGCGCCACCCGGGAAAAGTAAATACGTAAATAGACCAGTCAGGGCATAGTGTGACACTATGCCCTAATAAGATGGTGTGACTAAAAGGACGTTTAGTCTTCTAAATATTTTCACGATTTTAAAAAAATAGCAGACCTACAAGCTCGTAGCGCGCCACTCGGTTGCGCGCTACGAACTTGTAGATCTGCTATTTTTCAATAGCTAAAGCATAACATAATGCTAACACCAAAAGGGGTTCCCGCCCAAAATGTGTTAAGTGGTTAAATGTATGAAAAATTCAAAATACACATTTTTGGAATACCAACATACACTGATGATAGTGCTGTCAAACAGCTTGAAGTTCTTGGCCTGAAAAACCTTGAAGTGAGAGAGCAATGTAATAGAGCAGAATTTTAATTCTCACACACACACACACACACACACACACACACACACACACACACACACACACACACACACCTCAGGTGTGTGTGTTATTACCCCAGGACACGTAATGAATGATGTTGATTACGATACTTTAATATATTGATCAATTAAATACATGAATACAAAACAAGCCATTGTGTCTCATACAAGAGTCACATTGTCAGCATACATAGATAATTGAGTACCACAGACGAAAAACAGTCTAAGTCCAAATTTCAGACTGACCCCTCCACGAAAAGGCCTCGTTGTCCTGAACCCTTATCTATCATTTATATATTATGGATCAATAGTGTGGACTTAGACTGTTATTCGTCTGTGGTACTCAATTGGTAAATTTTGATAAACAGATGGAAATGCTTAGATTACATACCGCGTTGTCACCGTACAATATCTCTTATATAATACACCTGGTTATATGTACAGTTCATCTTCCATGGTAGCGAATCATCTGTTAACGCCTTCTATAAGGGCCTAAAAGGGACCCAGACTATGACAGATGAAGAGATCTCCACACATTCCACATATGCAGGCATGGTACATGTGGGCCTAAAAGGGACACAGGCTGTGACAGATACAGTGACTGAGAACGAGATTTCCACAAAGTCCACATATCCAGTTCAACGGGGGACAGGCAGACAAGCAGAATGGTACAGAGTTTACATTGACAGACCGACGGGCCGCGCTGCGGGTGCGGCATAGCCTTTTGGGAATGCATTCCCAACTCAGATCTCTCCCGACCTGCGTCGTACCCGAGGCTGACTGGCGGGGCTTCTAATATCAGTGAGTCCTTTTCAAAACGCATCCCCTTCGGCATCTTATCTTCCGACCGTCGAATCGCCCAGTGGTCGTTCCAGTTGGTCACGTGGTACAGCTCGGGCTCGTCCGCCAGTGCGTTGACGACAAAGTAGAACTCGGTGTTGTACCGGTTCTCTCTGGCGTGTTTGAGTTCGTTGTGAGACGCGACGAATCTGGCCCGATGATAGCGGACCTCCTTGGTTGCTTTGACCTCGATGTACTGAGTCCCTCCGGCGCTGTGGACCACCATGATGTCGTAGGGCTGACGCGATTCCTGTCCGCTGTTCATCCAGGTGACCGTGGCGCTGTCGCCATAGAGCGACTTCAGATACAGCCAGGCCCATTCCTCTCCCCGTCTGCCAACGTCACTCTCCTTCAGCGTGTCCTGTAAAATGCACCTTGTATCCATCTTTTTCAAATTGAACATTGTGCGTACGGTGTCAGGTGATCCATGTCCATTAAATGGACGTCCATGTTTAGTGTCAGGTGATCTATGTCCATTCAATGTATGTCCATGTTTAGTGTCAGGCACCATGAACCTTGAGATTAGATGGTTTTGCAAATGGGTTCCCGGATTGGGTGGCATGTTGCTCTCAGTACTGTGTCTACTCCTCCTTCAGATGATGAGATTAAATGAAGTGAAATGATCTGTTGACAGTTTGACACTTCATCTTTTATGCCATCAGTCATGATGATGTCACGCAAGGCCCGTTGCTATGTCAACAAACACACACGTGTCACACATGTCAACAAACACACACGTGTCACACATGTCAACAAACACACTGTTTTAGTTTATTACCATAGCAACCACTGTTTTACCTTAGCAACCATTCACCTTCAACAAACACAGTTTATTTGTTTACCATAGCAACCCCTGTTTTACCTTGGCAACCATCCATTTCACCTTAACAACCACCGCTTTTACCCTAGCAACCGAATATTTAGACACTAGCAACCAACTATTACACCCTAGCAACAGCTAATTGGGACCCTAACAACCACTGTTTTACCATAGCAACCACCATTCTTACCCTAGCAACCACATATTAGACCCTAGCAACCACTGTTTTACCATAGCAACCAATAGTTTTACCCTAGCAACCGCATATTAGACCCTAGCAACCGACTATTAGTTCATAGCAACCAACAGTTTTACCCTAGCAACCGCATATTAGACCCTAGCAACGGACTATTAGTCCATAGCAACCAACAGTTGTACCCTAGCAACCGACCGTTGGTCCATAGCAACCACCTGTTGACCATAACAACCACATATTAGACACTAGCAACCGACTATTGGTACATAGTAATCACATGTTGACCCTAGCAACCACCAATTAGATCCTAGCAACCGACTATTGGTCCATAGCAACCAGCTGTTGACCATAGCAACCGCATATTAGACCCTAGCAACCCAAATGTTGACCCTAGCAACCGACTATTGGTCCATAGCAACCACCTGTTGACCATAGCAACCGCATATTAGACCCTAGCAACCGACTATTGGTCCATAGCAACCACATGTTGACGCTAGCAACCACCAATTAGACCCTAGCAACCGACTATTGGTCCATACCAACCAACAGTTTAACCCTAGCAACCGCATATTAGACCCTAGCAACCGGCTATTGGTCCATAGCAACCACCATGTCAGTGGTTCTCACATTTTCATGTCAAGGACCCCCAGAATGATATGTATTTGGCCGTGGACCCCCATCTCAAAATATGTTGTTCCATGGACCCCCAGAAGCAAAGATTTGAGTTAAAATGTTCGCTCTGAAATAATATAAATATTCAAAGATCTGCACCACATTTTAACGATTGTTCAAAAATAGCAGATCTACAAGATCTATGACCTTGTAGATCTGCTATTTTCAAAAGATAAAGTAAAACATAATGCTTAAAACACCAAAATGCGTTCCCGTCCAGAATGTGTTTCTCAAGTTGCTGTACTTCAATATATTTTGCCCCTGTTTTACCCAAGCAACCATCCTTTTCACCTTAACAACCACCGCTTTTACCCTAGCAACCGAATATTTAGACCCTAGCAACCAACTATTACACCCTAGCAACAGCTAATTGGTACCCTAACAACCACTGTTTTACCATAGCAACCAACAGTTTTACCCTAGCAACCGCTTATTAGACCCTAGCAACCGACCATTGTATGTATTGGACACACACAGCAACCGATGAATTGGCTAATTTGGGCCCTGGGCAGAAGCTTTTGTGCTGCTTCTGGACAACGGTGTATCCCACCGACTCAAGGTTGGGCCTGAGTGTTTAAGTGGTTAAATGTATGAAAATTTGAAATACACATTTTTAGAATCCCAACATACACTGATGATAGTGCTGTCAAACAGCTTAATGTCTAAAATAGGTTCTTGGCCTGAAAAACCTTGAAGTGAGAGAGCAACGTAATAGAGCAGAATTTTAACTCACACACACACACACACACACACACACACACACACACACACACACACACACACACACGCACGCACACACACACACACACACACACACACACACACACACACACCTCAGGTGTGTGTGTGTTATTACCCCAGGACACGTAATGAATTATGTTGATTATGATACTTTAATATATTGATCAATTAAATACATGAATACAAAACAAGCCATTGTGTCTCATACAAGAGTCACATTGTTAGCATACATAGATATTGGTAAGAAAAAACAGATGGAAATGCTACTGCTTAGATTACATAACGTTGTCACCGTACAATATCTCTTATATAATACACCTGGTTATATGTACAGTTCATCTTCCATGGTAGCGAATCATCTGTTAACGCCTTCTATAAGGGCCTAAAAGGGACCCAGACTGTGACAGTTAAAGAGATCTCCACACATTCCACATATGCAGGCATGATACATGTGGGCCTAAAAGGGACACAGGCTGTGACAGATGAAGTGACTGAGAACGAGATTTCCACTAAGTCCACATATCCAGTTCAACGGGGGACAGGCAGACAAGCAGAATGGTACAGAGTTTACATTGACAGACCGACGGGCCGCGCTGCGGGTGTGGCATAGCCTTTTGGGAATGCATTCCCAACTCAGATCTCTCCCGACCTGCGTCGTACCCGAGGCTGACTGGTGGGGCTTCTAATATCAGTGAGTCCTTTTCAAAACGCATCCCCTTCGGCATCTTATCTTCCGACCGTCGAATCGCCCAGTGGTCGTTCCAGTTGGTCACGTGGTACAGCTCGGGCTCGTCCGCCAGTGCGTTGACGACGAAGTAGAACTCGGTGTTGTACCGGTTCTCTCTGGCGTGTTTGAGTTCGTTGTGCGACGCGACGAATCTGGCCCGATGATAGCGGACCTCCTTGGTTGCTTTGACCTCGATGTACTGAGTCCCTCCGGCGCTGTGGACCACCATGATGTCGTAGGGCTGACGCGATTCCTGTCCGCTGTTCATCCAGGTGACCGTGGCGCTGTCGCCGTAGAGCGACTTCAGATACAGCCAGGCCCATTCCTCTCCCCGTCTGCCAACGTCACTCTCCTTCAGCGTGTCCTGTAAAATGCACCTTGTATCCATCTTTTTCAAATTGAACATTGTGCGTACGGTGTCAGGTGATCCATGTCCATTAAATGGACGTCCATGTTTAGTGTCAGGCACCATGAACCTTGAGATTAGATGGTTTTGCAAATGGGTTCCCGGATTGGGTGGCATGTTGCTCTCAGTACTGTGTCTACTCCTCCTTCAGATGATGAGATTAAATGAAGTGAAATGATCTGTTGACAGTTTGACACTTCATCTTTTATGCCATCAGTCATGATGATGTCACGCAAGGCCCGTTGCTATGTCAACAAACACACACGTGTCACACATGTCAACAAACACACACGTGTCACACATGTCAACAAACACACTGTTTTAGTTTATTACCATAGCAACCACTGTTTTACCTTGTCAACCATTCACCTTCAACAAACACAGTTTATTTGTTTACCATAGCAACCCCTGTTTTACCTTGGCAACTATCCATTTCACCTTAACAACCACCGCTTTTACCCTAGCAACCGAATATTTAGAGACTAGCAACAAACTATTACACCCTAGCAACAGCTAATTGGGACCCTAACAACCACTGTTTTACCATAGCAACCACCATTCTTACCCTAGCAACCACATATTAGACCCTAGCAACCACTGTTTTACCATAGCAACCAATAGTTTTACCCTAGCAACCGCATATTAGACCCTAGCAACCGACTATTAGTTCATAGCAACCAACAGTTTTACCCTAGCAACCGCATATTAGACCCTAGCAACGGACTATTAGTCCATAGCAACCAACAGTTGTACCCTAGCAACCGACCGTTGGTCCATAGCAACCACCTGTTGACCATAACAACCACATATTAGACACTAGCAACCGACTATTGGTACATAGTAATCACATGTTGACCCTAGCAACCACCAATTAGATCCTAGCAACCGACTATTGGTCCATAGCAACCAGCTGTTGACCATAGCAACCGCATATTAGACCCTAGCAACCCAAATGTTGACCCTAGCAACCGACTATTGGTCCATAGCAACCACCTGTTGACCATAGCAACCGCATATTAGACCCTAGCAACCGACTATTGGTCCATAGCAACCACATGTTGACCCTGGCAACCACCAATTAGACCCTAGCAACCGACTATTGGTCCATACCAACCAACAGTTTAACCCTAGCAACCGCATATTAGACCCTAGCAACCGGCTATTGGTCCATAGCAACCACCATGTCAGTGGTTCTCACATTTTCATGTCAAGGACCCCCAGAATTATATGTATTTGGCCGTGGACCCCCATCTCAAAATATGTTGTTCCATGGACCCCCAGAAGCAAAGATTTGAGTTAAAATGTTCGCTCTGAAATAATATAAATATTCAAAGATCTGCACCACATTTTAACGATTGTTAAAAAATAGCAGATCTACAAGATCTATGATCTTGTAGATCTGCTATTTTCAAAAGATAAAGTAAAACATAATGCTTAAAACACCAAAAGGCGTTCCCGTACAGAATGTGTTTCTCAAGTTGCTGTACTTCAATATATTTTGCCCCTGTTTTACCCTAGCAACCATCCTTTTCACCTTAACAACCACCGCTTTTACCCTAGCAACCGAATATTTAGACCCTAGCAACCAACTATTACACCCTAGCAACAGCTAATTGGTACCCTAACAACCACTGTTTTACCATAGCAACCAACAGTTCTACCCTAGCAACCGCTTATTAGACCCTAGCAACCGACCATTGTATGTATTGGACACACACAGCAACCGATGAATTGGCTAATTTGGGCCCTGGGCAGAAGCTTTTGTGCTGCTTCTGGACAACGGTGTATCCCACCGACTCAAGGTTGGGCCTGAGTGTTTAAGTGGTTAAATGTATGAAAATTTGAAAATACACATTTTTAGAATCCCAACATACACTGATGATAGTGCTGTCAAACAGCTTAATGTCTAAAATAGGTTCTTGGCCTGAAAAACCTTGAAGTGAGAGAGCAATGTAATAGAGCAGAATTTTAACTCACACACACACGCACACACGCACACACACACACACACACACACACACACACACACACACACACACACACACACACACACACACACACACACACACACCTCAGGTGTGTGTGTGTTATTACCCCAGGACACGTAATGAATTATGTTGATTATGATACTTTAATATATTGATCAATTAAATACATGAATACAAAACAAGCCATTGTGTCTCATACAAGAGTCACATTGTCAGCATACATAGATATTGGTAAGAAAAAACAGATGGAAATGCTACTGCTTAGATTACATACCGTTGTCACCGTACAATATCTCTTATATAATACACCTGGTTATATGTACAGTTCATCTTCCATGGTAGCGAATCATCTGTTAACGCCTTCTATAAGGGCCTAAAAGGGACCCAGACTGTGACAGTTAAAGAGATCTCCACACATTCCACATATGCAGGCATGATACATGTGGGCCTAAAAGGGACACAGGCTGTGACAGATGAAGTGACTGAGAACGAGATTTCCACAAAGTCCACATATCCAGTTCAACGGGGGACAGGCAGACAAGCAGAATGGTACAGAGTTTACATTGACAGACCGACGGGCCGCGCTGCGGGTGTGGCATAGCCTTTTGGGAATGCATTCCCAACTCAGATCTCTCCCGACCTGCGTCGTACCCGAGGCTGACTGGTGGGGCTTCTAATATCAGTGAGTCCTTTTCAAAACGCATCCCCTTCGGCATCTTATATTGAGGGTGTAACATACCAAGCTCTTTGGGTTCCTCCTGTTCAGCAGAAATGTCCTTGGTGGGGTCGAGAGAGTTCATCTTCAGCTGAAGTCTGGGGTCCAGTCCGATGCGATCAGAAATGATTGATATCCTGGAGCAGTTGCAGAGAATAAGAAATGACACAGACCAACCCTTCTTATACCAGAGTCTGGATGGTGGAGCCACTAACTGCTTTGATATGATTGGCCAAAGAGAACAATAGAACTACCTCTCCACTAATCACAGTCTAACATACTGTCCCACCCTCCCTCCTTCCCCAGAGATGCTCAATTGATCCAAAGTGATAACATTTCATATATACATGCACACAAAGGCAAACTACAATGTTGTCTTGTCCATACTGTGCTACAACAACAATGACAATTATATAAATTCAATAAAAATAAAAACAAAGCATTTAAGTAGTGTCAACTTCAGCACAGCAAAATTAGGGCAAGGACATAAAGGTATCTACTAAAGGGCATGTCATGTTACTGACTGAAATTGCCATGAACAAATTGGACTCCTATAAAGCATAGATAAAAAACAACTCTTGCCTTTGAATATTTATTAAAAATAAAGACAAAAACAAAATGAATTTATAAAGTCATGCCATTTTTTTCAAGACACAAACTGCCCCCCATCCCCTGAAAATTCTCCATACACACTTCATAAATAGTACACCAACACCAGCTTTTGACATTTAATACAATTTTGTAATTGTATTTGTATGTTTTATGTGGACCCCAGGAAGACTACTGCCATGGCACCAGCTAATGTGGATCCTAAAATATAATCAAATCTAGACTTTGTACATAGCCTATTCCCTGCTGTATGTATTACTTAACAGTGCAATTCAAAAATAAAAAATAAAGTTGCAATGTACGTCCAATCGTTTATTCATTCATTTATTTCGCTTTTTGTAGCTAGAAAACACTGGTCTGGTTCTGTAGTGTAGAGGACTGTTGTTTTGTAGAGAACAGCCATCCGTCTTCATAGATCTGGCCAGACTTTGCATTTCAATACATCCTAGGTGTCGATGGGCCGGTTCACTATTTGCATCCTGGGTGAATACAGGTGTAAATGTCCTCTAAGAGTAGGACAATCATCTCCACCTCTAATAGGTGAAAGAAAGGATGTCCAATCTACTTAAACCTTTTGTTCTGTAAGCATGTCATCAGAGACGTGCTGGCCATTGGGAAATTCAGGACAACTCCCGAACGGCCGGTCCAGTCCAGGCCGGTCTGGGCCAGCCGTTTTTTGTTTTGTTTTTAATACACAATTATCTTTTAACAAGGTAACAGCCTATATAATCATGTTGCTTTGTGACATAATAATATTGTGCACAGCAGCCGCTCTCAGCCATCCTGGCTGCAGCGCAGCCTGTTAGGTCACTGTAGGACCTAAAGTGACCTAAAATGCGCTCGCACGCCCTTGATTCGTCTGTGTTTCGATTCGTCGGCACGCGGCCTCTGGCCTGCAAACAGGAATTTCACTTCATGTATTTTGATGTCTCATAAAGGAATGGGAGATCACTCTGACTTTGACAAGTAAAACATGAACCACTATATATCATTGCTGTTCTGCAGGTCCTGCAGTTATTTACATGTAGAATGAAGCTTAAAGAGAAGTCCACGTAACAATGTTTAACGCATGCAATACTGTTCAGATCACAGTACATCGCAGTACAGTATCTCACTGTGCCCCCATGTTGAAGATAGTGCTTTTGATTGTTACCGTATTTATATAAAAGTGTAGAGAGACAGAAAACTGAGGCAGAGATCCTGGGAGACATGTGAGAAATTACACCGGACACCTACTGTGCTTTTATTATGGGACCAAGTCCTAAGTGACTTCTTGGTATTGTATTAGTCTGTTTTTTTCTTCTTCTCCTCCTTCCACCAAAAATAGCAGTTCTGGCTTAACCGTGCAGTCTGCTTTTGCAAAACTTGGTAATGGTAGAGGGCTATCCCAAACAGTGAGGACGCGAAGCCCATAACCACGGATGGCACGGATAATCTATCAAAGTCATATTTGCTTTAGATGGTTTCAAAATGACCTCAACTCTCCCATCTCTCTATCACAAATGAGGGAGAGAGAGAGGGGAGAGAAACAGAGAGCAGCTGCTAAATCGGTAACTATTCATCAGAACCGTCTATCTGACATAACAGACGATGATAAATATAATGATGAAATCAGTCACATAATAATATATGACATGATATGACAACATCAACCACAGACTACAAACTCTACATGGCAGTGCAATCAATCTTGTCTGTAGTAGCCAGTGTCTTAACCCATTGAGACCTGAGACCAGATTCTACAAATGTCTTCTAAATCGTGCATGGGCAACTGGCGCCCAGGGGGCCACATGCGGCCCTCACCTTCACTTATTGTGGTCGGCAAATCAGTTACATTTCGAAACATGACCGCTTTAATTACTTCAGGTAGCTGAATGACTGGTATTATAATGTTATTGTCCTTTTTAATGTCCAATGTATTTGCATTTAAGTTCATAAAGTTAACACAAGTATAACTAAATGCATTTGAAATAAAAGCAAAATAGCTCAAAACGTGCCGCAGTGTGATGCGTTTTGAGATTGTAGATCTGCTATTTTTTGCTACGACAGAAATATGCATGTGGCCCTCTGGAGTGAGCGTGGAAATATAGTGGCCCTCTCCATCTTCAAAGTTGCCCACCCCTGTTCTAAATCATGACCGTTTTAAAAAAGAATCTGTGGTTCTCAACTATTTCATGTGAAGGACCCCAGAAATTATATGTAATTGGCCGTCGACCCCCATGTGAAAATACTGTAGGCAGGCAGGGACCCCCAGAAGCAAAGATATTAGTTAAAAAACGTTTGATGTGAAAGAATAATAGTCAAAGATTTCACGATTTTTCAAAAATAGCAGATCTACAAGATTATATCGCAGCACTCTGTACCGTGCTATGAGCTTGTAGATCTGCTATTTTCCAACAGCTAAAGTTTAAAATAATGGTTAGTGGTTGAAAGCTAAAGTGATACAGATGTGTTCAAGATCTTAGTGTCTCAATTGCGGTGGTCTGCTGGGGGTCAATATCAACACAAGGAGAGGGACATTTATACTGAACAAACTAGTAAGTAAGGAAGGATAGCTCTGTAGTTGGACTTAAACTGAACAATCTGGAGGTGGTGACGGACGGTGGGGAAAATAAGGAGGAAGATGGAAGATATCCTTCCCCTGCTGAACAGTGGAGACAGGGAGGTGTATCAAGCATGCTCTACTATAAAATTCAACGATGCATCAACCATCAATCCCCCAGCATGCTGCAATGGAGGCCACTTGGAGGAGAGAGACAAGGAGAATGTGGTCCAAAGGGGAGAAGTCAGAGAAGTAAAAGTCGATCCGTCAATAATATGGAGGTGGAGAGTCCACCATGAGGAATAAAGCTCTACGGTGAGGTGATTCATGTCAGTGGCGCCGCCGGGACGTATAAAGTATTATTATTTTGGGCGGATGTGACTGTGGGACTGTGACGCTATAATATACAGCGTCACAGTCTATAGACTATAGAGTATATATCCTTCCTTACTAGCTTGTTTGTAGTGAGTTTGATGTTGTCATATTACGTCATATATTATTATGTGACTGATTTAATCATTAGATGTATCATAGTTTGTTATGTCAGATAGACAGTTCTGAATAATAGTTACCGATTTAGCAGCTGCTCTCTCTGTCTCTCTCCCTCTCTTTCTCTCTCTCTCTCTCTCTCCCTCGCCTGTGATAGAGAGATGGGAGAGTTGAGGTCATTTGAAACTTAGACCATCTAAAGGACTTTGATAGATTATCCTTATCTTATCCTTATCACCTGTGCTTGAACTGTAACTGTTGAGCGATTGTACCTGTTTTTATTGCATCCATATGCAGCATGTTGGGAGATTGATGGTTGATGCATCGTTGAATTGTATAGTAGAGCATGCTTGATACACCTCCCTGTCTCCACTGTTCAGCAGGGGAAGGACATCTTCCATCTTCCTCCTTATTTTCCCCACCGTCCGTCACCACCGCCAGATTGTTCCGTTTAAGTCCAACTACAGAGCTATCCTTCCTTACTTACTAGTTTGTTCAGTATAAATGTCCCTCTCCTTGTGTTGATGTTGACCCCCAGCAGACCACCGCAATTGAGACACTAAGATCTTGAACACATCTGTATCACTTTAGCTTTCAACCACTTTAACCATTATTTTAAACTTTAGCTGTTGGAAAATAGCAGATCTACAAGCTCATAGCACGGTACAGAGTGCTGCAATATAATCTTGTAGATCTGCTATTTTTTTAAAATCGTGAAATCTTTGACTATTATTCTTTCACATCAAACGTTTTTTAACTAATATCTTTGCTTCTGGGGGTCCCTGCCTGGAACAACATACAGTATTTTCACATGGGGGTCGACGGCCAATTACATATAATTTCTGGGGTCCTTCACATGAAATAGTTGAGAACCACAGATTCTTTTTTAAAACGGTCATGATTTAGAACAGTCGTAGCAATAAATAGCAGATCTACAATCTCAAAACGCATCACACTGCGGCACGTTTTGAGCTATTTTGCTTTTATTTCAAATGCATTTAGTTATACTTATGTTAACTTTATGAACTTAAATGCAAATACATTGGACATTAAAAAGGACAATAAAAGTCATCCAGTCAGTCATTCAGCTACTAATATAGACTCAAGTAATTAAAGCGGGTCATGTTTCGAAATGTAACTGATTGCCGACCACAATAAGTGAAGGTGAGCGCCGCATGTGGCCCCCTGGCCGCCAGTTGCCCATGCATGATTTAGAAGACATTTGTAGAATCTGGTCTCAGGTCTCAATGGGTTAAGACACTGGCTACTACAGACAAGATTGATTGCACTGCCATGTAGAGTTTGTAGTCTGTGGTTGATGTTGTCATATTATGTCATATATTATTATGTGACTGATTTCATCATTATATTTATCATCGTCTGTTATGTCAGATAGACGGTTCTGATGAATAGTTACCGATTTAGCAGCTGCTCTCTGTTCCCCTCTCTCTCTCCCTCATTTGTGATAGAGAGATGGGAGAGTTGAGGTCATTTTGAAACGTAGACCATCTAAAGCAAATATGTCTCCTTGTGTTGATGTTGACCCCCAGCAGACCACCGCAATTGAGACACTAAGATCTTGAACACATCTGTATCACTTTAGCTTTCAACCACTTTAACCATTATTTTAAACTTTAGCTGTTGGAAAATAGCAGATCTACAAGCTCATAGCACGGTACAGAGTGCTGCAATATAATCTTGTAGATCTGCTATTTTTGAAAAATCGTGAAATCTTTGACTATTATTCTTTTACATCAAACGTTTTTTAACTAATATCTTTGCTTCTGGGGGTCCCTGCCTGGAACAACATGCAGTATTTTCACATGGGGGTCGACGGCCAATTACATATAATTTCTGGGGTCCTTCACATGAAATAGTTGAGAACCACAGATTATTTTTTAAAACGGTCATGATTTAGAACAGGGGTGGGCAACTTTGAAGATGGAGAGGGCCACTATATTTCCACGCTCACTCCAGAGGGCCACATGCATATTTCTGTCGTAGCAAAAAATAGCAGATCTACAATCTCAAAACGCATCACACTGCGGCACGTTTTGAGCTTTTATTTCAAATGCATTTAGTTATACTTATGTTAACTTTACGAACTTAAATGCAAATACATTGGACATTAAAAAGGACAATAAAAGTCATTCAGTCAGTCATTCAGCTACTAATATAGACTGAAGTAATTAAAGCGGGTCATGTTTCGAAATGTAACTGATTTGCCGACCACAATAAGTGAAGGTGAGCGCTGCATGTGGCCCCCTGGCCGCCAGTTGCCCATGCATGATTTAGAAGACATTTGTAGAATCTGGTCTCAGGTCTCAATGGGTTAAGACACTGGCTACTACAGACAATATTGATTGCACTGCCATGTAGAGTTTGTAGTCTGTGGTTGATGTTGTCATATTATGTCATATATTATTATGTGACTGATTTCATCATTATATTTATCATCGTCTGTTATGTCAGATAGACGGTTCTGATGAATAGTTACCGATTTAGCAGCTGCTCCCTGTTTCTCTCCCCTCTCCCTCTCCCTCTCCCTCATTTGTGATAGAGAGATGGGAGAGTTGAGGTCATTTTGAAACGTAGACCATCTAAAGCAAATATGACTTTGATAGATTATCCGTGCCATCCGTGGTTATGGGCTTCGCATCCTCACTGTTTGGGATAGCCCTCTACCATTACCAAGTTTTGCAAAAGCAGACTGCACGGTTAAGCCAGAACTGCTATTTTTGGTGGAAGGAGGAGAAGAAGAAAAAAACAGACTAATACAATACCAAGAAGTCACTTAGGACTTGGTCCCTTAATAAAAGCACAGTAGGTGTCCGGTGTAATTTCTCTGTCTCCCTGGATCTCTGCCTCAGTTTTCTGTCTCTCTACACTTTTATATAATTACGGTAACAATCAAAAGCACCTTCAACATGGGGGCACAGTGAGATACTGTACTGCGATGTACTGTGATCTTAACAGTATTGCATGCGTTAAACATTGTTACGTGGACTTCTCTTTAAGCTTCATTCTACATTCTACAATAACAGCAATGATATATAGTGGTTCATGTTTTACTTGTCAAAGTCAGAGTGATCTCCCATTCCTTTATGAGACATCAAAATACATGAAGTGAAATTCCTGTTTGCAGGCCAGAGGCCGCGTGCCGACGAATCGAAACACTGACGAATCAAGGGCGTGCGAGCGCATTTTAGGTCACTTTAGGTCCTACAGTGACCTAACAGGATGGCTGAGAGCGGCTGCTGTGCACAACATTATTATGTCACAAAGCAACATGATTATATATGTTACCTTGTTAAAAGATAATTGTGTATTAAAAAAAAAAACGGCTGGCCCAGACCGGCCTGGACTGGACCGGCCGTTCGGGAGTTGACCTGAATTTCCCAATGGCCAGCACTTCTCTGATGACATGCTTACAGATCAAAAGGTTTAAGTAGATTGGACATCCTTTCTTTCACCTTTTAGAGGTGGAGATGATTGTCCTACTCTTAGAGGACATTTACACCTGTATTCACCCAGGATGCAAATAGTGAACCGGCCCATCGACACCTAGGATGTATTGAAATGCAAAGTCTGGCCAGATCTATGAAGACGTACAAAACAACACCAGTCCTCTACACTACAGAAGACTGTTTTCTAGGTACAAAAAGTGAAATAAATGTAACGATTGGACGTACATTGCAACTTTATTGTTGTATATTTTAATTGCACGTTTAAATAATACATATAGTAGGGAGTAGGCTATGTACAAAGTCCTAGTCTAGTTTTTATTTTATTAAGGATCCACATTAGCTGGTGCCATGGCAGTAGTCTTCCTGGGGTCCACATAAAACATACAATTTCAGGGCGTGGGTGGCAGTTTGTGTCTTGGATTCACAACAGAGAATTTTCAATAAATCATTAAAAAACTCTGCCATAGCAGAAACTAGCAACCAAAGTGACTGGACCCAAATCTTCTAAAGAGTTAATAAAGGGGGTGCATACTTAGTTTAGACTAGTCATTGGTTAGATATGGGTTAAGGTTAGGTTTAGGTGTGCTGCCCCGTGGGAGGTTAGGTTTAGGGTGAGGGTTTGAGATATGTTGTATAGTTGTAGGACTAATGACTGGTCTAACCAATGACTAGTCTAAACCAAAAACTGTCTAAACTAAGTCATACTAAAGGTATGAGGTTCACTCCACAAGCTATTTCAGCTCCAGTGACCATCTCCACTCTTGATGGAACTCCCATCGAGTGGGTGAAGCGCTACAAATACCTTGGCTAAAAATAACTCTGGGTTTCTTCTACAGATTGAAGGCTTGTTTTGCTTGTTCAGCTCGTAAGAAAACTGGTCATTGGTCTCTTCTGTCCCAATTGGATTATGGTGATACCATTTCTAGGTTTGCCTGCTCCTCCACCTTGGCCAAATTGGATCCCCTGTACCATGCTGCATTGAGATTCACAACTAAATCACCTTTCAGAACACATCACTGCACGTTGTATGCTGCAGTCGGTTGGTTCTCTCGCAGGCTGCAACATTGGCATATTTTCATTTACAAAGCCATTCTTGGTGACCTGCCGTCTTCGTCCAAATTCAAGTTCGTCCAAAATGGTCTCAACCTCAGGTCAAATGCTTGGCTACGGTGTGTAGTACCAGCATTCAAATCCGAGGGGGTAAAACATGTCTGGCCTTCTTTGGCCCTTGGTCATGGAACGACCAGTCATTTTGAAACTTAGACCATCTAAAGCAAACATGACTTTGATAGATTATCCGTGGTTATGGGCTTCGCGTCCTCACTGTTTGGGATAGCCCTCTGCTTTTGCAAAACTTGGTAATGGTAGACTGCACGGTTAAGCCAGAACTGCTATTTTTGGTGGAAGGAGGAGAAGAAGAAAAAAACAGACTAATACAATACCAAGAAGTCACTTAGGACTTGGTCCCTTAATAAAAGCACAGTAGGTGTCCGGTGTAATTTCTCACATGTCTCCCTGGATCCCTGCCTCAGTTTTCTGTCTTCAACATGGGGGGGGCACAGTGAGATACTGTACTGCGATTTGAACAGTAGCCTATTGCACATGCGTTAAACATTGTTACATGGACTTCTCTTTAAGCTTCATTCTACATGTAAATAACTGCAGGACCTGCAGAACAGCAATGATATATGGTGGTTCATGTTTTACTTGTCAAAGTCAGAGTGGTCTACTTTAGTCTATACATTTTAGTAACGACATGCTTACAGAACTAAAGGTTTAAGCAGATTGGACATCCTTTCTCTCCCCTATTAGAGGTGGAGATGATTGTCCTACTCTTAGAGGACATTTACACCTGTATTATGATATGGCACTTTTGATCACCCAGGATGCAAATAGTGAACCGGCCCATCGACACCTAGGATGTATTGAAATGCAAAGTCTGGCCGGATCTATGAAGACGGATGGCTGTTCTCTACAAAACAACACCAGTCCTCTACACTACAGGTACAAAAAGTGAAATAAATGAATGGATAAACGATTGGAATTATTATTATTTTGTAATTGCACTGTTAAATAATACATACAGTAGGAAGTAGGCTATGTACAAAGTCTAGATTTTAGGATCCACATTAGCTGGTGCCATGGCACTAGTCTTCATGGGGTCCACATAAAACATACAAATACAATTACAAAATTATTAAATGTCAAAAGCTGGTGTTGGTGTACTATTTATGAAGTGTTTATGGAGAGGGGGATGGGGGATTTCAGGGGATGGGTGGCAATTTTAAATTCATTGTGTTTTTGTCTTTATTTTAAATAAATATTCAAAGGCAAGAGTTTTTATTTTAATCTATGAGTCCAGTTTGTTTATGACAATTCCAGTCAGTAACATGCCCTTTAGTTAGATACCTTTATGTATTTGCCCTAATTTTGCTGTGCTGAAGTTGACACTACTCAAATGCTTCTTTGTTATTAACATCTTAACTTTGTTTTTATTTTTAATTGAATTTATATAATTGTCATTGTTGTAGCATATATATATATATATATATAATCATTCATTAAATATAATCATTAAAATGTTATCACTTTGGATCAATTGAGCATATCTGGGGGAGGAGGGAGTGTGGAGGACAGTATGTTAGACTGTGATTAGTGGAGAGGTAGTTCTATTGTTCTCTTTGGCCAATCATATCAAAGCAGTTAGTGGCTCCACCATCCAAACTCTGGTATAAGAAGGGTTGGTCTGTGTCATTTCTAATTCTCTGCAACTGCTCCAGGATATCAATCATTTCTGATCGCATCGGACTGGACCCTGCACAGACTTCAGCTGAAGATGAACTCTCTCGACCCCACCAAGGACATTTTTGCTGAACAGGAGGAACCCAAAGAGCTTGGTATGTTACTCTACCGCCCCTTTCAACCCCTATGTTCTGTTTTCCCTCAATATTGTCAATAGTCATTTTATTAATTCTGAATCTTACATTGTGTTTCAATGTAATGTGTGTTTTTAAGACCATTATTAGTTGGCTACATGACAGGGATTTTTGCAACATCTACTTTTAAGTACACAAAGTGCTGTCTTTCTGCCTATCAACAATCTTTGTATTTGTTTCCAATCCAGTATCTCATCATCAGTCTGGCTGCCCTGACCTACCAGAGGTGAATGAACAAAGAAGCTTGGCAGAGAAAAAACACCACTGCTGTGGTCAGTGTGGAAAACGCTTCTCTAACATCTCCAAACTTAAAACCCACCAGAGAATTCATACTGGAGAGAAACCTTTTGGGTGTGATCAGTGTGGACAACACTTCTCTCAAATGTCTAGCCTTAAAATCCACCAGATAATTCATACTGGAGAGAAACCCTTTGGGTGTGATCAGTGTGAACAACACTTCTCTACTTTGGCCAAACTTAAAATCCACCAGAGAATTCATACTGGAGAGAAGCCCTATGGTTGTGATCAGTGTGGACAACACTTCTCTCAAATGTCTAACCTTAAAACCCACCAGAGAATCCATACTGGAGAGAAGCCCTATGGTTGTGATCATTGTGGACAACACTTCTCTCAAATGTCTAGCCTTAAAATCCACCAGAGAATTCATACTGGAGAGAAACCTTATGGATGTGATCAGTGTGGACAACACTTCTCTAAATTGGCCAACCTTAAAAGCCACCGGAGAATTCATACTGGAGAGAAACCTTATGGGTGTGATCAGTGTGGACAACACTTCTCTACATTGGCCAACCTTAAAAACCACCAGAAAATTCACACTGGAGAGAAACCCTATGGGTGTGATCAGTGTGGACAACACTTCTCTGAAATGGCCAACCTTAAAAGACACCAGAAAATTCACACTGGAGAGAAACCCTATGGATGTGATCAGTGTGAACAACACTTCTCTCATTTGGCCAACCTTAAAAGACACCAGAAAATTCACACTGGAGAGAAACCCTATGGATGTGATCAGTGTGAACAACACTTCTCTCTATTGGCCACCCTTAAAAGACACCAGAGAATTCACACTGGAGAGAAACCCTATGGATGTGATCAGTGTGAACAACACTTCTCTCAATTGGGCAACCTTAAAATCCACCAGAGAATTCACACTTGAGAGAAACCATGTCATTGTGATGTGTGTGGAAAAGCTTTCAGTCACTCAAATGATGTAGAATTTCACAAGGTTGTACACACTGGATTTAAATACCTTAAGCCACAGAAAATGTCACGAGTGCACATGATCTGTTTAGTGTGAACAGTATGACAAAAACTTAGAGGCAGGACATCCACAACATCAGGACATCCACGTAAATTGTTGTATGATTATCCATTTTTGATTAATGTGTTGATTAATTGCAAGTAAACTTAACATTCTGTTTAAATGGTCTGCTTTTTGTTGTATTTGTTGTAACTGGGTCAAGAGTTTTCAGAGCAGAAAAGTATGATGGTGGCTTGTGTTTGAGTCTGTTAGAGCCCCTTTTTTTCTTTTATTTACATTATTTCATTACATCTTTATTATTATGATTCTGTTACTGTATTGTCTTTGTGGAACATGCCACATCAACAGTATGCTGTAGAAATAAACAAGTGTCAATATTAAATCTTATTCTCAATCGTATTCTTGTTCCACTGTAATTTGACCTGTAGATTTGCTATATATTAGATGAGCTTTGTCTCAGAGGTTGTTCAGGACGACTTGGAAGGCAATAAACCTTGGACCACTAGAGAACATATAACATTTGTGCCAAACAGAATCAGACTTTTCTTTCCCCTATTAGAGGGTAGATAATTGACCTCTTTGAGGACATTTACACAAATGGTGATCCTGCCCATCTACATTGTATTACAGTGTTCTTGTATAAAAATGCCCATCCTTTATACCGCTTAACAATGGCATGTATTGTGGATTGCCGTGTGCCAAGTTCTCATTTCTCAAAAGGAAACGTTTTACAGTGAATTGAGCCTCACACTATCTCTTCCATTCTCTGATGGTTGATGCATCGTTGAATTTTATAGTAGAGCATGCTTGATACACCTCGCCTCACCTCCCTGTCTCCACTGTTCAGCAGGGGAAGGAAGGGGTTCATCAGGATATCTTCCATCTTCCACCTTATTTTCCCCACCGTCTGTCACCACCTCCAGAATGTTCAGTTTAAGTCCAATTTACTAGTTTGTTCAGTATGTTAATATAAATGTCCCTCTCCTTGTGTTGACGTTGACCCCCAGCAGACCACCGCAATTGAGACACTAAGATCTTGAACACATCTGTATCGCTTTAGCTTTCAACCACTTTAACCATTATTTTAAACTTCGACGGCCAATTACATATCATTTCTGGGGTCCTTCACATGATTATTTTTTTAAACGGTCATGATTTAGAACAGGGGTGGGCAACTTTGAAGATGGAGAGGGCCACTATATTTCCACCCTCACTCCAGAGGGCCACATGCATATTTCTGTCGTAGCAAAAAAATAGCAGATCTACAAGCTCAAAACACATCACACTGCGGCACGTTTTGAGCTATTTTTGCTTTTATTTCAAATGCATTTCGTTATACTTATGTTGAACTTAAATGCAAATACATTGGACATTAAAAGGGACAATACAATTCTAATACCAGTCATTCAGCTACCTGAAGTAATTAAAGCGGTCATGTTTCGAAATGTAACTGATTTGCCGACCACAATAAGTGAAGGTGAGCGCCGCATGTGGCCCCCTGGCCGCCAGTTGCCCATGCATGATTTAGAAGACATTTGTAGAATCTGGTCTCAGGTCTCAATGGGTTAAGACACTGGCTACTACAGACAAGATTGATTGCACTGCCATGTAGAGTTTGTAGTCTGCGGTTGATGTTGTCATATTATGTCATATATTATTATATTTATCATCGTCTGTTATGTCAGATAGACGGTTCTGATGAATAGTTACTGATGAATAGTTACTGTTTCTCTCCCCTCTCTCTCTCTCACTCTCCCTCATTTGTGATAGAGAGATGGGAGAGTTGAGGTCATTTTGAAACGTAGACCATCTAAAGCAAATATGACTTTGATAGATCATCCGTGCCATCCGTGGTTATGGGCTTCGCGTCCTCACTGTTTGGGATAGCCCTCTACCATTACCAAGTTTTGCAAAAGCAGACTGCACGGTTAAGCCAGAACTGCTATTTTTGGTGGAAGGAGGAGAAGAAGAAAAAAACAGACTAATACAATACCAAGAAGTCACTTAGGACTTGGTCCCTTAATAAAAGCACAGTAGGTGTCCGGTGTAATTTCTCACATGTCTCCCTGGATCTCTGCCTCAGTTTTCTGTCTCTCTACACTTTTATATAAATACGGTAACAATCAAAAGCACTATCTTCAACATGGGGGCACAGTGAGATACTGTACTGCGATCTGAACAGTATTGCATGCGTTAAACATTGTTACGTTGACTTCTCTTTAAGCTTCATTCTACATGTAAATAACTGCAGGACCTGCAGAACAGCAATGATATATAGTGGTTCATGTTTTACTTGTCAAAGTCAGAGTGATCTCCCATTCCTTTATGAGACATCAAAGTCCATAAAGTGAAATCCCTGTTTGGCACTTTGTTGATGAGTCTGTGTTTCAGAAGCTACTTTAGTCTATATGTTTTGGTAATGACATGCTTACAGAACAAAAGGTTTAAGTAGATTGGACATCCTTTCTCTCCCCTATTAGAGGTGGAGATGATTGTCCTACTCTTAGAGGACATTTACACCTGTATTATGATATGCCACTTTTGATCACCCAGGATGCAAATAGTGAACCGGCCCATCGAAACCTAGGATGTATTGAAATGCAAAGTCTGGCCAGATCTATGAAGACGGATGGCTGTTCTCTACAAAGCAACACCAGTCCTCTACACTACAGAACCAGACCACTGTTTTCTAGGTACAAAAAGTGAAATAAATGAATTAATAAACGATTGGACGTACATTGCAACTTTATTTTTTATTTTTTAATTGCACTGTTAAGTAATACATACAGTAGGGAATAGGCTATGTACAAAGTCTAGATTTTATTTGATTTTAGGATCCACATTAGCTGGTGCCATGGCAGTAGTCTTCCTGGGGTCCACATAAAACATACAAATACAATTACAAAATTGTATTAAATGTCAAAAGCTGGTGTTGGTGTACTATTTATGAAGTGTTTATGGAGAATTTTCAGGGGATGGGGGGCAGTCTGTGTCTTGAAAAAAAATGGCATGACTTTATAAATTCATTGTGTTTTTGTCTTTATTTTTAATAAATATTCAAAGGCAAGAGTTATTTTTTATCTATGCTTTATAGGAGTCCAATTTGTTCATGGCAATTTCAGTCAGTAACATGACATGCCCTTTAGTAGATACCTTTATGTCCTTGCCCTAATTTTGCTGTGCTGAAGTTGACACTACTTAAATGCTTTGTTTTTATTTTTAATTGAATTTATATAATTGTCATTGTTGTTGTAGCACAGTATGGACAAGACAACATTGTAGTTTGCCTTTGTGTGTATGTATATATAAAATGTTATCACTTTGGATCAATTGAGCATATCTGGGGAAGGAGGGAGGGTGGAGGACAGTATGTTAGACTGTGATTAGTGGAGAGGTAGTTCTATTGTTCTCTTTGGCCAATCATATCAAAGCAGTTAGTGGCTCCACCATCCAGACTCTGGTATAAGAAGGGTTGGTCTGTGTCATTTCTAATTCTCTGCAACTGCTCCAGGATATCAATCATTTCTGATCGCATCGGACTGGACCCCAGACTTCAGCTGAAGATGAACTCTCTCGACCCCACCAAGGACATTTCTGCTGAACAGGAGGAACCCAAAGAGCTTGGTATGTTACTCTACCTCCCCTTTCAACCCTTATGTTCTGTTTTCTTTTCCCTCAATATTGTCAATAGTCATTTTATTAAGTCTGAATTTTACATTGTGTTTCAATGTAATGTGTGTAATGTAATGTGTAATGTGTGATTATTATTAGTTGGCTACATGACAGGGATTTTTGCAACATCTACTTTTAAGTCCACAAAGTGCTGTCTTTCTGCCTATCAACAATCTTTGTATTTGTTTCCAATCCAGTATCTCCTCATCACTCTGGCTGCCCTGACCTATCAGAGGTGAATGAACAAAGAAGCTTGGCAGAGAAAAAACACCACTGCTGTGATCAGTGTGGAAAACGCTTCTCTAACATCTCCACACTTAAAATCCACCAGAGAATTCACACTGGAGAGAAACCCTATGGATGTGATCAATGTGGAAAACACTTCTCTCTATTGGCCACCCTCAAAAGCCACCAGAGAATTCATACTGGAGAGAAACCTTATGGGTGTGATCAGTGTGGACAACACTTCTCTGCAAAGTATGGCCTTAAAAGCCACCAAATAATGCACACTGGAGAGAAACCTCATGGGTGTGATCAGTGTGGACAACACTTCTCTAAATTGGCCAACCTTAAAATCCACCAGAGAATTCACACTGGAGAGAAACCCTATGGGTGTGATCAGTGTGGACAACACTTCTCTCATTTGGCCAACCTTAAAAGACACCAGAGAATTCACACTGGAGAGAAACCCTATGGATGTGATCAGTGTGAACAACACTTCTCTCATTTGGCCAACCTTAAAAGCCACCAGAGAATCCACATGGCAGAGAAACCTTATGGGTGCGGTCATTGTGGACAACACTTCTCTAAATTGGCCAACCTTAAAATCCACCAGAGAATTCACACTGGAGAGAAACCCTATGGATGTGATCATTGTGGACAACACTTCTCTCAATTGGCCAACCTTAAAATCCACCAGAGAATTCACACTGGAGAGAAACCCTATGGATGTGATCAGTGTGGACAACACTTCTCTCTATTGGCCAACCTTAAAAGACACACACAGAGAATTCACACTTGAGAGAAACCATGTCATTGTGATGTGTGTGGAAAAGCTTTCAGTCGCTCAAATTATGTAGAATTTCACAAGGTTGTACACACTAGATTTAAATACCTTAAGCCACAGAAAATGTCACGAGTGCACATGATCTGTTTAGTGTGAACAGTATGACAAAAACTTAGAGGCAGGACATCCACGACATCAGGACATCCACGTAAATTGTTGTATGATTATCAATTTTTGATTAATGTGATTAATTGCAAGTAAACTTAACATTCTGTTTAAATGGTCTGCTTTTTGTTGTATTTCTTATTAACTGGGTCAAGAGTTTTCAGAGCAGAAAAGTGATGGTGACTTGTGTTCGAGTCTGTTAGAGCCCCTTTTTTTCTTTTATTTACATTATTTCATTACATTTTTATTATTATGATTCTGTTACTGTATTGTCTTTGTGGAACATACCACATCAACAGTATGCTGTAGAAATAAACAAGTCTCAATATAAAAAAATATTCTCAATCACATTCTTTGTTTCACTGTAATTTGACCTGTAGACCTGCTGTATATTAGATAAGCTTTGTCTCAGAGGTTGTTTGACTACTTCGACCACTAGAGAACATAAGATTTGTGCCAGCATAAATAATTACTAGAATTTTCTTTCCCCTAATAGAGGGTAGATGAAATGTCCTCTTTGAGGACATTTACACCAGAAAATGGTGAACCTGCCCATCAACACCTAGCATTTAGAGTTAGAGTCAAACATTACACTGTTGGGCGTTGCCTCCCAATGGGTGTTTAACGTGATTGACTGAAATTACCATATCAGAACTTTGTTACTATTTTGAGGTGATTTGATGCATTGCAAAAGTGCGGGCTAGCCAACACCAACTCGCTACTCCTGAATCGTTGTCCTCCACACTCTCCTATCGGGATCATGAGCTCTACGGTGTGGTGATTCATGTCAGTGGCGCCACCGGGACGTATAAAGTATTATTATTTTGGGCGGATGGTCAGAATGGTCATTGCAGCGAGAGGCAAGCATGCAGCGGCAGCCAATACACAATGACGATTGCGCAAAACAAAATGGGCACGCTGCTAGAGAGACCACCACCAGCGCCAGTCGGGAAAAGTAAATACGTAAATAGACCAGTCAGGGCAGGGTACAGAACAACACTTTCTAAGTATTAGTTCGCCCCCCCCCCCCCAAAAAAAAAAATGCTATAAAACGCTATAATATACAGCGTCACAGTCTATAGACTATAGAGTATATATCCTTCCTTACTAGCTTGTTCAGTATGTTAATGTCCCTTCTCGCCTTGTGTTGATGTGTTGACCCCCAGCAGACCACTGCAATTAAGACACTACTACAGACGAGATTGCCATGAAGAGTTTGTAGTCTGTGGTTGATGTTGTCATACGTCATATATTATTATGTGACTGATTTAATCATTAGATTTATCATAGTTTGTTATGTCAGATAGACAGTTCTGAATAATAGTTACCGATTTAGCAGCTGCTCTCTCTGTCTCTCTCCCCTCTCTCTCTGTCTCTCTCCCTCGCCTGTGATAGAGAGATGGGAGAGTTGAGGTCATTTGCAACTTAGACCATCTAAATCTAGTACAGTCTCAGTACCTGTGAAGCTTGCCACTGCACTGTGCTTGAACTGTAACTGTTGAGCGATTGTACCTGTTTTTATTGCAGCTCAAAAGGCTTCAGAACACAGAAAAGAAAGACCAAACCACAGAAAATCCACTTAACGTTCAAAGTTCAGGCTGTGTGGGTGTACTTGAGGTCATAGAACCTAAAAGAAAAACGAAAAATTCAAATAAATGAAAATTAATGCCATGAAACCTTTAATAAAAACGTTTTTCAAAGACCCCGAAGTCCTTGTTTTAAATTGCTTTAATGGATTCTAACAGCATACAGTATTATGTGTACAGTAATCTACAACTGATTTCTCTTCTCCGTTTTCCCTTTCTCCAAACCTTCCCTGCGTCCCTCGTCCCTCCTACTCCACACTTCATTATCTTCTTCTTGCTTCTTCCCCTTCTGTCTATGTATACGTCCCAGACTCTTCTCTCTGCTCCAAAACTATGGAATGAACTTCCCAAGTTCCCATTGCAATCAGAACTGCAGACTCGCTCCCAATCTTCCGCCGTAGTCTGACAAAAAATCACCTTTTCAGACTCCATCTTAGGCCCGTAGCACTTGACCTAGCCTCGACAACCTTACAGGCTTTATACAAAGGCTAAACTTAGATAGTATTTCCTGTAGACATGGCACTCTATAGTGTATACTCAGTTTAATTGTACAGATATTCTACCGTTAGACGGATGTTAGGTTCTCAGCTTTCTTCTGATCCTTGATGACTATTTCTATGCATTTGATGTATTACCATGCATGTGTTGTTCTTGCTTACTGTAAATCGCTCTGGTCTGATAAATGTCTAAATTGTAATGGTCATATCCTTTGCCTCCACTTTGCCCATCCCTCCTGGCATGCAGAGGCAGAGGACGGTGTACAGGCTGACTCTGGTGAAGGCTTGGAACGTGGAAGAGATGCTGTCCTACTCTGAGCTAATCGCCATCGGCCAGCCGGACTTTATAGAAGTCAAGGTAGGTCTGATCGGCATGCAAAGTTGCACACACATACACACAGCAAAATCAGCGGTGTAAAGTAACTAAGTAAATGTACTTAAGTACTGTACTTAAGTACAATTTTTAGGTATCCGTACTTTACTTGAATATTTTCCATTCCATTTCCATCCACTTTTACTTCTACTCCTCTACATCTCAGAGGCAAATTTTGTACTTTTACTCCACTACATTTATTTGAAAACTTTAGTTACTTTGTAGATTTTGTAGATGCCTTACCCACTTCAGCCCTACTGTTTTTACTGTACATTTCGGCCATTTGAAAATAGGCGATCTACAAGCTCATAATGTGTTGTTGCGCAGCCTAACACACACACACACACACACACACATATTAACTGTATGATGATTTCGGGTGTGACAGTACAGTACTTCAGAGGGACCCCCTGGGGGCCCCCACACGGTAACTCTGTCATTTCTCAACCGTTTCGGATGTGGGGCAGCTCGCCAGAACCGGCCCGGCGCATTCCTGGGGGTCTGGAAGTCCCAAGGACCCCCCGGGTACCCCCACACAGAGTTGCACCACTCAGTTCACATGGGTGTAATTTGTTCTTCTTCTTTTTTTAGCCTAAGGGGGGAGGAGGGGGGGTTGTATGTATGTAAATGGTAAATGGTGCATTTATATAGCGCCTTTATCCAAGGCGCATTACATTCACCCATTCACACACACATTCATACACCGATGGCAGCGGAAACCATGCAAGGCACCAACTAGCAATTAGGGGTTCAGTGTCTTGCTCAAGGACACTTCGACAGTAACTCTGGGGGAGCCCGGGTTCGAACTGGCAACCTTGCGGTTCCCATCCAGGCACTCTACCCCTGAGCCACCGCCACCCATCTGTTTTAAAACGTCTTCCTGTCAGGCTTGCGTCTCAATGTTTGCCTATACCCTCTGCAGGTCAACAGTGGGGGGTATTCATTTGGCACTGACCTTGTCTGTGTGTCCACACCCAGGGCGTGACGTACTGCGGGGAGAGCTCTGCCAGCACTCTGACCATGGCCAACGTCCCCTGGCACCAGGAAGTGGTCAGCTTCGTCCAGCGGCTGGTTGACATGCTGCCTCAGTACGAGATCGCCTGCGAACACGAGCATTCCAACTGCCTGCTTATCGCACACACAAAGGTAAAACGCATGCTTATTACTTCCATTGACCATCCATCAAAACGATGTGCATCTGTTTTAACGCAAAATAGATTTAATCAAATATATTTGTAATTTTTGCTTAAAAATTGGTGGTAAAACATACTTACTTCCGTTGACCATCCATAGAGACCATCCATACAGTGCTGTCAAAATAGATTTAATCAAACATTTATACATTTTGATTAAACAAGCACGTTAATTTATTATCACATAACTAGACAAATCGTGTAAAATCTTATCGTTTTTCCGGCCCTTGGCTAATAATAACGGAACGTGAAAAACGGATGCTTTGGATGCATGTGCGTTGAGCGCGAGCCCCGGCCAGGTCAACAATCTGCAATGTTGAGAGCTGGAGGAGCAGCTGGATAAATCCCACCTGAGTTAACGTTGTACTCTGAACAAAGTAGGTTTGTTCAGCTTTGTATGAACCAAATACTACACATATCCGTACGTGGGGGGACAGAGCTTTTGCCTTTGCCCCAGCCCTGTGGAATGCCCTCCCTAAGGCACTCAGAGATGCCCCCACCCTCCAAACATTCAAAACCGCCCTCAAGACCCACCTCTTCAATATTGCCTTCCCTAGCTAACCCTTCCCACTGTCTTTCTTTTTAATGTTTTTAGCTTTTAGTGTTTTTCCTTTTTCTAATAAAGTTGTTTTTATTTTGTTGTTACCTCTGTAAAGCCCCCCCCCCCCCCCCCCCCATGTAAAGCGTCTTTGGGTACTCAGAAAAGCGCTATATAAGTTTGAGATATTATTATTATTATTATTATTATTATATCACCCAAGTCAGGATTTTACTAGTCAGCTGCATTCCAGCTGTCAATAATAATCACAAACACATACAATAGACACACATACTGTACAGTGTATTACCTTTTCCTAAATGTTCTTTTTCCCCCTTGTCTCTTAACCCATTTTGGGCGGGAACCCCTTTTGGTGTTTTAAACATTATGTTATAATTTAGCTATTGAAAAATAGCAGATCTACAAGCTCATAGGAGCTTGAAGGTCTGCTATTTTTTGAAAAATCGTAAAAATGTGGCGCAAATCTTTGAATATCTATTCTTTCAAAGTGAATGTTTTTAACTCAGGTCTAAATGGGTTAATTGTATTCTTGTGGTATGCCTATTGCACACAAATAATGGTTAAAAGTGGCTAAAAGCTAAGGACACACATGCGTTCCAGCAGGTCTTAATGGGTTCATTTACTCGCTCTTTCTAATAGATCTTTTCTATAGACTGCTGTAAAAACTCCCATCAGATTATGGAAGAGACTTTTATATGATCATGTCTTCCTCAGCCACTGTTGTATTGATCGTGTGTTCCTCCATGTTGATTCATTGTATGCTGTGTCCCCTGGGGAGACACGACATCAATAATACCTCTCCCCCATTGTGCTCTGCCCCCTGCTGGGGAGACACAGCATCAATAGTATACCTCTCCCCAGCTACTGTCCCCATTATTGATTTGCGCGAGTTTAACTTATTCACAAGGGATGTCAGCTTGCATACAAACAATATACTGTGTGTGTGTGTGTGTGTGTGTGTGTGTGTGTGTGTGTGTGTGTGTGTGTGTGTGTGTGTGTGTGTGTGTGTAATCACGGTTGTTCAGAACCGCTAGAAAAGGCTCTGGTCAGGCTCTGCCAGTGGACATAATGAGCCAGGCAATGCTGACGAAGGCTACACGCTGAAACATGTTCGTTGTTTTGCTGAAATCAGCCTAATAGCAGAGTGTGAGAGAGAGAGAGAGAGAGAGAGAGAGAGAGAGAGGGAAAAGGATGAAAGGATCTGCTGAAATGATTAGAATGATTAATGTATACTCTTGTCATTATTATATAATGCTGTGAATAACCGATCTACAAGCTCACAGTGCGTCAAGTTGGGACATGTGGCGATGTGACACGTTGTGAACTACATATTTTTTAACCCATTTTGGGCGGGAACCCCTTTTGGTGTTAGCAATTATGTTATAATATAGCTATTGAAAAATAGCAGATCTACAAGCACATAGCACGCCACCGAGTGGCGCGCTACGAGCTTGTAGGTCTGCTATTTTTTTTAAATCGAAGAACGACTGACATAGAAACATAGCTTTTTCAGAAAACTTTCAGGATTTAGAAGACAATTTTAGAATCTGATCTCTAAAGCAGCTTAATCTTTGCCCATCTTTGGAACAGGACATACAATATCCCCTTAGCACGCTCCCACAACTCAACATCCCCATATATAGAGGGGATAATTATTTTATATTTTTTATCCCACGATTTCTTTTGTCCATTTTTCACCCAGTGTCAATTATCTAATGTAATCCTGGGCTCTACACTCCCTCCGCCAACCAGGGGAGAGCAACGGACTGACCTCATGCTTCCTTCAGTTCATGAGCGTCCAAGCTGCTTCTTTTCACCTGACAGGGGGAGTTTCGCTGGTTGGACGTAGCGCGTGGAAGGAACACGTTATTCCAACCGGTTCCCTTCCCCTCCATCAGGCGCCATGGCTGGCCGGGGGGGGGGGGGGGGGGGAAAAGCTGTTAAAGAGCCAGTTGTTCCTTTTATGCTCCATCTGTCACAAGCCGGCCAACAAGGCCAAAGTCAATGTTTCACTGCATTGATTTACGCCTCCTTCCTCTTTGGTTCTCTCTCTTCATCACCGCCTTTCTTCTTACTTAACACAATTGCCGTGTGATCTATAAGCACGCCAAGTTGTGCCACCACTTTAGACACCTCCATTCATTTACTCATAATCTCCCCATCTACTGCTGTATTTAGCATGTAGTGGTAAGGCTTTTAAGTGGTTTATGGGCAGGGTACAGATTTAGTTGGTAGAAAGTATATCAAACATCTTCAAAAGTACAGTATATTTCTGTTGCAGAACTCGCCTATCAGCTCGTTCATGCAGCAACGCAGAAGTGCCATTAATGACAGTAAACCACGACCCTCGAGTGTAATATTGCGTTTGATTACATTTGCTAAAAATACATAATTTATTTAATGACAGATGTAGCCACTACGACCGAAAATGTCCCTAGAAAATCGCTAGCCTAGCAAAAAGAGCAGCGAGACTTGGCACAGCTGATTTTACGGAGCTATGTGTGTGTGTGTGTGTGCCTGCCTGGGTGGGTATGAGCACAACAATAGCATGGTTGTTTTCCACCACCTGTGCGCAACCTAACACACACACAAACACACACGCACATATTAAGTGTATATATGATGATTTTGGGTGTGCCAGACAGTACAGTGACAGCACAGTACAATACAGTAGAGGGTACAGTAGAGGGACCCCCACACGGTAACTCATTTCTCAACCGTTTCGGACGTGGGACGGCTCGCCGGAATCGGCCCGGCCCCCTGGGCGTGTTCCTGTGGGTCTGGATGTTCCGGGGACCCCCCAGGGACTCCCCGGAGACCCCCACATGGTAAATAATTTCTCTACCGTTTGGGACGTGGCTCAGCGGCTCGCCGGAACCGGGCCGCCCCCCCCCCTGGCCGTGCTCCGGGTCTGGATGTTCCGGGACCCCCACACGGAGTTGCACCACTCACTTCACATGGGTGTGATTTTATGTTTTTGATTAGGCGTTCCATCATGCTCGTTTGAAGCCCGGGCTAGATGGCTATTTCAACCAATCTGACTGCTTCCTGGAAACGCCCTGTTGCATAATGTACAGTACAGTGTGTTGGCATCTGGCAGACCTCAGGTAGCTGAGTGGGACTGAGAGGCCATCTGGTCATCAGAAGGTTGCCGGTTCGCCCCCCCTGGGGCTCACAGTCTTGAGTTGAAGCATTTAATGCCTCACTGCTCCCCAGGTGTCGTATTAATTACAGCCTTTAAGAACTGAGGCCGATTCTACAAAGTCCGGGAGCTAGACCCAGCCCTCATATCAATTTTTGCTACCTTTTTTTCACTATTATTTCCTGTTAGCATATACCTTGGGCCATCTCAAAATGAAGGGACCACTCCCAACTCGGGGCCGTTTGGTTTCAGGGGCCAAAAAACCCCTTTTTTGGTATATGTCTCTGGCGAAATTGTGTAAAGGCAAATAAAAATTCACTAAAATTACATAAATACACATGGAAGTGTGAAATTTGGCATGGAGTATCCTGACACATAGGGGTAAGTATCAGAATAGGATTTTGGGGCTATCTACCATTGTATTCTTAAATATGGACATCATCCTCAGAAACACAAAAACCGTTTAACAAATAACAACAAAGATGGTTATTTTCCAGCACATTAGGGTGAATATAACTGCCTCACTTGTATATATAAAACTTCCCATATCCTTAAGCTTCAATTTAAGCCCAAGATGACCTCTCTATCTTGAAGATTACTCTTTCTGTGGCCAAAATGCTGCACTATACCTCAAATCGGAGACATTTTCATTATCAGTCACTATAGCCTTCCAGAGTCCTAGAATGTAACAATAGGTTCACATGTTCTGCAACTACTGCTGTCTGAAGTTAGAAACATGAATACTACAGCAGGAACACAAATGCCTTTTATTATATTTATATTTATTTATTATATTATATGCACATAATAGCTTGTTTCAGTACATAGCCTATCAATAGTCACCCAAATCAATGTGCACCCAAATGTAACAGTGACCGAGTTAAAGACAAAGGGAGACACAACAGAAAAATACTGTATGACAAGGGGGCATCAGATTCCTTGTTTTTCTTTTTCTTTCTTTTTTTCATAATTTATCAAAGAAATCAAAGAAAACAACAAAAACAACCACAACAAAATAATTGTTATACCACTGCATATTTTAAACCTTAAATTCACAACCCTTCCATATTGACAACTACTTTAGGTTTATTCATCATCAGATTCATCTTCCTCCTCCTCTTCATCATCAGAATCATTCATATGTGTATGAATTTCTTCTAGGTCATCCTCGTTTGTCCCCTCTTCAGACAACACATCAATGAGGGCTTTGGGGATGACGTCACCTTCAAACCATAGAGGCTCTAGTTTGCCATTTTCTGAGTTCAGATGAAACCCATGGTCAAGAGGTGATGGAATTTCTGGGTTATTCTCATGAGCCCTCTTCCAGATGCATACCTGGAAGTTAACTCTTTTGACATGCTGCAAGAGGACCCTCTTGCATGGTGGAAAAGTTGAAAGGTCAAGGGAGAGACCTGGTCGAAGCTCGAGGCTTGAGCCACACATTTTCTTCACCTTGATCTCTCTTGCCTCATCCACACGCTTCACTCGAGGACCAAAGCTATAGAGGCGACAGGTGAACTCTTCAACACCAGTTAGCACAAGCCCATCAAGTTCCCAAGAGTTCCCCACTGCGGCAAAGATCTGAATGAACTTAGAATGCTGATTCAGAAGCTTGATGGGTCGCACCTTTCCTTTGCCTTTGAATGCAGAGGTGCAGTCAGCACCAGTGAAGGCATGCAAGGCCAGCAAAGCTGAAATATGCTCTTGTGAATAATCTTCAGCCAGCTGGTTGATGTTAATCAGCTTATCTCCCATGTCAAATATGACATCGACTGTGAAGGATTTGGCATAATAGAGGAGAATGAAGAAAATGTCAGAGTCTCTGGCTCTGACTCGGACAGTTTTGATGTGAGGCATTGTGCTTTGGATGTGATTGATGTAGATGATCACCCTCACATCAGTTTCTTCATGTGTTGAATTCAGATCAGGTAGAAGTGCTTTGGAAATCACTCCAGCTTGAGCTTCTATCCTGAAAGCTTGACCAGCCTCAATGAAGATGATGGGCCTTCAGAGTATCTCTTCCATCATATCTGGAGAGCTCCAGTGCTCGAGAATTAGATGTATGAGTGACTTCTTGTTGTCATCATTTGTGAGGAAACCTTTCCAATCTGCAGGTTGGCGAACATTCAGACCATTAACTATGTACCGCTCACCACAACCTCTGCGATCCCTCTCAGCTGATTTTGGTGAATGAAGTCGGTCAACATAAGTGTCAGTACTGAATACTGTTTCTGCGGCAGTAGGTTGACTTTTGAAGATGCGCTCTGATATAGTCTTCATTGTCTGGGGCACATTGCTCATATATAATGTGGCATTACCATCTACAATGAGACCACATTGACCAGGAGAAGGGAGCTCCACTTTCTCAGCATCTTTGATCATGTAGTTCATCCCTTGTGCTTTGTTGGTTTTTGCAAAGAATCCGTCAACTGTTGAGATGCTATATGGAGTCAGAGTCAGTGGGTAGGACATCAGGTCAGAGATGCTGATTTGTGACCTTAGTAGTTGGGATTTGATGAAGATCTGAAAGATAAATCCACTTGTCGCCTTATACTGGATCACTTTCTGGTTTGATGCCACAAGCTTCCTTTTAGGTGCAGTGGAAGACATCGTCTTGAATTTGTTCCGCTTGATAGGTTCGAAAAAACGGATTTGTTTTGCAATGAGTCGATTACTGATGAACTGCTCTTTTTGAGTTTGGCCATTTTTCAGAGCATTCAACACATCATAGCGCACGTCTTCTGGCATAGCTGCTCCTGAAGACAGACTTGTCAGTGGCTGATTAGTCTCAAGCTGAAATGGGTTGATGAAACTCTGAAATGCTTCTATTGTTTGCTGCACTTGCTTCTCAGACCGAGTGATTTGACGTGGCCTTAGGTCTCTGTGCTGGTTTTCAGAATGCTTACTTTGGCAGCTAACCATATTCCACATCTCCTCGACAAACTCTCCTTTAGCATGGGCAGTCAGGATGTGACGTTGGCTTGCTTCATAATTAGTGGTGATTCCACAGATCCCAGCACAAGATGTCCCAGAACCTGATTTTGACTTAAGCCATTTCATCGCTGTCTCCTCTATTGTTTTGTCAGTGTGACAGCGGTTGCCTGGGATATGCGATCTGGCTACACTCATTGCTCCAGCACGCAAAAGTTTCTCTGAACCAGGATGTGTTTCCTCAATATGTTCAAGAAAGTAGCCAAAGTAAGTGAGGAATCTAGCATAATTCTGCTGGTCTGAGCAGAAAAAGAGGTCTGGCATGGCATTTATGGCAGCTTTGTACCCATCAAAATCATTAATTTTGATTGCTTTATTCATTGACAGCACACGCCAAACGCAGTCCATGTATCCCATCCAAAACTGGGGAGTTTCTCCCAGCTCCCCATTCCTCACAGTTTGTCTGAAGGAAAGATATTCTCCAATGTGATTAGATACATCAGCTGATGATAACACATCAGTGAGAGTAGATTCACTCAGGTTAAGTTTTTCCAGAAAATCTGCACTTTCCAGAGAGAGTGGTTCATGAGTTTCCAGATACTTTTCGTATAGGAGTCTCTCGAGAGCTTCGAGCATGGACTTGTGTGTGTTCATAGCTCTATCCCAATTCTTCCCATCAGTGACTCCATTCACAGAGCCTGTGGTGATCAGTTTAGCCTCTAAAGCCACTTCGACCCATCCACTACCCTGGCAGTATCTTTTGCCTATTCCTTTCAAGTATGCTCCACAGCAATGGAATGTGCCAATGAGGATGATGTGTTTTTTGTATTTTTCAGGTTCGTTCCATATTAGAGGGTTAGTGAGGATTACTGATGGTGTACTCTTGTCCAGCTTCAGAAGATGCAACTTGGCTGCATCTAAGGCATTCTTGAATGGTTGACAAGTCTGTTATAGGAGCATTGATCATGGGGTAATACCCAATTGTGGTGAGGCATTTTGGAGGACAGCCTGTAACCGACACCCAGCCTGACAAACCAGGGATGTGCTGATCCCCGGAGTTGATTTTCCGAGCAATGACCCAAATGAGATCAGTATCTGAATTTGAGTTGCTGCTTGTGGATGGAGTATTTGAATTGGATGCTGCCAGTACTGGTTCAGATCGTTTCTGTGTGTAATAAGTTTTCAAATCCTGAGCAGGACTTTTAAATATTGAAAGTTTAAATAAATTTACAGATTGCAACAGTATGATTTAAAGCTGCAAAGTACTTCCACAAACCATATAATCATTGTTAAACATTTAGTCACTGTACCTAAGTACATACCTTTCATCTGTAGTGGTCTTGTGGTATTGAGGTTTCTTCAATTTCTTTGCACACAACAGTGACAATGTCAGGAAAGTGTGGACCCAAAAGCAGGACTCCGGCAGGATCAACTTAAAAGTGTTCATTAAACCAAACAGGCAGGTAGTATAGGTACGTACGTACGTACAGTACGTCAGATAGCTCTCCTATACAATGGTCAACAGACCCACACAAACACACCGCATGGCTTAAATAGACACAGGGCTTAACAGGACAGGTGAACTCAATAGACAATTAAGAGATGATTGGCAGAGGGACTAACAGGACACAGATGGAGATAACTAATCACAGGGGGGTGAGACAAGGCAGGTAAACAGTGACTAGGCAGACAGGAAACAATAGGAATGATACTACAGAATAAGATACAGAACACAAAGGCAGAATAAAGTATTTATGTTTCTAACTTCAGACATCAGTAGTTGCAGAACATGTGAACCTATTGTTACATTCTAGGACTCTGGAAGGCTATAGTGACTGATAATGAAAATGTCTCCGATTTGAGGTATAGCGCAGCATTTTGGCCACAGAAAGAGTAATTTTCAAGATAGAGAGGTCATCTTGGGCTCAAATTGAAGCTTAAGGATATGGGAAGTTTTCTATATACAAGTGAGGCAGTTATATTCACCCTAATGTGCTGGAAAATAACTATCTTTGTTGTTATTTGTTAAGCGGACAGTGTATATTTTTGTGTTTCTGAGGATGATGTAGGTCATATTTAAGAATACAATGGTAGATAGCCCCAAAATCCTATTCTGATACTTACCCCTATGTGTCAGGATACTCCATGCCAAATTTCACACTTCCATGTGTATTTATGTAATTTTAGTGAATTTCTATTTGCCTTTACACAATTTCGCCAGAGACATATACCAAAAAAGGGGTTTTTGGGCCCCTGAAACCAAACGGCCCCAAGTTGGGAGTGGTCCCTTCATTTTGAGATGGCCCAAGGTATATGCTAACAGGAAATAATAGTGAAAAAAAGGTAGCAAAAATTTATATGAGGGCTGGGTCTAGCTCCCGGACTAAAATGCCCTCTTCTAAAATCAGTAGTTCTCACACTTTCAAGATTTCGAAAAATAGCAGACATACAATCTCGCAAGCGCGGCACAAAGGGGCACGCTGTGAGCTTGTAGATCTGGCTTTTAATCCATGGTGCACATTTTTCATCACAAGAGGCTTGTCTTGTTCCGTACAGTCAGTGTGGTTTCACTGTGTTGCTTAGAGACTGAAATACGTTCTATTGAGATTCCGGCTGAACAAATTGCTTCCCTCCTTGTTACATTAACCCGTTCAGGCCTGACGTCGACATAAAAAAAACATTCGCTCTGAAAGAATATTTATTCAAAGATTTGTGCCGCATTTTTAACGATTTTTCGAAAAATAGCAGACCTACAAGCTCGTAGCGCGCCACTCGGTGGCGCGCTATGAGCTTGTAGATCTGCTATTTTTCAATAGCTAAATTATAACATAATGTTTAGTTAAAACACCATGAGGAAGGAGGAGAGACCCGCACACCGCCACTTGCTGGTTCAAGAACATTATTTTAAAGAGTCATAGCAACGTTTCGGCCTTTCGGCCTTCTTCAGGCAGTTAGTTAGTTAGTTAGTTAAAACACCAAAAGGGGTTCCCGCCCAAAATGGGTTAACTCCCAGTAGGCCTCCTTTTTTTAATGCCCTCAGGGTTCATTAGCAGAGTATAGCGGGTAAAACCGTACCAATTCCTTCAATGACTCGCAGAGATTAAAAAAAAGCATGTAATGGCTGTTTTAAATCTAAATTCCCATACACCCTCAGCAGTGCCATGATGTCCAACAGAACGTCTATAATTGGACAAGTGAGAGATATTGCCTTTTATGTATCGCTAAGGCCAACCCCCTTCCGTGACCTTGTATAATCGACGTGATTGTTTTTTTTTTAAATAATAACTTAAAGGACCACTTCACCACTTTTCAACCTATCTTCATATAATAGGTCCTCACTAATAATCATGAAAAAATGGCGCAATTTTTTTCTACTCGGTCTGTGTCTCATAGGAGGGCTGTGGGCAGTTCAGAAACGTTCATCGATGGGGAATCCAAGCTAATAGAAACTGCAGGCTTTCTAGTCCAGAAAAGTTGCAATGCGAAAATGGAAGCCATCGTTCTCACGATAATGAAAATCTAAACATTTTTGTAAAAAAAATCTTGTTTTAAAAAAAATTCTGCCTAATGATGATGTCACTGGAAGACGGTTTCTAAACTGCCCAAAGCCCTCCTATGAGACACAGACTGAGTAGAAAAAAAGCGTGCCATTTTATCATGATTATTAGTGAGGACCTATTATATGAAGATAGGTTGAAAAGTGGTGAAGTGGTCCTTTAAGGTGGCATTTGAGGCGTCACCGACATGCGTCTTGTAGGGTCGGTTAGTTAGACTCACCATGCGACCTCCGGTCGCTATAGGGAGCGAGATGATGAATGCCATTTTTGTCCAGAGTGCATTGTCTGTGATTTGCTTTGAGTGGCTTTGTGCTAAAGCAGTATATATAATGTCTGGATTTTGTAGCACCCATATCTTTTCCAGTTCTTCCTTTTTGAAAATATCTTAAGTCCATTGTCCCTGTTAAAGGACCACTTCACCACTTTTCAACCCATCTTCACGTAATAGGTCCTCAATAATAATCATGATAAAATACCACCATTCTTTTCTGCTCAGTCTGTGTCTCATAAAAAGGCTGTGGGCAGTTTGGAAACCCGTCCACCAGTGACATCATCGTTAGGCAGATTCTTTTTAAACAAGAGGTTTTTTACTAAAATGTTTAGATTTCTATCATCGCGAGAACGATGGCTTCCTTTTTCGCATTGCAACTTTTCAAGACTAGAAAGCCTGCAGTTTCTGTTAGATTGGATTCCCCATTGATGATGTCACTGGTGGGGTGCCGTGTCGTTAGTCAGAAGGTTCCTTGTTCCGAAATTACTATCCCTATCTCTAATCCTAACCTAAACATAACCGCAAGCACGGGAGCAGTGCATGTTCGGACTAACGGGACTTCGGATCTATGGGCAGTTCCCACTGGTGGACGGGTTTGTAAACTGCCCACAGCCCTCCTATGAGACACAGACCAAGTAGAATTTTTTTTGCCATTTTATCATGATTATTAGTGAGGACCTATTATATGAAGATAGGTTGAAAAGTGGTGAAGTGGTCCTTTAATAAACAAACTACATGACGCACATGCTACAGTTTTCTATCGTCTCTGTTTGTCTTTGTCTGCTGCTGTGTGTCCAGTTCAAAGTGGAGGGCGAGTGGTGGACGTGGATCGACTACGATCGTTTCCAGGAGCTGGTGGAGGCCCACGATGAGCAGAACGGGGGACTGCAGAGCTTCTCGGCCCTGGACTACATGGCCAAGACGCCCCGCTGGGCTCATTTCGGAGCCCAGGAGCAAGGCTTCGATCCCGCCGAGACGCGCTTCCAGCGGCGCAGCAACAAGGCCAAAAACATCTCTGGATGCTGAGAGTAGAGGGAGTTGTTGCACATAATGAAATGACTACTCGGAACAAGGAGTTTGTTGTATGCACGCCGAGTTTCAACTCCCAGATTCGAATGAAAAACGTCCGATAATCACCCAGTAGGTTACTTATGCAAGGATGCAATCGAGCCAGCAGGCTCGCCTGAGCCTACTGGCTGTGACTAGGAAACACAGAGACGTCCGACGTGGCGGCCGCGTTGTCCGACTAGTACTAAATCTAACCCTGACCTCCGTCTTAACCCATTCTGACCTGAGATCAGATTCTAAAAATGTCTTCTACATCCTGACAGTTTTCTGAAAAAGCTATGTTTCTATGTCAGTCGTTCTTTGATTTTTCAAAAATAGCAGATCTACAAGCTCATAGCGCGCCACTCGGTGGCGCGCTATGAGCTTGTAGATCTTGTAGATCTGCCGGGTCAACCGGCCACGTAAGTCAGTTTCACGATGTTTTGGCTTCGGCAGCAGTAATTTCACTTCCACGTTTTCCTAACAGCAGCCAGTAGGCTCCAGGAGATTGTATTGGAGTGATAAGTTACCTACTGGTGAATGATTATCGGTTGATGACATCCAAAGCGGGTGGTTTCACACAAACTTTGTTCTCATTTGTGTTGTTGTTGTTTTTTGGTTTCTCAAAGCATTCCACTATGAACTTGAACTTATTTTTTTCTTTTTTACTTATAGATGATCTTCGCTCTGCAGGTTTGATTTGTTTGCTGGACCTCTGATTCTTCAGTCATTCCACCTCACTTTAACCTTTAAAAGTTCCTCTCCCTACTTTTAGGAACTCACATCTTGAATATTTCCTCTCCTTTCCGATCACCATTATATAAATGTCAATGGCTGTGGCTTTTATTGCCCAGAATGGAGGCATTTGGGAAGGATTATGCTGTTTATGTAGTTGCCTGCGAGCGACACACAGCACATTTCTTTCCTTTCTGACACTTTAACAATAAAGCTTCTTCTAACGCTGGCAACTCGGGACATGCTCAGGATGTTCAAGCAGCTCCAATCTTTTCCCCCCACATGTCAACCCATGTGTAGCTGCAGTTCTTTCCCTGCAGGGAACCTTGAATACTCGACACACTCATTTAGTCTAGTAGCCAGCCCATAGAGCCCCATTGTGAACCAGGACATGATGAGTACACCAAGGTTTTATGTTAGAAATGTTTAGTATGGGTTCCCAGCATGTAGAAACTGCCGGATGCTAACTTGCATATGTTGAGCAATTTTCATAATTGGCATAATATGTGACCATACCAATTACAACCTATAGAAGGCAAAATATTAATAATGTCATCATGCTTTATGTAGCATGTGATGTGTCAAACTAGGAGGTTTTCAGGATGTTGAATCCATTTCAAACATTAGTTTTGCAAAAAAAAACGGCCAATGCCGTCATCACAAATGTGATGATGTCAGCACAGCATCCGGCAGTTTCTACATGCTGGGGACCCATACTAAACATTTCTAACATAAAACGTTGGTGTACTCAACATGTCCGGGTTCACTTTTTGGCTACTAGGCTAATTAGAAATGTGTGCCAAGCTTAGTCATATAGGTAAGGTATATAGGGCTAATAGTAATCTGTGGTGTAGCAAGGATTCATGATTTTATTTGATTTTATTAGACGTCAAGCACGAAAAACAAGTTTCGTCATGTTCACCTGGGAAGCGTCAAGGATAAAAAACACATAAGTCTTTCGATTTGTTTTCATTGTGGTCCTTGGTCTGTGACAAACAACATCAGAATAATACTAGCAAGGAGGTATGAACTATATACATAATTCCAGTTGTACACTGTCATGGAAAGCAGCAACAATATGACATGCCCATGTTGTTAGTTGAAAAAAAGAAAACTTCGCAACGATGTCACTGGAAGACGGGTTTCTGAACTGCCCACAGCCCTCCTATGAGACACAGACCGAGTGGAAAATAATTGTGCTGTTTTATCATGAACATTAGTGATGACCATATATGAAGATAGGTTGAAAATGGTTGAAGTAGTTAGTCCTTTAACCCATTTTGGGGGCGGGAACCACTTTTGGTGTTTTAAACATCATGTTATAATAAAGCTATTGAAAAATATCAGATCTACAAGCTTGTAGGTCTGCTATTTTTGAAAAATCGTTAAAATGTGGCGCAAATCATTGAATATATATTTCAGAGCGAACATTTTTAACTAAAATATTTGCTTCTGGGGGGTCCCTGGAACTACATATTTTGAGATGGGGGTCCATGGCCCAATAGAGATAATTCTGGGGGTCCTTGACATGAAAAAGGTTGAGCACCACTGACATAGAAACATAGGTTTTTCAGAAAAAAATTAGGATTTAGAAGCCATTTTTTTAATCGACCTCAGTCCAAAATGGGTTAAAGATGGAGTGCCGTTATTTTGTTTTACACCTCATGTGTGGTTATTATAATATTCAAATATGTCTTACCTGTGTATTTTTGGTTTCTTCCTGAAAGCTGAAAGCCCAATGGAAATGCACCACTTTAGTGACATCAAAGCCAGTTGTAGGCGAGGCTTAAGTTCAGGTGTGTGGTGCTAAGCTCATGCTCAAGCTCATAGCGTGCCTCGTGGCACGCTATGAGCTTGTAGGCCTGCTATTTTTGAAAAATCGTGAAAATGCGGCACAAATCTTTGAATATATATTCTTTCAGAAGACTTTTTTTTTATTTCGACGTTAGTTCAGGCTTAAATGGGTTAAAATAAATGAACTTGTATTATAATGCCACATCTGGGTCGACAAGTACCATCCAAGTACTTATCATGATAGTCCACAGCCGTATTCTGTGGAAACCACAACCGGAGGGCCACAATCACACCCTACAATGAAATCCCATTCCATAATCCATACAAAACAAATCATGTATACATATAAAAATCACACCCGTGTGAAGTGAGGGACGCTCTTTTAATCGTACATCATCTCATTCCAGCCAATCAGAATTTGCGTCCTCACCTTCATCTTTAATGTTTGTGTTACGCAATGTCATGTGTTTAAGCAATGTTTGTGTTTCCACAAACACTCAGAATTGTCCGTTCAAAATTTTCAATGGCATTAACGGCCAAGCTACACCAGGCTTTTCTCGCGCGTTTACCCTAAACGCACGACCCGCGCGTGCGTTTTTAAAATAGGAGTGGACCTAAATTAAACGTACGCACGGGAGAAAACGCGCGAGAAACGTGCGAGAAAAGCCTGGTGTAGTTTGGCAGTTAATGTTTGTGTTAGCACAAAGTTTGTGTTTTCACACACACTAAAAGCTGGAGATAGGCGGGGTTATCGCCCCTCAAAAATAGATATGTCTTGTGTATACTTTAATATGAATTCCTTGTTATCTCAGCTCCATTGTGCCACTTACAGCTGTAGTTCTCAACCAGTGGTCCTTGAGGGGGTTCCAGGTGGTCCCCAGCTAAATGATGGAAAGTTGGTAACCATATGGACCCAGGTGCAGTACTTAGTTTAGACAGTTTTTGGTTTAGACTAGTCATTGGTTAGACCAGTCATTAGTGCTACAACTACAACCTATCTCAAACCCTCACCCTAAACCTAACCTCCCACGGGGCAGCACACCTAAACCTAACCTTAACCAAAACCAATGACTAGTCTAAACTAAGTATGCACCCCTATGGACCCTTATAGATCTTTAACTCTTGAGTGTTAAATAATTTTACACTCTCAAGAGTAAAATTATTGTTAAACATCTGCATTGCTTAATTTACAGGAAGTCTACACAATTAGAGAATGTAGAAGAATAGTTATTTTGACCGTATGCCTTGTTATCTCTCCTAATGGTACCAACATCAATACATCATGGAATTGTGGACAAAATCTTATCCGACAATAACAAAATACTGAGGCTAAATGTCATCAAAATGGTGGTCTGTGGCTCCAAATAAATAATGGGCCTTGATATGAAAAGAGTTATAAACACAGTGATCCTATAAATCAGGGGTGGGCAACTGGCGGCCCAGGGGGCCACATGCGGCCCCCACCTTCACTTAATGCGGCCCTCAGGTTAATGTCAGAATACTGATATAATATTGGTTTCAGCTTCATTCCACAACATGCAAACATGACCCGCTTTAATTACTTCAGTCTAAATTAGTAGCTCAATGCTTCAACACACGTATAATTAAAGGCATTTGATATCCTATGATATATCCTATGATATATCCTATCATATCCTATTTAATTTTCAGGATTCCAATTAAAAAATGGCAAAAAATAATGCAAGATTTCAATTCGAATATAGCAAAAATAGCCGATCTACAAGCTCAAAACGCGTCGCAGCGCGACGCGGTTTGAGCTTTTAGATCGGCTATTTTTGCTACGACAGTAATATATGGCCCTAGGGAGTGAGTGTGGAAATATAGTGGCCCTGTACATCATCAAAGTTGCCCACCCCTGCTATAAAGCGTCAGGCTACTTACTGTATACTATACGCACAATCCTGTTCCATTTCCCTGCTTTCTCCCAGGCTCATCCCTTGTGGATTTAATTGCCTTCTCTGGTCCTGTACTAAGCCGCTGAATCCAAATGTTATACTTGAAACTGTCCAGTTTGATTGTTGATTTGCTTTTGCTTCTTTTTTTTATTTGCTATTTTTTTATTTCCATATTTCTCCAGTGTTTCCCTGTGTGGGAAAAAAGCAGAACAGCGGTTACAGTAAACATGTATTTGTGCATTTTCTAATAAATGCAGGAGAATTTACTTGTCTTTTATCTTTTTAAGACTGAGGTTGCCAGTATAGTTGTTTGCAGACTGTGGGCAGTATTATGCGTGTCTTAAGTACCAGGTCTTATTACTTAACTTAAGACCTGGAGGCGTGATCAATGCCATTTGGCTATTCTGAGTGGCCAAACAGTGGCCTCCAGGTCTTAAGTTAAGTAATAAGACCTGGTACTTAAGACACACATAATACTGCCCTTTATCTCTTAGCATGCAGAAAAGTGTTGAATCGTGAGTTGAAATTATAAGGTTGCGCAATAATTTCACATGTAATCATTGAGAATGAATGCATGGATGTTTTGCCAAGCAGAGCAGAGGCATGGCTACCGTACAGGCAGGGGTGATTCTATTGTCTGCTATAGGTTCTGTTCATCAACACTTTGAGTCAGGGAAGTGTGCATTTATAATGAATTGCATTTGTATAGTGCTTTTCCAAGTGCTCAAAGCGCTTTACAATGGTTCATTCATTCATACATTGGGAGGTGAAGCGGCGAACAGTCGACGCCAGCGTCCTCACTTCCCACATTCACACACCAATGGTGGCGAGCTAGCACAGAGTCGCCACCGACCAACTCATTTGAGGCAATGTAAATGTAAGGCAAAGTGTCTTGCCCATGGACACTTTGACATGTAGACAGGAGGAGCCGGGATTCGAACCGCCGACCCAGGGATCATTGGACCTACCTGCTCTACCTCCTGAGCCACAGCCGCCCTGAATTTATGAAAGTTTATTTATGCTAAATGCCTATACTGTAAATTGTCTGACAGTGCAATCAATGCATTGTGTCGCTCAGCAAAACTAGCCGATCTACAAGCCCACAATGCGTTGCGCTGAGATGTGTTGTGAGCTTCTAGAGTAAATAAGCATAAATCAGGCCTAATGATTATGTGCCTGGTCGTACCGAATGTGAGAGTGATAATGGCTTTCGCAGATGGCTTGTAAATGTGTTTGGGTATGTTTTCCAATTATCTGTGTGTGTGTGTGTGTGTGTGAATCCATGAGAGAGGGCAAAGTATGTAAATGTAGCTACCCTAGTGTACATATCCTCTGTTTGACTTGGAAGCACGCAGCATCGATACTAAAACTGACGTAGAACAATGTGAAAATGTCATTGTGACTCTTGATTTACAAACATCAGATAATGCATTGATTTCTGTTCGTTATAACAGACGTTTAGCGGTGCACATATTTTTGTGCTCAGAACTGCTGAGAGTAAGCTACTGTGTTTGTGTTCAAAATATGTGAAAGTACATTGACATCTGGTACTGGGACATACGCCATACACTGTGCAAACAAACACCCTTTTGTGTGCAAAAACACTTTGTGACACATCTTTGGTCCCGAAATGCATAATATTTCAAGTTTATGTTTATAGAATCTGGGATGGAGTTCAGGAAAACGTCAAGGAAAGTAAATATTGTTCCAAGGGCGGCTCTCTTGTCTCCTGCATCTTTGATGTGGTGACGGCAGACGGCATGTGAGATGAGATTTGGGAGGTTTTTGACAGGCCCTTTGCAAGACGTCTAGGAGCGTATATAGTTAAACAGGCCCTTTGCAAGACGTCTAGGAGCGTATAAAGTTATACAGGCCCTTTGCCAGACGTCTAGGAGCGTATAAAGTTATACAGGCCCTTTGCAAGACGTCTAGGAGCGTATAAAGTTATACAGGCCCTTTGCAAGACGTCTAGGAGCGTATAAAGTTATACAGGCCCTTTGCAAGACGTCTAGGAGCGTATAAAGTTAAACAGGCCCTTTGCAAGACGTCTAGGAGCGTATAAAGTTATACAGGCCCTTTGCAAGACGTCTAGGAGCGTATAAAGTTATACAGGCCCTTTGCAAGACGTCTAGGAGCGTATAAAGTTAAACAGGCCCTTTGCAAGACGTCTAGGAGCGTATAAAGTTCAGACAGGCCCTTTGCAAGACGTCTAGGAGCGTATAAAGTTCAGACAGGCCCTTTGCAAGACTTCTAGGAGTGTATAAAGTTATACAGGCCCTTTGCAAGACGTCTAGGAGCGTATAAAGTTATACAGGCCCTTTGCAAGACGTCTAGGAGTGTATAAAGTTAAACAGGCCCTTTGCAAGACGTCTAGGAGCGTATAAAGTTATACAGGCCCTTTGCAAGACGTCTAGGAGTGTATAAAGTTATACAGGCCCTTTGCAAGACGTCTAGGAGCGTATAAAGTTATACAGGCCCTTTGCAAGACGTCTAGGAGCGTATAAAGTTCTGAGATGTTGAAGCTAACAGTTTGAAAGTCAGATGATGCTGAGGCGAGTGCTTTTCAACCATGTCTTCCACAATGGCAGAGGTTAAACATCAACTTTTTGTTTCATTTCTTTATCATGAACACATGGATTACCATAGTTGGTTCTAGGGCTGTCCCCGACTAAGGATGTGTATAGTCGACTATGATTGGCCAAATATTGTCTAATTTGGCAGCCTTCTCAGTCTGATTGCGTAACATAAAAATGTTATAGAGAAATGGAGAATGAAGAGCAATAGAGAATCATTATGGGGGTGCATAATGTCTGATTTAACATGTACTTGCTTGGTTTCTCCCTTACAAATCATATCTTTTTTTAATGTATTTTTTCTCCAAACTACTATAATATAAGAAATTATTTCATGATCTCTAAGTCAAATCATGAAAAACAAACTCGATCGATTAGTCGACTAATCGAGGTCAGGCCCAGTTATTTCCGTTCCCAATGCATATTTGTGTTAATCCCTGACAAATATTGGTCTGCCGACAACAGAGAATTTTAGGGTTTCTTGTTCTTGTTCTTCTTGTCGTATCCACAAGGCAGTCGGTTACAACACTTGTTAGGCTAGATGTGGTTCAGCCACACCTGAATAACACATAGAGCACCAAAGTCTGACGTCAATATCGGTACAATTTAGCCATTTAGCAGACGCTCTTAACCCATTTTGCCCTGAGATCAGATTCTAAAAATGTCTTCTACATCCTGAAAAAGCTACGTTTCTATGTCAGTGGTACAACAGACTGATGTATGCTTGTTGTAGCCAGAGTAATGTAATGCAGCTGATAAAGTCCGTTTTTTGAGAGTTATTTAAATAATAATGTGAGAGTTTATACTGAAGACACATTATTGTTGTTTACAAGGTGAAAACGTTTTGCTATTGATATAGTAATGTGATATTTGATGTATTTCATAATTGGGAGTATTTTGATACAAGAGAGAAGTCATTTGTGGTTTCTGTATACTGTTTACAAGTACAAGAGTATTACTGCTATTTAATGTATACCAACTGAATGCACCTTATTGACTGTGATCTTTGTGATATGACTCTGATCAGTTAGGACCAGAGTTAGCAACAACGTGAGCAGTGTTGCTTATGTGTGCCTTTGTCTGTGTGTTTACAGATACATAAATCCCTTTAATTCCTGCACACTGGAAAATCATCATTTCAATCCAAGTGTGTAACAAAATATGGCGAGCGAGCCAGGACCGGAGAAGTGCCTCCACGTGGATGAGAGACTGGACACTTAAAGAAAATGGCGCTGGAAGAATTGCAAGACCAGTTGGGTGAGAAGCTACTGGACCTGAGTGTGGAGCAATTAAAGACAGTGTGCATTGAAATTAAGGTGTCAGCTGAAGAGGAAACAAAGAGGCACGTCTTGCTCCGCCTTATCAATGAATCTATTGAAACTGTAATTGAGAAAGAAGAATCAGATGTAGCAGAAGACCATCTAAACAAGCTGCTGAAATTAACAGAGGCGCTGGAGCATGGAGCAGAAAGTGAACCGAACACAGAGAGAGAAGCTGAAGAACTTGCCATCCTAAAAAAACAATTTGACAGCCTTCAGTTGAGTTTTCAGTCATCTACACAAGCTCTCAGTGAAGAAATAAAACGCCTGAGTGGAGTAGTGAAAAATAAGAAAACAAGTCGACCTCCAGACCAGCAAGAGGTGAAACAGCAGTCACCACAAAACAGACTGCCTGAAGTGACAATACGGAGATAATTTAAGATCCATGGACAGATTGGGGAGAGGGGTCAAAGAGAAAAGCTCTCATTCACAAACCTGATGCATCAAATTGATGTGGGACTGAGCAGGGGACACTGTCAAGCTGAAATTACTGAAGCCGTAGTAAAAGCAATCAGCCCAGGCCTCAGCATCAGGCTGGAAATTAAAAGTGACCTCACTCTCCCCCAACTTAAAACAATACTCAAAGGCCACTTCAAGGAAGAGAGTTCCACTGACCTGTACCATCGGCTGGTGAATATCACACAGGACAGCCGTGAGTCTTTCTCTTCAGGGCCATGGAGTTAAAAGAGAGACTACTGCTTGCTGCTAAGGAGCCAGGGACAGATGAACAATACAGCCCAGAACTCATACACCGCAGATTCCTTGTAAGGGTTGAGGATATTCCGCGGTCACAAGTGCGGAAGTGCTGACTAGATGTAACGTCTTGTCTAGAGGCTACCGAATAGATGGGATTCCGGGTTTAGAGATGGAAGCTTTAACTTAGGTTTAAAGTTAGATTTATCTTCTTGAAGTAACTCTACAGAAATCTTAAATCCGTCAGAGAATATTTTCTGCCACGAGGCCTTATAAAAGGAGGGAGTGACGTAACGACTAGGTAGTCGTGACGTCAACCCTGACAGTACCCTCCCCTCGAGGAACGCGTCCACGCGGTGTGGTGGAGTGGTGGAGGTAGGCAGAGGCGTCAGGGTAGGGGACGGTTGGATGTCCACGGTTGCGGAAACAGAGTCGGAGGATGACTGTGGTAGGAGACTGTGGTAGGGATGTTGCAGGTAGGGGGGATGGCTGAGGTAGCCTGGGATGGCTGAGGTAGCCTGAGATGGCTGAGGTAGCTTGGGATGGCTGAGGTAGCCTGGGATGGCTGAGGTAGCCTGGGATGGCTGAGGTAGCCTGGGATGGGGGTATAATCTCCTTGGGGGTATAATCTCCTTCATCTTGTTCAATCCTGACCGTGCTAAGTGGGCGCACCGTACAATTTGGGCGAAGCAAAACATCGTTGCCCCCAGCCGGAGGCGGGTTGTCGCCGGGGAGGGGTAATTCATTGGGGTTAAACGGAGCCTGTAGACATGCTCAACCGCTGCGACCAAAATTTTGGACGGATTTAACTGTAAGGGTTGAGGATATTCCGTGGTCACAAGTGCGGAAGTGCTGACTAGATGTAACGTCTTGTCTAGAGGCTACCGAATAGATGGGATTCCGGGTTTAGAGATGGAAGCTTTAACTTAGGTTTAAAGTTAGATTTATCTTCTTGAAGTAACTCTACAGAAATCTTAAATCCGTCAGAGAATATTTTCTGGCACGAGGCCTTATAAAAGGAGGGAGTGCCGTAACGACTAGGTAGTCGTGACGTCAACCCTGACATTCCTGAGGTCTGTCAGCACAGGGCTCATCAGTGACAATATCAAGTTCCAACTAAAAACTTTTCTTGATGATTTGAAGGTCACAGATGAAATCCTCATTGAAAGGATGAATGAAGCATCGAGTGCTGATCTTGAACGACAGAATAAGCTGAAAAAGAATACAAGCAGTAAAATAACAAGAGTGCACGAGATGCAGACAGAAGTGGGAATTCATCAGCAGAGTCAGAGATGGGCAAAATACATTGAAAATGTATTTTGTTACAAAATACAAATACTGGGTCACAGAATGTATTTAAATACAAAATACAAATACTGGTCTGAGAAATGTATTTGAGATACAAATACGTATTTTGTATTTTGAAAATACATGAAAATACATTTTCATTAAAATGTATATAATGATAAGTAAATTCATAATTAATTGCCAAATATTAAATTAATGACCTGTCAGAATGTCTAATACATTGAAGGTTATTAAGAATGATACACTTTATATTTTAAGCAAATCAATGTGCTATAACTGTATCAAACAGGACCCACAAAGGAATGGATTGGCCATCTGATTCATCACTGTCACTCCTCTTTGACTTCTACCTCAAGAAAAATGTAGAAAGAGATTGATTGATTGATTGATTGATTGATTGATTGATTAGGCCTACCACCAATTTACATTTAAACCAACAATAAAAAACAAGATAAGTAAACAAGATACTAATGACTAAGATGAATAGATTATCAATTAAAGGAGCATTCAGTGATTTTGGAAACCCCCCCCGTCTTCCACGGTAACAAGATGTGCACATGCAGTGCCGATTCTGGCCTCCAAGGGGCCCTAAGCATGATTGTAGCAAGGGGGCCCCCCATGAAAAAATGGGGGGTTTTGAAACAGTTTAAAACAGTTTTAAGTAGACAAACAGAGCAGAATAAGGTATACACATTTATTGTCTGTCTGTCTGTCTGTCTGTCTGTCTGTCTGTCTGTCTGTGCAGCGCCCCCAGTGTAGAGGGATGGTATGACAGACTGGTATAAACAGCGCCCCCAGTGGGGAGGGATGGTATGACAGACTGGTATAAACAGCACCCCAGTGGGGAGGGATGGTATGACAGACTGACTGGTATAAACAGTGCCCCCAGTGGAGAGGGATGCTATGACAGAGAGACTGGTATAAACAGCGTCCCCAGTGGGGAGGGATGGTATAAACAGCACCCCCAGTGTAGAGGGATGGTATAAACAGCGCCCCCAGTGGGGAGGGATGGTATGACAGACTGACTGGTATAAACAGCGCCCCCAGTGGGGAGGGATGGTATGACAGACTGACTGGTATAAACAGTGCCCCCAGTGGAGAGGGATGCTATGACAGAGAGACTGGTATAAACAGCGTCCCCAGTGGGGAGGGATGGTATGACAGACTGACTGGTATAAACAGCGTCCCCAGTGGGGAGGGATGGTATAAACAGCACCCCCAGTGTAGAGGGATGGTATAAACAGCGCCCCCAGTGGGGAGGGATGGTATGACAGACTGACTGGTATAAACAGCGCCCCCAGTGGGGAGGGATGGTATGACAGAGAGACTGGTATAAACAGCGCCCCCAGTGGGGAGGGATGGTATGACAGACTGACTGGTATAAACAGTGCTCCCAGTGGGGAGGCTGTGTTGTGGCTTTAGTCACAAACTTAAGCATAGCCCCTGGAAATTATAGATACAAACACAAGGATAAAAAAAAACTCAATTGTATATATATATATATATATATATATATATATATGTATATATATATATATATACACACCCCCGCCGCCCCCCCACTTTGAAAGGGGGGCGTTTCCGCGTGGTGGAAATGTCTACTACGATAGGCCTGTCCTTGATTCTGATCACTAAGGTACGCTGTTGGCGGAAGATTTCACCATTGAGCAGCGTTACACTCACTGCGCAAATAACGTAAAAAGCCCCCACGGCTCCGCCCGCCCTGTGCTCACCGTTCCTTGCCAGGCCTCAAACGACCTGGCCAATCAGCAGCGGCTATCCCGCCTCTAGCTGCTGCTGATTGGCCAGGCCGTTTTGTGGCCGGGCATCAAGTCTGCCTGAGAGTTCCCAGATGGGAGCAGGAGGGGGGAACCCAGTGTACTCTCTGCTGCCCCATCTGGCGGAGTCAGGGTATGTGTTTTGCCCCTACAGTTTAAACCTGAGGCTGTGTAAAATGACATTAAAAAGTATTTTATGTATTTGAAATACAGAAAATACTAGATCTGAAAGTATCTAGATACAAAATACATCTCATTTCTTCCATCCCAGCAAAATACAAATTACAAAATACAAAAAAGTATTTCAAATACGTATTTCAAATACATGTATTTCAAATACTGCCCATCTCTGAGCAGAGTCATGACAACGACGAAGATCGACCAGATCACGCAGCTGCAGCAAAGAACACCAAGGGGCGTAAAGGAGCCGCACCAACGAGTCAAAAGGACACTGAGCTGTATGAAGTGGTAAAACAATTAAAACAAGAAGTGGAGGAAATGAGAAAATGCATGCACAACACTCCAGTGGCTCCCCGCACACCCAGATGGAATACAAGGAGAGGATGTAAAGCCTGTCAAGACAATGGGGTGGGTGATCACTGTGAACACTGTTTCAAATGTGGCCAATCAGGGCACGTCTCGAGAGGCTGCAGAGGTCCACGGAAGCCACTTGGCAACCCTGATGAAGCAGCGATCTCAGGCCACACTGTCATGCCACTAAATGCACCCTCCCCAAGTCAAAGTGAACAGAGTGAAGATGTGCAGAACCTGCTGTGTGAACGGATCAGACAGCTAGAGGAGATGGAGTCAGAGCCATGGGGGTCAGCAGAAGAGGAAGGCGCCATCCATGTGAGTCACCTATCCACACAGCGCCAATCAAAGTTGCTGAGCCTCATTGGGAAGAAGTGTATTGTCGACTGTTCCTTTAATGGAGTGAAAACACAAGCCATTTGGGACACCGGGTCACAGGTGAGCATGATGAGTGAGAAATGGAGAAGAAATCACCTGCCACACACGACAGTACGCAGCAGACAAGAACTCCTAGAATCGGGCACAGTGCTGGGAAAGGCAGTGAACCAGACAGCCATACCTTTCGCAGGCTGGGTGGAAGTGAAGTTTCAGCTTAAATCAGGTGACACCTTAAACCCTGAACTCCATGTACCTGTGCTCATTGCCCGTGACCCAAGAGTACCATCCGAGCCAATAATTGGCTACAACGTGATCAAAGAGCTAGTAAAGTGTGGAATGGAAAAACAGCCTGACGTCACCACCAAGGCGTTGAGGGAAGCCTTCTCCTTTGACTGCAACAAAATAGAAGTGCTGACACAGCTCCTCCAAACCAGTGACATAGACACGAAAGAAGGAGTGGTCAGAGTCGGACGACGTCATGCAGTCATACCAGCTGGCAAGACAAAGGAGGTCAAGTGCTGCGTGCGAACAAGCCCCCTTTCCACCAAACAGGAAGTAGTATTCAAGCCTGATGAGAGTCCAAAATGTCATGCCAGCCCTACCTCGATGACAACCTTGTGCACAGTCGCACCTTCGATGATCACCTGCAAGATCTGCGAGCAGTCTTACAGCGCTACCAGCAACATGGAGTCAAGCTGACACCGCGGAAGTGTGACGTGTTCAAAGACAGTGTGAAGTTCCTGGGCAAGATTGTGTCTAAAGAAGGCTACACGATGAACCCTACTGAGTTAGCACCAGTGCAAGCTCTGAAGAGCAGGACACCTGCAACTGTGGGAGACTTAAGAAAACTACTGGGATTTTTATCCTACTACAGACAGTACATTCCCAACTTCTCCCGCATTGCCAAGCCACTGTATAGCCTGCTAGTGGTTGAGAAAACACCAGAAGGAAAGCCCAAGGGAAAACAAAAGAGTAAGACGGGAGGATGGAAGAAATCAGACCAGGCGCCATCCAGCAAATCCATCACCTGGACGGCAGAGCACCAAGAGGTCCTGTGTAGACTGATAGAGTTCCTCTTACATCCGCCTATCCTAGGCTACCCACAGTTCGAAGACCCATTCGTAATGCACTGTGATGCGTCACAAGAAGGACTGGGTGCTGTACTGTACCAGAGACAGCAAGGCAAGCTTGTTGTTATTGCATATGGCTCAAGAACCCTGACAGAACCTGAGAGGAATTACCATCTCCACTCAGGAAAACTTGAATTCTTGGCCATGAAGTGGGCGATATGTGAACGGTTTAGAGAATATCTGTATTATGCACCATCTTTTGTCGTCTACACAGATAACAATCCGTTGACGTATGTTCTGACAACAGCAAAGTTGAATGCAACGACACACCGCTGGGTGGCAGAGCTGGCCGACTTCAACTTTTGCATTCGCTATCGTCCCGGAAAGCTCAACGGCGATGCAGATGGCCTGTCACGAATGCCACTAGACATGGATAAGTACATGCAAGAGTGGTCACAGGAAATGCAGCCTGAGGTGATAAGCAGTGTCACACATGCAGTATCCATACAGGTCGAAGAGCAACAACCATGGATGTGCCCACTCACCATCGCCACAGCATGTGCAGAGGAAGAGGATCAAGTGCCATCTCCGATCACCGAGATCTCCCGCAGCGAGATGAGAAAGGCACAAGAGGAGGACACCGTCATTAAAAGAGTAAGAGAATGCATCGTGACTAAACAGTGGCCGACTGTAAAGCGTCAAGAACATCAAGACGACGTGGCAGCACTAATGAGGGAGAAGAGCAGACTCTACATCGATGAAGATGGCATCCTGTTCAGAAAAACTGCCACAAGATCTCAACTAGTGCTACCCAGTAAGTTCTACCCATTGATATACAAAGAACTGCATGAGGAAATGGGGCATCTTGGTGTGGAACGGACCCTGCATCTGGTCCGCAACCGCTTCTACTGGCCACACATGCAACGAGACATTGAGCATTACATCACCAAGGTCTGCAGCTGCATAAAGAGTAAGCGACCCAATAGGCAAACCAGAGCACCACTGAAGAGCATAGTTACTACGTATCCTTTTGAGATGGTTTCAATTGACTATCTTCACCTTGAGAAATGCAAAGGAGGATACGAGTACATTTTAGTGGTTATGGACCACTATACTCGCTTTGCTCAAGCCTATGCCTGTACCAACAAATCAGCAAAGACAGCGGCTGAGAAGATTTGGGGTGACTTCGTGCTCAAGTTCGGATTCTTTGCCAAACTCCACCATGACCAGGATAAGGAGTTCCAGAACAAGCTGTTTACCAACATGGAAGCATACTGTGGTATCCAAGGCTCACGCACCACACCGTATCACCCGCAAGGGAATGGTCAGGTGGAGCGATTTAACAGAACACTGCTCTCCATGCTGAGAAACCTGACAGAAGATGCAAAAGCTGACTGGAAGAGCTCCCTGGCAAAGGTCGTTCATGCATATAACTGCACACGCAGTGAAGCTACTGGTTATGCACCGTATTATCTCCTGTTCGGCAGGAACCCAAGGCTCCCTGTGGACATCATGTTTGGTCTCAAGCCGAGTCACCAGAGTGCATCACACAATGAGTATGCCAGCAAGTGGAGAAAACGCATGGAGGAGGCATACTGCCTGGCATCAGAGACTGCACAAGGAGAGAGAGACAGATCACAGGAGCATTATAACCAGAAGAGTTACGGAGCAGAGCTATATCCCGGTTGTAGAGTCCTCATACGCAACTTCTCTGAGAGAGGCGGCCCAGGGAAGCTGAGATCCTTCTGGGAGGATCAGGTCCATGTAGTGACGGAGAGAAAGCACCAAGACAGTCCGGTCTACGAGGTGAAGCCAGAGAGAGGCTCAGGTCGAACAAGAGTCCTCCACCGAAACCTTCTGCTGCCTTGTGACTTTCTCCCAGTCGAACAAAGCCAACCTGAGACACCGAAAACATCAAAGAGAAAGTCCAAAAAGAGGCACAGACACCAAGAGCAGTCACAACAACGAGACCAGCAAAGCAGCTCCGAGGATGAGGAAGATAACTGGGGAGTCATCAGCGCTCCATCAACAGGACGGTATGGAAGGTCCAGCAGCGAGTTGAGAGTGGAAGCAGAGGAGTTCGTGCCACAGCCAGCGACAGCAGATCCAGAGCCAAATCCCGACGAGAGAGATGAGCGTCAGGACGAGGAGGATGACGGGTTGGAGCCAGAGGCCGAACGTGATGAGCCGGAGGGAGTGGAGCCAGAGGGGGAGAATGCAGAGTCAGCGGAGCCAGAGGCTGGAGAGTCGGGTGAAGCAGATGACCACAGTGATGCAGAGCCATCGTCTCCTGCTGTCAGGAAGTATCCTTGCAGAGACAGACACCCCACTAAGACACTCACCTATGACTCACTGGGACAGCCCAGCATCACTCCTAGACACTAGTGAGGTTCAGATTGTTAGTCTAGAAGTTTGTTTACAGTTTACTTAAAGGTATATTCAGTGATTTCACTTCATTCAAATATCAATTATTTTTTCTTTTTTTTTTTGATAATCCTCCCTACTATAGAGTGTGCTGACCATATAAGGAGTTCCTCCCTGTCCCCAGTGAGCCCCTGGGGTCAAAAACCCTAGTTTCAGTTTTGGTGGCGGGTGGCAAAGCCTTCATCCAATCAGGATGAGAGGGGCCTTCCTCCAATCATGATCGAGTGGGGGCGGGCCTTGGTGCACATGCTGTTGGCCTGTTGCACTTCCCCCCACTGTAGAGTGTGTGCATGTGCACATTTTGCTACCGGGCGGACTAGGTGGTTTTCCAAATCACCCAAATCACTGAATGCTCCTTTAAGAACAAGTTCAGTGTTCAGGGTGTGAATTGTATCGTTTTGTTTTGTTTTGATTTAAATGCCAGACACTTAAGATCAGTGACATTTTATACATGTTTTGCGTACATGGTAATAGAACATAAAATGTTGGTCACTATACTGAGTTTTAGCACAGGAAAGAGGTAATAACCTATCAGTGGGGATACACTTTTCCCGCTACTGGGCGGAGAACAACAGCAGATATTCATAGTGCACGATGATATCAGCTATGGACACTTTACATGGAACTGGGAGATGCATGTGAGGTTGAGAACTGTATCCTGGGATATGAACACTGACTCCTGTTATCTGTGGCTGTTACTCACCTAGCTGTTGAAGACATGAGTGTTCTGGGACATACGGAATGTCGGGACGACATTTGTTTTGGAGGGGAGAGTGTGAGATACATGATTATATTGGGATTCTGAAGTACATGATTAATACAGCCAACGGGAATACCCCCATCATATTATTTCATTATTTCATTTGATTGTTCCAATACATGATTGTGTTTCATTTCATTTAATTAGTTGGTTACATTATACTGTGAACTGTGGTTGAGACATTGTGCATGATTATACATTTACTGAAGCTGTGAAACAGTATCATTCCTGGTTTGCACTACAATTAATGAGTGATGCTCATTTTTAGACAGGCAATCGTTTGGGCAGCTAAACACTCTCTGTTCAAGGCACTACTTGGACAGCAGGGGTCCTGATAAGTTAGGACCAGAGTTAGCAACAACGTGAGCAGTGTTGCTTATGTGTGCCTTTGTCTGTGTGTTTACAGGTGAGAAACGATGAGATAAAGTGTAGAAATGTGATAGTGAACATGTTAAATGAATGTATAAACAGAGAAGAGTATCTGTGAAGCAAATGTGTGTGTGGAATGCACATGAGTTGTCATTAGAAATGCTTATCTTAATATACTGAACATGACGTTTTGGGTTGGGTTAAAAAGCTCATCTGTAGCCTGGAATGAATGTGATGTGGATGTGTGTTGTGTAAGATGATTTCACTATGGTAGCCAGAGTAATGTATTGCAGCTGATAAAGTCCGTTTTTTGAGAGTTATTTAAATAATACTGTGAGAGTTTATACTGAAGACACATTATTGTTGTTTACAAGGTGAAAACGTTTTGCTATTGATATAGTAATGTGATATTTGATGTATTTCATAATTGGGAGTATTTTGATACAAGAGAGAAGTCATTTGTGGTTTCTGTATACTGTTTACAAGTACAAGAGTATTACTGCTATTTCATGTATACCAACTGAATGCACCTTATTGACTGTGATCTTTGTGATATGACTGATCAGTTAGGACCAGAGTTAGCAACAACGTGAGCAGTGTTGCTTATGTGTGCCTTTGTCTGTGTGTTTACAGATAAATAAATCCCTTTAATTCCTGCACACTGGAAAATCATCATTTCAATCCAAGTGTGTAACATATATATAAAATGTTATCACTTTGGATCAATTGAGCATATCTGGGGAAGGAGGGAGGGTGGAGGACAGTATGTTAGACTGTGATTAGTGGAGAGGTAGTTCTATTGTTCTCTTTGGCCAATCATATCAAAGCAGTTAGTGGCTCCACCATCCATACTCTGGTATAAGAAGGTTGGTCTGTGTCACTTCTAATTCTCTGCAACTTCTCCAGGATATCAATCATTTCTGATAGCATCGGACTGGACCCCGCCCAGACTTCAGCTGAAGATGAACTCTCTCGACCCCACCAAGGACATTTCTGCTGAACAGGAGGAACCCAAAGAGCTTGGTATGTTACTCTACCTCCCCTTTCAACCCCTACGTTCTGTTTTCTTTTCCCTCAATATTGTCAATAGTCAGGGCTGCACATCATTATTTTGGGCTAGTTCTCAAAGGAGCACCTGGACATGCAAGTTGGTGCGCACAGGGGGGGGGGTGGGGGGGGTACTGTCGACGGACGGACGGACGGACGGACGGACGGACTGACGGACGGACGGACGTCTCTACACTGCCACAATGTTATGCTGCCCACACAGCCAGATGCAAAAGACACAAAGATGCTAAACTACAGTCACAAACAGTGTGGTCGTTACGCAGCAGGAGGTTTGTTAGCAGCACTGAAACGTCCTACACAGATAACATTAATTACTCACCTACTGCTGCAGGTTCCATGTTTAAATAAATTAATTCCAGTGTTGTTCAAGTGACAGATGCATGGTTTTCACATTGTAAATATGGTCAGGTGGTTTAGCGACTGGCACTATGACAGGAGCAACGTAAACTTTGGGAAAGTGTCATAGTAGCTTGTTTACAACTGAAACAGACTTCCTGTGCTCTGACTTCCTCTTCAAAATAAGAGTCAAGTGTAAAGATTAGTCAACACAAGTTTTATTTCTAAGTCTACTTACAGGACATAACATCATATTTTGAGTTCCTTTTGAATACCTGTCAGATTCTCTACATATAACTGTCGCAGCTCTTGGTGCGCAAATGCGCTTTGCATCCTTTGATCTACCGCGCAGAAAACATTTTGACGACGCATGCGCACTGGCGCACCAGTTGTGTGCAGGCCTGTCAATAGTCATTTTATTAATTCTGAATATTACATTGTGTTTCAATGTAATGTGTGTTTTAAGACCAATTATTAGTTTGCTACATGACAGGGATTTGTTTTGCAACATCTACTTTTAAGTCCACAAAGTGCTGTCTTTCTACCTATCAACAATCTTTGTATTTGTTTCCAATCCAGTATCTCATCATCAGTCTGATTGCCCTGACCTACCAGAGGTGAATGAACAAAGAAGCTTGGCAGAGAAAAAACACTGCTGCTGTGATCAGTGTGGAAAACGCTTCTCTAACATGTCTACCCTTAAAATCCACCAGAGAATTCACACTGGAGAGAAACCCTATGGATGTGATCAGTGTGGACAACACTTCTCTCATATGCCTTGCCTTAAAATCCACCAGAGAACTCACACTGGAGAGAAACCCTATGGGTGTGATCAGTGTGGACAACACTTCTCTCAAATGTCTACCCTTAAAAGCCACCAGAGAATTCACACTGGAGAGAAACCCTATGGGTGTGATCAGTGTGGACAAAACTTCTCTGAAATGTCTAGCCTTAAAAGCCACCAGAGAATTCACACTGGAGAGAAACCCTATGGATGTGATCAATGTGGAAAACACTTCTCTCTATTGGCCAGCCTTAAAAGCCACCAGAGAATTCACACTGGAGAGAAACCCTATGGATGTGATCAGTGTGGACAACACTTCTCTCATTTGGCCAACCTTAAAAGACACCAGAGAATTCACACTGGAGAGAAACCCTATGGATGTGATCAGTGTGAACAACACTTCTCTCATTTGGCCAACCTTAAAAGCCACCAGAGAATTCACACTGGAGAGAAACCCTATGGGTGTGATCAGTGTGGACAACACTTCTCTGAAATGTCTAGCCTTAAAAGCCACCAGAGAATTCACACTGGAGAGAAACCCTATAGATGTGATCAGTGTGGACACCGCTTCTCTAAATTGGCCAACCTTAAAAGACACCAGAGAATTCACACTGGAGAGAAACCCTATGGGTGTGATCAGTGTGGACAACACTTCTCTGGAATGCCTAGCCTTAAACTCCATCAGAGAATTCATATGGGAGAAAAACCATATGGATGTGATCAGTGTGGACAACACTTCTCTCATTTGGCCAACCTTAAAAGACACCAGAGAATTCACACTGGAGAGAAACCCTATGGATGTGATCAGTGTGAACAACACTTCTCTCATTTGGCCAACCTTAAAAGCCACCAGAGAATCCACATGGGAGAGAAACCCTATGGGTGCGATCATTGTGGACAACACTTCTCTCATTTGGCCAACCTTAAAAGACACCAGAGAATTCACACTGGAGAGAAACCCTATGGATGTGATCAGTGTGGTCAACACTTCTCTCTATTGGCCAACCTAAAAAGACACAAAATAATTCACACTTGAGTGAAACCCTTTCATTGTGATGTATGTGGAAAAGCTTTCATTCGCTCAAATGATGTATTAGTTCACAAGTAAACGCTGGATTTAAACTGTTTCCTTGAGGTCAGTGTGGAAAAGGTTTTCCGTAAAATGTCATGAGTGTACACATAAGACGAATAAATCTGTTTAGTGTGAACAGTAGGCCTATGACAAAAGCTTAATAATATAGGCAGAGAAAGATCCGCACATCCATGGAAATTATTGTATGATGATCAATTTTTGATGAATGTGTTGATTAATTGCAAGTAAACTTAACATACTGTTGATCAGCTTTTTGCGTGTGGTGGTGACTTGTGTTTGAGTCTGTTAGAGTCCCCTTTGTCTCCTCCCATTTTGATTTTCCCCTATTGCAAGAATCTATCTACATTATTTCTTTCTGCTTCATTACATCTGACCCTACATGTTTTATTATTATGATTCTGTTGTTATATACTGTATTGACTATGTGGAACATGCCACATCAACATTATGCTGTAGAAATAAACAAGTCTCAATATTCTCAATCGTATTCTTTGTTTCACTGTAATTTGACCTGTAGACCTGCTGTATATTAGATAAGCTTTGTCTCAGAGGTTGTTTGACTACTTCGACCACTAGAGAACATACGATTTGTGCCAGCATAAATAATTACTAGACTTTTCTTTCCCCTAATAGTGGTAGATGAAATGTCCTCTTTGAGGACATTTACACCAGAAAATTAATTGACACTCATCATTAGCCTGCAGACCCCCATTAGACAATATATGCCAAGGGCACCCATAAGAGACGATTTTTACGGCCCTAGCAACCATTTTCATTTCAAGGACCCCTGATTTGACCTGAATTAGGCTATGTGATCCCCATTTCTATCTCTGGACCCCAATGTATATTGGTACCCTCTAGGTACTATTTTTTGCAGCCATTTACCTCCAAGGTATTATACATCCCATGTGTTGGCAGAAGGTATGAGCATTAACACCGCCTGCTTTCTGCCCAACAGGCAACGCGTGTAAATCGATTCTCCACGTTATCCTATTTCCTCGAAAGCTAAGCCAAAGGGAGTGAAAAACCTCACACAGGCGCATCGGGGCTTAACAACCTTGAAAAAAAGGAGTGGGCTGTGAAAACCTTTCAGAGGTAGCTTATTTCATTGCTATATGTATGTAATGAGCTTGTTACCTCCTGTCTAATGCATTGGTAAAACAATGGACAAATTCATTAGCACTCAACAAGAGTTGTTTTGACTTGGCATCTCAAGGTAAATCACAGTTAAGCCATTAAGACCTGGAACGCATCTGTGTCACCTTAGCGTTTAACCAGATTAACAATTATTTTATACTTATACTGTTATATTATAGCGGATATATATAGATGAGGGCGACTGTGAGGGCGACTGTGGCTGAAGAGGTAGAGCAGGTCGTCCAATGATCCATGGGTTGGCGGTTCGAATCCCGGCTCCTCCTGGCTACATGTCGAAGTGTCCTTGGGCAAGACACTGAACCCCAAATTGCCCCCGATGTGCTGGTTGGTACCTTGCATGGCTTCCGCCGCAATCAGTGTATGAATGTGTGTGTGAATGGGTGAATGTAATGCACAATCTATGTAAAGCACCTTGGTTAAATGCACCATTTACCATTTTATACAAGCTTGTAGATCTGCTATTTTTAACTCAAATATTTGCTTCTAAGGGGGGGGGGGGGGTCGTCACTGGAACAAAATATTTTCACATGTGGCCAAATACAGATCATTCTGGGGGTCCTTGACATGAAAGGGTTTGAGCTCCACTGATATAGAAACTTTTTTTTTAAAATAATTACAGCAATATAAAAGAAAACATCACTGTTGCAATGAATAACTCCAGTTGAAGTAATTGGATAATATGAGAAAAAAAAACAATTAGTAGTGAGGATGAATGGTTATGAAATGCTTGTCGTTAAAAATAGAACTCGCTGAACGTCACATGGCAGCCTATTGCACGACTGTATTTTTAGTTCAATGTTTCTGGATAAAAGACCTGAACCTGCTTGGTTTGGATGGAGGCCATCAGGCTCATTATGCCAGCCAAGCATCCAGGGAAGCGTAACTCATACCAGACTGATAACAAAGGCAATTCCAGCATAGTTTATTATGTTACATTTTTATGTTTGATTTTGTGTGTAGAAAATGCTGTCATTACAGTGTTATCGTATTTAATGCCCATCCTTTATACAGCTTAACAATTGCATGTATTGTGGATTGCCGTGTGCCAAGTTCTCATTTCTCAAAATGAAACGTTTTACAGTGAATTGAGCCTCACACTATCTCTTCCATTCTCTCCCTCTATATTCATCTATTTTCGGATTCTCCTGACCCATTTCTCTCTACGGACCGCCCCTTTATTCCTCATGGTGGACTCTCCACCTCCATATTATTGACGGATCGACTTTTACTTCTCTGACTTCTCCCCTTTGGACCACATTCTCCTTGTATCTCTCATCCAAGTGGCCTCCATTGCAGCATGTTGGGAGATTGATGGTTGATGCATCGTTGAATTTTATAGTAGAGCATGCTTGATACACCTCCCTGTCTCCACTGTTCAGCAGGGGAAGGATATCTTCCATCTTCCTCCTTATTTTCCCCACCGTCCGTCACCACTGCCAGATTGTTCAGTTTAAGTCCAACTACAGAGCTATCCTTCCTTACTTACTAGTTTGTTCAGTATAAATGTCCCTCTCCTTGTGTTGATGTTGACCCCCAGCAGACCACCGCAATTGAGACACTAAGATCTTGAACACATCTGTATCACTTTAGCTTTCAACCACTTTAACCATTATTTTAAACTTTAGCTGTTGGAAAATAGCAGATCTACAAGCTCATAGCACGGTACAGAGTGCTGCAATATAATCTTGTAGATCTGCTATTTTCGAGTTAATAAAAAAGGACAACAAAATAATAATATTTTTTATTTAATAAAAAAAATAAAAATAAAATAAACGAATGGTTCAAGCCCATTAATTAAGATTCGAGTGCCAACCCTAACGAGCGAACATTCAAACCGTGAATGTTTGGCGACAGCCTTACTGTCATGTAGAGTTTGTAGTCTGTGGTTGATGTTGTCATATTATGTCATATATTATTATGTGACTGATTTCATCATTATATTTATCATCGTCTGTTATGTCAGATAGACGGTTCTGATGAATAGTTACCGATTTAGCAGCTGCTCTCTGTTTCTCCCCTCTCTCTCTCCCTCATTTGTGATAGAGAGATGGGAGAGTTGAGGTCATTTTGAAACATAGACCATCTAAAGCAAATATGACTTTGATAGATTATCTGTGCCATCCGTGGTTATGGGCTTCGCGTCCTCACTGTTTGGGATAGCCCTCTACCATTACCACGTTTTGCAAAAGCAGACTGCACGGTTAAGCCAGAACTGCTATTTTTGGTGGAAGGAGGAGAAGAAGAAAAAAACAGACTAATACAATACCAAGAAGTCACTTATGACTTTAAGGTAACAATCAAAAGCACTATTTTCAACATGGGGGCACAGTGCAGATACTGTACTGCGATGTACTGTGATTTGAACAGTATTGCATGCGTTAAACATTGTTACGTGGACTTCTCTTTAAGCTTCATTCTACATGTAAATAACTGCAGGACCTGCAGAACAGCAATGATATATAGTGGTTCATGTTTTACTTCAAAGTCAGATTGATCTCCCATTCCTTTATGAGACTTCAAAGTCCATAAAGTGAAATCCCTGTTTGTCACTTTGCTGATGGAGTCTGTGTTTCTATGTCTATACGTTTTAGTAATGACATGCTTACAGAACAAAAGGTTTAAGTAGATTGGACATCCTTTCTCTCCCCTATTAGAGGTGGAGATGATTGTCCTACTCTTAGAGGACATTTACACCTGTATTATGATATGCCACTTTTGATCACCCAGGATGCAAATAGTGAACCGGCCCATCGACACCTAGGATGTATTGAAATGCAAAGTCTGGCCAGATCTATGAAGACGGATGGCTGTTCTCTACAAAGCAACACCAGTCCTCTACACTACAGAACCAGACCACTGTTTTCTAGGTACAAAAAGTGAAATAAATGTAACGATTGGACGTACATTGCAACTTTATTGTTGTATATTTTAATTGCACGGTTAAATAATACATATAGTAGGGAGTAGGCTATGTACAAAGTCTAGATTTTATTTTATTAAGGATCCACATTAGCTGGTGCCATGGCAGTAGTCTTCCTTGGGTCCACATAAAACATACAAATACAATTTCAGGGATGGGTGGCAGTTTGTGTCTTGGATTCACAACAGAATTTTCAATAAATCATTCAAAAAGTGCAAAAAATCTGTCATAGCAGAAACTAGCAACCAAAGTGATTGGACCCAAATCTGCTAAAGAGTTAATAAAGAACATGTTGTTGTTAAATGGCAATAAAACTAAAGCTATGATGTTCACTCCACAAGCTATTTCAGCTCCAGTGACCATCTCCACTCTCGATGGAATTAACTCCCATCGAGTGGGTGGAGCGCTACAAATACCTCGGCTACAAACACCTTAATTTCAATTTTCATATTGATTCCTTGTGCAAAAATCTTTAATTCATTCTGGGTTTCTTCTACAGATTGAAGGCTTGTTTTGCTTCTTCAGCTCGTAAGAAAACTGGTCATTGGTCTCTTTCTGTCCCAATTGGATTATGGTGATACCATTTATAGGTTTGCCTGCTCCTCCACCTTGGCCAAATTGCATCCCCTGTACCATGCTGCATTGAGATTCATAACTAAATCACCTTTCAGAACACATCACTGCACGTTGTATGCTGCAGTCGGTTGGTTCTCTCGCAGGCTGCAACATTGGCATATTTTCATTTACAAAGCCATTCTTGGTGACCTTCCGTCTTTGTCCAAATTCGAATTGGTCCAAAATGGTCTCAACCTCAGGTCAAATGCTTGGCTACGGTGTGTAGTACCAGCATTCAAATCCGAGGGGGGTAAAACATGTCTGGCCTTCTTTTGCCCTTGGTTGTGGAACGACCAGTCCAGACTAAAATTGGCTTTGAAAGTTCCCTTGAGAAGTTTCAAACGGATCATCTTAGATGTACAGTCCAACATCTGCATCTGTTTGGATATGTACTAGCCTATGTTCATGCCTATATATTATGTCGGTTTAGATTTTGTATATTGTGTATTTTGCCCTACTACTAAAACACTACTCAAATGCTTCTTTGTTATTAACATCTTAACTTTGTTTTTATTTGTAATTTAATTCATATAATTGTCATTGTTGTAGTATGGACAAGACAACATTGTAGTTTGCCCTTGTATGTGTATGTGTATGTGTATGTGTGTATATATATGTAACAGTGTTAAGAAATACTTTCTTTATAGTTCAATTATGTTAAACTTGGGACACAGCCATGGCTAATTTATTTCGTTTTGTATGTAATACATTTGGTTTTGAAGATGTTGTGTTGCATTGTGGGTAATCCTCAGTACAGAGGAACTCCATACTGAGGGTAAGATGGTCTGCTGTTTGCTCAGGCACAAACAAATTAATTACAAACATCTAAGCTTCATATAAGTGACCAGATATGCACTCATGTTTACATAATGTTATTCAGTAACATTCGTTTTTGTATTTCATGGTATGACATTTCTTATTTCATTCATTGTGTGTAAAAAACGGTTAGCATGTTAGCTAGCTCTGCTAGTGTGCTGTGTTACATAAGAATTCTCTGACATGGAGTATGTTGTGTCTGAACAGGAGATGACCACATGTGTTACTGTGTCTGAGCTGTGGTTGTGTGTCCCAACTGTGCTTTCTCAGGTATGTCCTGTGCATCTGTAATGTTGTTGCTTTTGCATTTATTTCAGTGGGTGGCACTAATGTCCATTGCTTCCCACTTACATAGAAATGGAGTTTTAGAGGGGAATTATTCTGCTGTACTTGAATTCATGTATTTAAGGGAATGTTTGTATTTTGTATTTTTGTCAGACTATGTAAAAACAAATAACCACTATACGATCACTATGTCAGTACAGAGGAACTCCATACTGAGGGAGATGACCACATGTGTTACTGTGTCTGAGCTGTGGTTGTGTGTCCCAACTGTGCTTTCTCAGGTGAATAAACCACACTCTAACAACTGCTCCAACCTGGACTTGCGTCAATATTTGATGAGACAGCAGGCAGAATAGGAGAGGTCACATATATATATATATATATATATATATATATATATATATATATCATATATATATCATATATATATCATTAAAATGTCACTTTGGATCAATTGAGCATATCTGGGGGAGGAGGGAGGGTGGAGGACAGTATGTTAGACTGTGATTAGTGGAGAGGTAGTTCTATTGTTCTCTTTGGCCAATCATATCAAAGCACTGGTATAAGAAGGGTTGGTCTGTGTCATTTCTAATTCTCTGCAACTGCTCCAGGATATCAATCATTTCTGATCGCATCGGACTGGACCCCGCACAGACTTCAGCTGAAGATGAACTCTCTCGACCCCACCAAGGACATTTTTGCTGAACAGGAGGAACCCAAAGAGCTTGGTATGTTACTCTCCCTCCCCTTTCAACCCATATGATGTAGAACCCATATGTTCTGTTTTATTTTCCCTCAATATTGTCAATAGTCATTTTATTAATTCTGAATCTTATATTGTGTTTCAATGTAATTTGACCTTTGGAATGTTTCTTTTAAATAATTGTAGTATTACTTAAGTATTAAGTAACCACTTAATTCCTATATTTTTAGTGATGCAATGTATTAACGTTTTAAGGCCATTGTTCATTGGCTACATGATAGGGATTTGTTGCAACATCTACTTTTAAGTCCACAAAGTGCTGTCTTTCTACCTATCAACAATCTTTGTATTTGTTTCCAATCCAGTGTCTCATCAGTCTGATTGCCCTGACCTACCAGAGGTGAATGAACAAAGAAGCTTGGCAAAGAAAAAACACCAATGCTGTGATCAGTGTGGAAAACACTTCCCTAGCATATCCAAACTTAAAATACACCAGCGAATTCACACTGGAGAGAAACCCAATGTGTGTGATCAGTGTGGACAACACTTCTCTCTATTGACCAACCTTAAAAGACACCAGAGAATTCACACTGGAGAGAAACCCTATGGATGTGATCAATGTGGAAAACACTTCTCTCTATTGGCCAACCTTAAAAGCCACCAGAGAATTCATACTGGAGAGAAACCTTATGGATGTGATCAGTGTGGACAACGCTTCTCTAACATCTCCACACTTAAAATTCACCAGAGACTCCACACTGGAGAGAAACCCTATGGGTGTGATCAGTGTGGACAACACTTCTCTCAAATGTCTACCCTTAAAAGCCACCAGAGAATTCATACTGGCGAGAAGCCCTATGGGTGTGATCAGTGTGGACAACACTTCTCTAGAATGTCTACCCTTAAAACCCACCAGAGAATTCACACTGGAGAGAAACCCTATGGATGTGATCAGTGTGAACAACAATTCTCTCATTTGGCCAACCTTAAAATCCACCAGAGAATTCATACTGGAGAGAAACCTTATGGGTGTGATCAGTGTGGACAACACTTCGCTAAATTGGCCAACCTTAAAAGACACCAGATAATTCATACTGGAGAGAAGCCCTATGGGTGTGATCAGTGTGGACAACACTTCTCTCAAATGTCTAGCCTTAAAATCCACCAGATAATTCATACTGGAGAGAAACCCTATGGATGTGATCAGTGTGAACAACACTTCTCTCATTTGGCCAGCCTTAAAAGCCACCAGAGAATCCACATGGGAGAGAAACCCTATGGGTGCGATCAGTGTGGACAACACTTCGCTAAATTGGCCAACCTTAAAAGACACCAGATAATTCATACTGGAGAGAAGCCCTATGGGTGTGATCAGTGTGGACAACACTTCTCTCAAATGTCTAGCCTTAAAAGACACCAGAGAATTCACACTGGAGAGAAACCCTATGGATGTGATCAGTGTGAACAACACTTCTCTCAATTGGGCAACCTTAAAATCCACCAGAGAATTCACACTTGAGAGAAACCATGTCATTGTGATGTGTGTGGAAAAGCTTTCAGTCGCTTAAATGATGTAGAATTTCACAAGGTTGTACACACTGGATTTAAATACCTTAAGCCACAGAAAATGTCACGAGTGCACATGATCTGTTTAGTGTGAACAGTATGACAAAAACTTAGAGGCAGGACATCCACGACATCAGGACATCCACGTAAATTGTTGTATGATTATCAATTTTTGATTAATGTGTTGATTAATTGCAAGTAAACTTAACATTCTGTTTAAATGGTCTGCTTTTTGTTGTATTTCTTATTAACTGGGTCAAGAGTTTTCAGAGCAGAAAAGTGATGGTGACTTGTGTTTGAGTCTGTTAGAGCCCTTTTTTTTCTTTTATTTACATTATTTCATTACATCTTTATTATTATGATTCTGTTACTGTATTGTCTTTGTGGAACATGCCACATCAACAGTATGCTGTAGAAATAAACAAGTCTCAATATTAAATCTTATTCTCAATCGTATTCTTGTTCCACTGTAATTTGACCTGTAGATTTGCTATATATTAGATGAGCTTTGTCTCAGAGGTTGTTCAGGACGACTTGGAAGGCAATACACCTTGGACCACTAGAGAACATATAACATTTGTGTCAAACAGAATCAGACTTTTCTTTCCCCTATTAGAGGGTGGATATTGACCTCTTTGAGGACATTTACACAAATGGTGATCCTGCCCATCAACACCTAGGATGCATTGAAATGCAAAGTAGTGTGACCACTGACCATGGAATAACATATTTTCACATGGGGGTCGACGGCCAATTACATATCATTGCTGGGGTCCTTCACATGAAACCACAGAATATAACGGTCATGATTTAGAACAGGGGTGGGCAACTTTGAAGATGGAGAGGGCCACTATATTTCCACACTCACTCCAGAGGGCCACATGCATATTTCTGTCGTAGCAAAAAATAGCAGATCTACAAGCTCAAAACGCATCACACTGCGGCACGTTTTGAGCTATTTTGAGCTATTTTTGCTTTTATTTCAAATGCACTTAGTTATACTTATGTTAACTTTATGAACTTAAATGCAAATACATTGGACATTAAAAAGGACAATAACATTCTAATACCAGTCATTCAGCTACCAATATAGACTGAAGTAATTAAAGCAGGTCATGTTTCGAAATGTAACTGATTTGCCGACCACAATAAGTGAAGGTGAGGGCCGCATGTGGCCCCCTGGCCGCCAGTTGCCCATGCATGATTTAGAAGACATTTGTAGAATCTGGTCTCAGGTCTCAATGGGTTAAGACACTGGCTACTACAGACAAGACTGCCATGTAGAGTTTGTAGTCTGTGGTTGATGTTGTCACATTATGTCATATATTATTATGTGACTGATTTCATCATTATAGTTATCATCGTCTGTTATGTCAGATAGACGGTTCTGGTGAATAGTTACCGATTTAGCAGCTGCTCTCTGTTTCTCTCCCCTCTCTCTCTCCCTCATTTGTGATAGAGAGATGGGAGAGTTGAGTTCATTTTGAAACGTAGACCATCTAAAGCAAATATGACTTTGATAGATTATCCGTGCCATCCGTGGTTATGGGCTTCGCGTCCTCACTGTTTGGGATAGCCCTCTACCATTACCAAGTTTTGCAAAAGCAGACTGCACGGTTAAGCCAGAACTTCTATTTTTGGTGGAAGGAGGAGAAGAAGAAAAAAACAGACTAATACAATACCAAGAAGTCACTTAGGACATGGTCCCTTAATAAAAGCACAGTAGTACCTGCAGAACAGCAATGATATATAGTGGTTCATGTTTTACTTGTCAAAGTCAGAGTGATCTCCCATTCCTTTATGAGACATCAAAATACATAAAGTGAAATTCCTGTTTGCAAAATAAATTTGTCACTTTGTTGATGGAGTCTCTGTGTTTCAGAAGCTACTTTAGTCTATACATTTTAGTAATAACATGCAGGGACGTGGTGGGCCCATAATTCAGCCCGGGAAGTGGAGTTGCCCTCGGCACGCGGCCAGAGCCGACGAATCGAAACACCGACGAATCAAGGGCGTGCGAGCGCATTTTAGGTCACTTTAGGTCCTACAGTGACCTAACAGGCTGCGCTGCAGCCAGGATGGCTGAGAGCGGCTGCTGTGCACAACATTATTATGTCAAAAAGCAACATGATTATATAGGCTGTTACCTTGTTAAAAGATAATTCTGTATCTTTGAAATTAAATATATGATTTTTTTTTATAAAAAACAAACAAAACGGCTGGCCCAGACCGGCCTGGACTGGACCGGCCGTTCGGGAGTTGTCCCGAATTTCCCAATGGCCAGCACGTCTCTGATGACATGCTTACAGAACAAAAGGTTTAAGTAGATTGGACATCCTTTCTTTCACCTATTAGAGGTGGAGATGATTGTCCTCCTCTTAGAGGACATTTACACCTGTATTATGATATGCCACTTTTGATCACCCAGGATGCAAATAGTGAACCGGCCCATCGACACCTAGGATGTATTGAAATGCAAAGTCTGGCCAGATCTATGAAGACGGATGGCTGTTCTGTACAAAACAACACCAGTCCTCTACACTACAGAACCAGACCACTGTTTTCTAGGTACAAAAAGTGAAATAAATGTAACGATTGGACGTACATTGCAACTTTATTGTTGTATATTTGAATTGCACGGTTAAATAATACATATAGTAGGGAGTAGGCTATGTAGGGTATGCGGGCATGCGGGCTCGTATAAGCCTCAGGGAGATGAACGCCCCCTGCCCTGCATAGTTCCGGGTCACCCTTGGGCAAGGTGCATCACCCGTACGCCTCCCCCATCAGGGTTACGAGCCTGCTGCCTTGTAGTAGGGCCCGGAAAGGTCAAAGGCTAAGGGACCTCCCCTGACAAGAAAAGGGTGACTGAAGGAGTTGCGCCCTCAGATCCACTAAAGCAAACGACAAGATTAATGATGTCACGACTCAATAGCACCAGGGTTAAAGCCCCTGTCCCCCCCAGGCCTTCTAAGTCCACTGTGGTCCCTGCCACAATGTATGATGAACTGGTCCGAAATCCGGATGGAAGGATCAGCTCTGATTTGGACAAAGAAGACCTGGAAAGAAGATTCATTCGTCGCATGACCCCCTGCAATATCAGCACCTTCAATGTTCGGACAATCAACCATGTCTCAAAGAAAGAAGAACTCTTCCACCATGCCCTCCAATATAACATCGATGTGATCTGTCTGCAGGAGCACCGAACCCATCATACTGAAGTTCTGATGCAGGAAAAGATTGGCGCCTACTTACTTGTAACAGCCTCAGCAGAGAAGAACACCATCAATGCTACAGTGAGGGGCGTTGGCTTTCTCCTGTCCCCCAGAGCTCAGAAAGCATGCCACAATATTAATAAGATCAATGAGCGCATTGTGGTTCTCACACTATTAGGCAACCCACAAACAACTGTCATCTGTTGCTATAGTCCCACCAATGAGGAGAGGTATACAACTGATACCGAGAACTTCTACAAAGTGCTATCAACTACTGTGGCTGCTGTTCCTGCACACAACTTGCTGATCATAGGAGGTGACTTCAATGCCCAGCTGGGCCCTGAGAAGGCCAGATTCACCTACCATAAAGCCACTAACAAGAATGGCCGATTCCTGACTGACTTCATGGAACAGTGGAATCTCATTGCTGCAAACACAAGGTTTCAGAACCGCCTGAACAGACTGTGGACACATAGGTCTCCTCACGGATACCTATCACAGCTAGACTACATCCTTGTTCGGAGGAAGTGGCAAAACACCATCAAAAACTGTCGTGCCTACACATCATTCACAAGTGTGGGCTCAGATCATAAGATAGTTTCTGGTACTTTTAAAATAAGCTACAGGCAAAGCAAACCACCAACCAAAGACCCCATGAAACAAATAGACTGGAAGAAAGTGTCATCAGTCAACACATTAAACCAGGAATTTACAATAGCAGTCCATAACAGATACTCTGCTCTTATTGACCAACTGGACGACCCAACTGACATCAGCTCAAAGTATGACAAGCTTGTAGATGCAACCCGGGAAATTGCCCTTGACAGCCTTCCCAGACAGAAGAAAAAGTCACATCTGATCTCCAACAGTGGTAAAGTGCTGGAGGCAAGAAGGGTACTGAAGAGTGTGGCCAACTCTCATAGAGCTCGTCCCACAAGGGGATCTGAACTCAGACTAGATGCTGCCAAGACTGCACTCAAAGATGCCTACACCAGAGAGCTTGAAGAACAGCTCCTAGCTAAAACCAAGGAACTGGAAAAGGCTCACATTGGACGGCGACATGGCGCAGCCTGGGAAGCTCTAAGGGAGATAACAAACAAAAAGGCCTCTCCAATTATAAAGATTAGCGGAGACACCACTCAAGAAAGACTTAACAAATGGTTTGATCACTTCAGCACTCTTCTTGGAACTCCTGACCAACAATCGGTTGACTTGAATGACCCTTTCTACAACAGAAGGGTGAGTGAAAAGTTACCCATTGATACCAACCTGTTTACCATGGAGGAACTCCAATCAGTCCTGAAGAACCTCAACAAGGCCAAAACGCCAGGACCTGATAATATTCCAGCCTTCCTATGGAAGCACGAGCTCTTCCACAATCAGCTGTTGGAATTCTGCAACGGAACACTCAAGGGTAGGAAGCCCAAAGCATTCTCCAAGTCCTGCATTATACCACTACCAAAGACCGGTGATCTACAACAACCAAACAACTACAGGGGCATCACTTTATCTGCCATTGCCTCAAAAGTCTACAACTCTCTTCTTCTGAACAGGATCACTCCACACGTTGACCCGATTCTTCGAAGGAACCAAAATGGGTTGCGGAAGAAAAGATCCACCCTTCCACAGATTCTGGCAATAAGGCGAATCATTGAGGAACTCAAGATTTCAAAGAGGAGAGGCACCATCATATTTGTAGACTTCTCAAAGGCTTTTGACAGTGTGAACAGAGCAGCCATGATGCACATCCTCCATAACTATGGAATTCCTGAGCAGATTGTTGAAGCCATTGCTATAATGTACAAAAATCCCACCAGCTTCGTTCAGAGCCACGATGGTCCAACAAAATAATTCAAGACTACAGCTGGAATTCTCCAAGGTGACACACTTGCACCTTTCCTGTTTGTCATCGTAGGGGACTATGCTCTGCGACAATCAGTGGACAAAATCAGAGACAAAGGCCTCATGGTTGGAAGGAGATCTGGTCGTCGGAGCGAGAAATACCTGACTGACCTCGACTATGCGGATGATGTCGCCCTGACTGCAGAGCACATACAATCTGCTCAGACGCTGCTCATCTCATTTGAAGAAGCCGCTGTCAAAGTAGGACTCAAATTAAATGCCAAGAAAACGGAGTGCATGCTTATGAATGAGGACCCTACCCATCCAAGTATTACATCAATGGATGGATCACACATTAAGGAAGTCGAGGACTTTAAATATCTGGGTTCATATGTGGCTGAAAGCAGAAAGGACTTTCTTGCCAGAAAGGGACAAGCCTGGAACGCCTGCAACAAACTCCTCAGAGTCTGGCAGTCCAGCGTTTCAACCTCCACCAAGGTCTCTTTCTTCAGGGCCTGTGTTGAAAGCATCCTATTATATGGTGCTGAGACATGGACTATGAAGAAGGAATTACAAGACCGGCTTGATGGCACATATACAAGACTCCTCATGTGTGTTAAAAACATTTCCTGGAAAACTCATCCAACCAAAGAGCAGATCTATGGTGAACTGCCACCAATAACAACAACCGTAGCATGTCGTAGAGCGATCTTTGCTGGTCACTGCTACCGCTCCAAGGATCAAGTAATATCAGATATCCTGCTATGGCGGCTCCCCCAATCGTCCAGAGGAACCAGGCCTCATACATATCCTGACACAATCTCCAGGGACACAGGACTGACATTCCAAGAACTGGGAGCAGCAATGGCTGACAGGACCCGATGGAAAGACGTGGCATCTACGATCTCGACGACAGTCGAAGGATGATGATGAGGCTATGTACAAAGTCCTAGTCTAGATTTTATTTTATTAACATTAGCTGGTGCCATGGCAGTAGTCTTCCTGGGGTCCACATAAAACATACAATTTTAGGGGGTGGGTGGCGGTTTGTGTCTTGGATTCACAACAGAGAATTTCCAATAAATCATTCAAAAATCTGCCATAGCAGAAACTAGCAACCAAAGTGACTGGACCCAAATCTTCTAAAGAGTTAATAAAGGGGGTGCATACTTAGTTTAGACTAGTCATTGGTTAGATATGGGTTAATGTTAGGTTTAGGTGTGCTGCCCCGTGGGAGGTTAGGTTTAGGGTGAGGGTTTGAGTTAGGTTGTAGTTGTAGGACTAATGACTGGTCTAACCAATGACTAGTCTAAACCAAAAACTGTCTAAACTAAGTAAAACTAAAGCTATGATGTTCACTCCACAAGCTATTTCAACTCCAGTGACCATCTCCACTCTCGATGGAACTCCCATCGAGTGGGTGGAGCACTACAAATACCGTGGCTACAAACACCTTAATTTCAAATTTCATATTGATTCCTTGTGCAAAAAAAATCACTCTGGGTTTCTTCTACAGATTGAAGGCTTGTTTTGCTTGTTCAGCTCGTAAGAAAACCATTTATAGGTTTACCTGCTCCTCCACCTTGGCCAAATTGGATCCCCTGTACCATGCTGCATTGAGATTCATAACTAAATCACCTTTCAGAACACATCACTGCACATTGTATGCTGCAGTCGGTTGGTTCTCTTGCAGGCTGCAACATTGGCATATTTTCATTTACAAAGCGAATTGGTCCAAAATGGTCTCAACCTCAGGTCAAATGCTTGGCTCAGAGGGGGGTAAAACATGTCTGGCCTTCTTTGGCCCTTGGTCGTGGAACGACCAGTCCAGACTAAAATTGGCTTTGAAAGTACCCTTGAGAAGTTTCAAACGGATCATCTTAGATGTACAGTCCAACATCTGCATCTGTTTGGATATGTACTAGCCTATGTTCATGCCTATATATATTATGTCGGCTTAGATTTTGTATATTGTGTATTTTGCCCTACTACTAAAAGATTAGGACTTTGGTGATGTGTTGTATTTATTCATATGTACTTTGAGGTGTATTATGGATGTTTTATTTGCTGTTCCAAAATGTAACATTTATGATGTAGTATTGAAGTGTAATTTTATTTCTGCCTCTTGGCCAGCTCCCACTTGTAAAAGAGACAGTGTCTCAATGTGTTTTTTACTAGTTACATTTTTTAAACAATTATTAGATGTCATAATGTGAAAGCTGGTGTTAGTGTACTATTTATGAAGTGTGTTCTTCACAATTTTCAGGGGGTGGGTGGCAGTTTGTGTCTTGAAAAAAATGGTATGACTTTATACATTTCATTGTGTTTGTCTCTATATTTTTGAGTGGTGCAAACCACTCAAACAACTGGCTTTGTACCCGTGTACCCGTGTTTGTTCGTACCAAAAAAACAAGCATGGTTGCTATGATTAGCAACCAAAAAAACGAGCATGGTTGCTATGGTTAGTATGTGACGTCACTGACATCACAGATATCACGTCAGAGTGAATCAATCTCTATATAATCAATCTTTATAGTTATTCCTCAACAGATGTTAGGCATAGTGGCAAAAGATCAGATTGGAGATATTTCACTTTAGAAGACGATATGGAAAAATCAAAAGACCCTGAATTACATAGAAATACCTTAGGGACATGTAGAGGAATAGATACAAATACCTTATATCATTTGTTTGGGTTGAGAGTTAAAGCCGAATTGAAAAAGTACTCAGTTGGTGTATGTATAGTTTGTGATAAATCAAAAGTTCGACTGCAGGATGAAGACTTATGTTTTTTTTGTGATTTCAAAGCGCATAATTTCACAACAGGATTTGATTTAATCTTTAGGATAATCTTTACAGTACAGTAACAGTAACTATAACAATAAATGTGTAGTTGCACCACTCAGTTCACACAGGTGTGATTTGTATTACATATTCAAAGGCAAGAGTTGTTTTTTATCTATGCTTTATAGGAGTCCAGTTTGTTCATGACAATTTCAGTCAGTAACATGACATGCCCTTTAGTAGATAATAACCCTCGTAATGTTAGAGGTGCAGTAGGCATTGTTACTATTGCTGCTTAAGTGGTTTCTACAGCGCCTAAATGTCTATAACTTATTGCACATTCATATGTCCATTTATATACCTTTATGTCCTTTTTAAAGCGTTAGGGAGAAATTCCCCTTTAACCGGCCACGTAAGTCAGTTTCACAATGTTTTGGCTTCGGCAGCAGTAATTTCACGTCTCCAGGAGATTGTATTTGAGTGATAAGTTACCTACTGGTGAATGATTATCGGTTGATGACATCCAAAGCGGGTGGTTTCACACAAACTTTGTTCTCATTTGTGTTGTTGTTTTTTGGTTTCTCAAAGCATTCCACTATGAACTTGAACTTTTTTTTTTTTTTTTACTTATAGATGATCTTCGCTCTGCAGGTTTGATTATTTTGCTGGAACTCTGATTCTTCAGTCATTCCACCTCACTGTTCCTTTAAAAGTTCCTCTCCCTACTTTTAGGAACTCACATCTTGAATATTTCCTCTCCTTTCCGATCACCATTATATAAATGTCAATGGCTGTGGCTTTTATTGCCCAGAATGGAGCCATTTTGGAAGGATTATGCTGTTTATGTAGTGCCTGCGAGGGACACACAGCACATTTCTTTCCTTTCTGACACTTTAACAATAAAGCTTCTTCTAACGCTGGCAACTCGGGACATGCTCAGGATGTTCAAGCAGCTCCAATCTTTTCCCCCCACATGTCAACCCATGTGTAGCTGCAGTTCTTTCCCTGAAGGGAACCTTGAATACTCAATACACTCATTAGAAATGTGTGCCAAGCTTAGTCATATAGGTAAGGTATATAGGGCTAATAGTAATATGTGGTGTAGCAAGGATTCATGATTTTATTTTATTTTATTAGACGTCGAGCACGGAAAACAAGTTACATCATGTTCACCTGGGAATTAGCGTCAAGGATAAAAAACACAATACAGTCTTTCGACTTATTTTCATTGTGGTCCTTGGTCTGTGACAAACAACGTCAGAATAATACTAGCAAGGAGGTATGAACTATATACATAATTCCAGTTACACTGTCATGGAAAGCAGCAAAAAATATGACATGCCCATGTTGTTAGTTGAAAAAAAGAAAACTTCGCAACGATGTCACTGGAAGACGGGTTTCTGAACTGCCCACAGCCCTCCTATGAGACACAGACCGAGTAGAAAATAATTGTGCTGTTTTATCATGAACATTAGTGATGACCATATATGAAGATAGGTTGAAAATGGTTGAAGTAGTTAGTCCTTTAACCCATTTTGGGGGCGGGAACCCCTTTTGGTGTTTTAAACATCATGTTATAATAAAGCTATTGAAAAAATATCAGATCTACAAGCTTGTAGATCTGCTATTTTTGAAAAATCGTTAAAATGTGGCGCAAATCATTGAATATATATTTCAGAGCGAACATTTTTAACTAAAATATTTGCTTCTGGGGGGTCCCTGGAACTACATATTTTGAGATGGGGGTCCATGGCCCAATAGAGATAATTCTGGGGGTCCTTGACATGAAAAAGGTTGAGCACCACCAATGGGTTAAAGATGGAGTGCCGTTATTTTTTTTACACCTCATGTGTGGTTATTATAATATTCAAATATGTCTTACCTGTGTATTTTTGGTTTCTTCCTGAAAGCTGAAAGCCCAATGGAAATGCACCACTTTAGTGACATCAAAACCAGTTGTAGGCGAGGCTTAAGTTCAGGTGTGTGATGCTAAACTCAAGCTCAAGCTCATAGCGTGCCTCGGTGGCGCGCTATGAGCTTGTAGGCCTGCTATTTTTGAAAAATCGTGAAAATGCGGCACAAATCTTTGAATATATATTCTTTCAGAAGACTTTTTTTTTAGTTAGTTTAGTTTTAGTTTTAGTTTTAGTTTAGTTAGTTCAGGCTTAAATGGGTTAAAATAAATTAACTTGTATTATAATGCCACATCTGGGTCGACAAGTACCACCCAAGTACTTATCATGATAGTCCACAGCCGTATTCTGTGGAAACCACAACCGGAGGGCCACAATCACACCCTACAATGAAATCCCATTCCATAATCCAAAACAAATCATGTATACATATAAAAATCACACCCGTGTGAAGTGAGGGACGCTCTTTTAATCGTATATCATCATCATACATCATCTCATTCCAGCCAATCAGAATTTGCGTCCTCACCTTCATCTTTAATGTTTGTGTTACGCAATGTCATGTGTTTACGCAATGTTTGTGTTTACACAAACACTCAGAATTGTCCGTTCAAAATTTTCAATGGCATTTAATGTTTGTGTTAGCACAAAGTTTGTGTTTTCACACACACTAAAAGCTGGAGATAGGAGGTGCTATCGCCCCTCAAAAATAGATATGTTTTGGGTATACTTTAATATGAATTCCTTGTTATCTCAGCTCCATTGTGCCACTTACAGCAGTGGTTTTCAACCAGTGGTCCTTGATGGGGTTCCAGGTGGTCCCCAGCTAAATGATGGAAAGTTGGTAACCATATGGACCCAGGTGCAGTACTTAGTTTAGACAGTTTTTGGTTTAGACTAGGCATTGGTTAGACCAGTCATTAGTCCTACAACTACAACCTATCTCAAACCCTCACCCTAAACCTAACCTCCCATGGGGCAGCACACCTAAACCTAACCTTAACCCATGTCTAACCTGCAATGACTAGTCTAAACTAAGTATGCACCCCTATGGACCCTTATAGATCTTTAACTCTTGAGTGTTAAATCATTTTACGCTCTCAAGAGTTAAATTATTGTTAAACATCTGCATTGCTTAATTTACAAGAAGTCTACACAATTATAGAATGTAGAAGAATAGTTACCGGTATTTTGACCGTTTGCCTGTTATCGCTCCTATGGTATACCAACATCAATACATCATGGAATTGTGGACAAAATCTTATCCAACAATAACCAAATACTGAGGCTAAATGTAATCAAAATGGTGGTCTGTGGCTCAAAATAAAGAATGGGCCTTGATATGAAAAGAGTTATAAACACAGTGATCCTATAAAGCGTCAGGCTACTTACTGTATACAGTACTATACGCACAATCTTGTTCCATCTTCCCTGCTTTCTCAGGCTCATCCCTTGTGGATTTAATTGCCTTCTCTGGTCCTGTACTAAGCCGCCGAATCCAAATTGTATACTTGAAACTGTCCAGTTTGATTGTTGATTTGCTTTTGCTTTTCTTTTTTTTGCTATTTTATTATTTCCATATTGCTCCAGTGTTTCCCTGCGTGGGAAAAGAGCAGAACAGTGGTTACAGTATGTACATGTATTTGTGCATTTTGTAATAAATGTGTGTAACAGGAGAATGTACTTGTCTTTTATCTTTCTTTGTCATTTTAGATGCAGTTGCATATGTACTTCCATTCATACATGTATGGAAGGACAGACATTCTGGCTGACACCTTTGTATCTCCGTTTTTTTGTTGTCTGTGTTACATTGGGAGGCTTTTTTTGCGGAGCCTGGGAGTTGATGGTCGCTGAGGGGGCGCTTGTTTTACAAAATACAGCCCTGTATCTCTTAGCATGCAGAAAAGTGTTGACTCGTGAGTTGATGTTATAAGGTTGCGCAATCATTTCACATGCAATCATTGAGAATGAATGCATGAATGTTTTGCCAAGCAGAGCAGAGGCATCATGGCTACCGTACAGGCAGGGGTGATTCTATTGTCTGCTATAGGTTCTGTTCATCAACACTTTGAGTCAGGGAAGTGTGCATTTATAATGAATTGCATTTGTATAGTGCTTTTCCAAGTGCTCAAAGCGCTTTACATTTGGTTCATTCATTCATACATTGGGAGGTGAAGTGGCGAACGGTCGACGCCAGCGTCCTCACTTCCCACATTCACACACCAATGGTGGCGAGCTAGCACAGAGTCGCCACCGACCAACTCATTTGAGGCAATGTAAATGTAAGGCAAAGTGTCTTGCCCATGGACACTTTGACATGTAGACAGGAGGAGCCGGGATTCGAACCGCCGACCCAGGGATCATTGGAGGACCTGCTCTACCTACTGAGCCACAGCCGCCCTGCATTTATGAAAGTTTATTTATGCTAAATGCCTATATTGTAAATTGTCTGACAGTGCAATCAATGCATTGTGTCGCTCACCAAAACTAGCCGATCTACAAGCCCACAATGCGTTGCGCTGAGATGTGTTGTGAGCTTCTAGAGTAAATAAGCATAAATCAGGCCTAATGATTATGTGCCTGGTCGTATACGAATGTGAGAGTGATAATGGCTTTCGCAGATGGCTTGTAAATGTGTTTGGGGATGTTTTCCAATTATCTGTGTGTGTGTGTGTGTGTGTGTGTGTGTGTGTGTGTGTGTGTGTGTGTGTGTGTGTGTGTGTGTGTGTGTGTGTGTGTGTGTGTGTGTGTGTGTGTGTGTGTGTGTGTGTGTGTGTGTGTGTGTGTGTGTGTGTGTGTGTGAATCCATGAGAGAGGGCAAAGTATGTAAATGTGCTACCCTAGTGTACATATCCTCTGTTTGACTTGGAAGCACGCAGCATCGATACTAAAACTGACGTAGAACAATGTGAAAATGTCATTGTGACTCTTGATTTACAAACATCAGATAATGCATTTATTTCTGTTCGTTATAACAGACGTTTAGCGGCGCACATATTTCTGTGCTCAGAACTGCTGAGAGTAAGCTACTGTGTCAAAATATGTGAAAGTACATTGACATCTGGTACTGGGACATCTGTGCAAACAAACACCCTTTTGTGTGGAAAAACACTTTGTGACACATCTTTGGTCCCGAAATGCATAATGTTTCAAGTTTGTGTTTCTAGAATCTGGGAGGGAGTTCAGGAAAACGGCAAGGAAAGTAAATATTGTTCCAAGGGCGGCTCTCTTGTCTCCTGCATCTTTGATGTGGTGACGGCAGACGGCATGTGAGATGAGATTTGGGAGGTTTTTGAGGCCCTTTGCAAGACGTCTAGGAGCGTATAAAGTTAAACAGGCCCTTTGCAAGACGTCTAGGAGCGTATAAAGTTAAACAGGCCCTTTGCAAGACGTCTAGGAGCGTATAAAGTTAAACAGGCCCTTTGCAAGACGTCTAGGAGCGTATAAAGTTAAACAGGCCCTTTGCAAGACGTCTAGGAGCGTATAAAGTTATACAGGCCCTTTGTAAGACGTCTAGGAGCGTATAAAGTTAAACAGGCCCTTTGTAAGACGTCTAGGAGCGTATAAAGTTATACAGGCCCTTTGCAAGACGTCTAGGAGCGTATAAAGTTCTGAGATGTTGAAGCTAACGGTTTGAAAGTCAGATGACTCGTGTGAAGTGAAGGGTGCCTTTTTTTTGTTTTGTTTTCAAAACTCAACTGTTTGAATCACAAATATGAGGCGAGTGCTTTTCAACCGTGTCTTCCACAATGGCAGAGGTTAAACATCAACTTTTGTTTAATTTCTTTATCATGAACACATGGATTACCATAGTTGGTTCTAGGTCTGTCCCCGACTAAGGATGTGTATAGTCGACTATGATTGGCCAAATATTGTCTAATTTGGCAGCCTTCTCAGTCTGATTGCATAACATAAAAATGTTATAGAGAAATGGAGAATCAAGAGCAATAGAGAATAATTATGGGGGTGCATAATGTCTGATTTAACATGTACTTGCTTGGTTTCTCCCTTACAAATCATGATATCCTTTTTAATGTATTTCTTCTCCAAACTACTAATTAATATAAGAAATTATTTCATGATCTCTGAGGCTGCGTACACACCTAAAGAACAAATGTTTGGTCCGTGTGCGATGCCTGATTGCTATTTGATTGCTGCTCCAATTCATTTTCAATGGGAGTCACGTCGTTTGATCGGACAAACCTGTCCGATGTGGGGGCGGAGGGCACAACAAACACATCGGACACCTTGTAGTCAAAACAGCCAAAGAACAGGGTGGGACTTCAGATCGGACAGAAGGGTGGTTTTTAACCGCCAACTAATAGGAGAGAACTTCCGTTCTTGACAGCACTGGGTGGGGTTTAGGCTGTAGTCTTCTGAGTTACGTGACACAGACTATTATATCGCTTGTTTGTATGTCTTCTTTTGGCTACGGCCGTGCGTAACTTGGAGAGTCCAAGTTGCGCATGGCTGTCTCCAGTGAGTGAGTCAAGTCTGGTACTAAGTTCTATTCTATATACAGAAATACAGGACGATAGCCAAAATAGCCGTCGGGCCTCGGCAGTTGTGAGGCTGCATTAATAATTAGTTCTAAAAGCATGTCTTTTTTACGGGGATCACTATTGATTTTAATAGTAGACGCATATATGTCTATGAGTAGCCTAGAGTAGAAATGTAATGGCAGCGTACGAGGTTCACATGCGCAAATATAACAGATGTACAAGTTATCGACACGAATGGTACTTACGGTATGGTACACGATGTAAGCTTGTAGATCTGTTTATTTTAAGCATGCGCCACCGCCACCACGCAAAGTTATGACGCGCGCACATGTGGGGGGAGAGACCCGATATATTTTATAGCTCTATGGGAGAGACGCAGACAGAAAAATATTTAAAATCATCCTGTCTCGCTCTAGCGCACGGCCGCACGCATAAAGAGCCAATGGAGCAAATGGAAGAAAAGTCCTTTTTATCGGGATTCGGGGATACTTTGTTGTAGGCTATACGTCTCCGGTGAATTGTATGCACCAGCAGCAAGCGCATTATTGTTCAAACACCTGCTCCTCTGTTCATCTGTTGTCTTATTTGGCTAATACAATAATTATTAAGAATTAATGCAATTTCAAGTTGTTGCTGCAATCATGATTCATGTTGCTGTTCTCTTCTCTCTGTGACTGAAGGTTGCGCCCAAAAAATTTAGACAGTGATTTCCCGCACCCCCTCATGTTATTTTTCCCTCCGTCGTAAAATGACCTCTTTTCTTTTTTTCACTATTTGGTTCGCTTAACATGTCCACGTGTCATTTGTTTACATATTTGGTACGCTTTACAAAGTCCAGTGTGAACACCAAACGGACCAAAATCAAAATGCAAATATTTGGTCCTTGGTCCTTGATCCGGACCTTCTAAAGTGAACTTTGAGTGTGAAAAACGGCCTCGACAAACTACCGCTAGCTGCTGCTCCAGTCAAGAAAACTACACTGAACATATGTGCATCTATTTCCGCGTGTCGTAGCACCGCCCAAATCGCGCAAAGCATTGTGGGACATGGAGGCATCAAATCATAAAAATGTAATCAGTGGTCGGTCGGACAGATCTGTGTGTCCGAAAGGTGTGTACGAAGCCTAAGTCAAATCATGAAAAACAAACTTGACCGATTAGTCGACTAATCGAGGTCAGGCCCAGTTATTTCCGGCCAATGCATATTTGTGTTAATCCCTGACAAATATTGGTCTGCCGACAACAGAGAATTTTAGGGTTTCTTGTTCTTGTTCACCGAAGAGATCAGATTCTAAAAATGTCTTCTACATCCTGACAGTTTTCTGAAAAAGCTACGTTTCTATGTCAGTGGTTCTTCGATTTTTCAAAAATAGCAGACCTACAAGCTCGCTATGAGCTTGTAGATCTGCTATTTTTCAATAGCTAAAGCATAACATAATGCTAAAACCAAAATGGGTTAATCCAGGGCGATTTACATTAAGCAAGAACAAAAAACATGGCAATACATCACATACAAAGAAAGTAGTTATCATGAATCATACGTAAGCTGATTACCGTAAGCTATCGGTAGAGGGCGGTAAATTCACGGGTTCGTGTACTTTTTTATTTTTATTATAATCCCCATTTTTTAGATCGCCTCATATAAGAACTGTGTTTGAAAAATAAACAAATCATCCTGGCCGTTTCACTCATATGGATATGAAGAATCAAATGACAGAGAAAAAGCTAATGTTACTGCTGCTGAATTAGTTTAATTTTCGCTAGAAACGAACCGTATCAAATATGGCTGACTGACTGTTGTAAACGATACAGTTGTGAGCTTGTAGATCTGCTATTTTTGTCCAAAAGTGCCCTCTTATGAGATGTCAGCCCCTGCCTCTCTACCACTCTCTGCACGTCCCTGGAGCTTACTCTGCACCCCATGTTTGCTTCCGCCTGGCTCTCACCAACACGGATAACTGACATAACCTTTGCACCTGTGGGAAACAATCTGTCCTTTCCAAAGCATTTTAGAACGAATAAGCAAAATGTGATTGATGCTGCGATGGCAATTCTGTGAGATCAAAGGACGTAATTGAGGAGGGGGTGTCCGGTGGTCTTAGGAGTTCCTGCTCCTAACTACCACCATGGGGAATGGAATACCTCCAGCTTGGCTGTGACTGGGCACTCCAATGAACACAATTTGGCTTTGTTTTGTGGTTGGGCAGCTAGTTTATATTAGTTTACATGTTAAACATTTACCATTGCCAAAAGATAAGTATTAATACTATTTGTAAGTTCCAAATTAACTTTGAAGAGAAAGGAATTGTCCACAATTGGAATATCGTAGAGGAATATTATTACATTATTTTTTTATTCATAGGGATCATTCTAACTCGGTCTGTGAGCTCTGATTATAGCAGTGTTGATTTTGACAGCAAATTTTAGTTTTAGTCATAGTCTCTTGAATAGTTTTCATTTAGTTTTAGTCACATTTTAGTCACCTGGAATGTTTTAGTGTTTTAGTCGACTAAATATCATAACATTTTAGTTGACTAAATCTACAGTTGATTTAGTCGACTAAAATGTATTTTGGCGGGCCTTGATGCCGTCGTAATGACTGATTGTACGAAATTGCCGATATACAAGCTCACAACGCGGCGCAGCGAGGTGCGTTTTGAGCTTGTAGGTCGGCTATTTTCAGCATGTAACCAAGTGTAAAATGACTTTTACTGGGTCTCTTGTCCACTAGTCCCTTCCTAACATTTTGGTCTACTTTTTTAATTTGTTGACGAGTCTTAGTTGTAGTCATCATAGCTTAGTTTTTATTTAGTTTCCATTTAGTTTCCGTCAGTGAAAAAAGGTATAGTCGACGAAATCAACACTGGATTGTAGCAATAAAGATCACAGTTTTGGTTTTACAGTGAGCATTACTGTGTTTGACCACTAGGTGGTGTCAGAGACTCTTATTTCAGTGGGATATATAGTGTTGAACTCAATTTACTGAGTAGGAGATAATGTATTGTTGGAGGATAGCCTTGGTTTTGCTGGAATTACCAAATAACTTATTTATATGACGCTTCAGGGTAATAATGATGTTTTCACAGCATGATAGAAACAATTACAAGAGATTACTGTACTCAAGTTATTTTGTTCACAACTGTGGGGAAATAGACCCAATAACTTAAGGAAGACTTATTTCCAAGGGGGTTACAAACAGATTCCAACATCACAGCAAAAAAGTCTCACTTTGAATAGTGGCTTCTGATTGGTCACTCACAACTTTGGGGTGAGCGAAATGTAATTCAAACTGAGGAGTGCCAGGCCAATCTCCCCAGGGAGTTTTATTTTCCCTGTGGCAGATCCATCATATTCCACGCTACCAATAGTGCCCGTACTACTGTAGTGTACTTAAAGGACCACTTCACCACTTTTTAACGTATCTTCATATAATAGGTCCTCACAAATAATCATGATAAAATGGCATTATTTTTTTCTACTCAGTCTGTGTCTCATAGGAGGGCTGTGGGCAGTTTAGAAACCGTCTTCCAGTGACATCATCATTAGGCAGATTATTTTTTAAACAAGATTGTTTTACACAAATGTTTAGATTTTCATTATCGTGAGAATGATGGCTTCCATTTTCGCATTGCAACTTTTCAGGACTAGAAAGCCTGAAGTTTTTATTAGCTTGTATTCCCCATCGATGATGTCACTGGAAGATAGTTTCTGAACTGCCCACAGCCCTCCTATGAGACACAGACCGAGTAGAAAAAAATTGCGCCATTTTTTCATGATTATTAGTGAGGACCTATTATATGAAGATAGGTTGAAAAGTGGTGAAGTGGTCCTTTAATGCATAAATAAACAATTGAATGCCACAGACGAATAACAGTCTAAGTCCACACTATTGATCCATAATGTATAAATGATAGATAAGGGTTCAGGACAACGAGGACTTTTCGTGGAGGGGTCAGATTGAAATTTGGACTTAGACTGTTTTTCGTCTGTGGTACTATTTACAACGATTTTAGTTGCTGGGGAAAAAAGGAAGTGGACTTTATCTTATGTCTGCTCTGCTTTCAGCCTGCCTGAAGTGGACTTTATCTTATGTCTGCTATGCTTTCAGCCTGCCTGAAGTGGACTTTATCTTATGTCTGCTATGCTTTCAGCCAAGAAAGAGTAAAACTTGCCATTGCAGTTTTAAAAAGTACATTATGTATTATAACTTTTTTGCCTATTGTGCAAATCTTCTTCACAAACCTGCTGGAAGGCAGCTGCGATCAAAAGGTAGTTTACAAACCCCAAGTTGGCCTCCTGATATTGATCTTTTAGCTGTTTTGCTGTGGTTTATTCTGCCAGCTGTCAATACACTTTATTTCCATTACTTCCCCACTTGACTTTTACATAAAGGTTCACTTTATTGGCATCTATAAATTGGGCCCAGAAAGCTCGTCTCCGCTAGTGCCAGAGTAGTCATGTGTAAACCATTGTTATTGCCGCATTTCATTGGCTAGCAGGACCTTTTCCAAATACTGCAGAAGTGAGTTGAATGGATCCCTTTTTTCCGTCGCTGCATATAGCGTCCTGGGGCTGGAGTTGGATGGTTTTAGCTCATTTTCCCGAGGGAGGAATGAATGAATGGAGGTCAATATGTTGGCATTAGAGATGGACCGCTCTCCATCCACTCACAACCTACAAAAGTGGCATTATTGTAAAAGATGAGGAGTTTTATGTTTTTCGCTAGTTATATATATGGTTTAAACCAGTGTTTGCACTGTCCATGAAGCCAGGAACCAGAATAAACTTGCACATACTACTCTGGTAAAGTTGTTCTTTGTCTGTGACCAACACAGACAAAAATAAACCTAGAACATTTGCTCGAACATTTGCTCAAACATCTCGGTATGCCATGGTATTATTGATTCTCTATTGATCTACCTTAACCCATTTTGGGGCGGGAACCCCTTTTGGTGTTTTGCACTATGTTATGCTTTAGCTATTGAAAAATAGCAGATCTACAAGCTCATAGCGCGCCACCGAGTGGCGCGCTACGAGCTTGTAGGTCTGCTATTTTTGAAAAACTGTCAGGCTGTAGAAGACATTTTTAGAATCTGATCTCAGGTTAAGCAGCAGTGGCTAACATTTTCTGTCACTTCACTTAGTGTAGATTAAAACATAACAAAAACTGCATTTCAGGTTTTGTCTTTTTGCCTTTCCTTTCATGTGAATATAAATCGGGGCAAACGCGGCCAGCTGTCCTGCATCAACAAAAGCCATCCGCTGGTTGTCAACTCAGCAGTACCAGGCATCAGATAAACATGCCGTGTGTGTGTGTGTGTGTGTGTGTGTGTGTGTGTGTGTGTGTGTGTGTGTGTGTGTTTTGTGTGTGTGGGCCTGATCTATTTATTTGGTTACATCCTCCAGTCATGCCCAAATATGGAGTCTATGCAGATGTCAGAACATCATTGTGAGAACAAAACAGAACAGGCCAGCTCCATATATGGAGATCTAGGGGTGATCAGGTGTGATCAATTGGCTAATTTGGGCCCTGTCCAGAGCCTGGGCAGACAGAGGCTTTTGTGCTGGTTCTGGACAACCGTGCGTCCGACCAGCTCAAGGCCGGACACTGCACTCCCTGTGGTGGTGTGGCAGGGCTCGAAATTGCGACCGGTTTGGTTTTGGCGCCTGAATTTTAATCTGTGCGATCTACAAATATAATTGGGAGCACCAGTGCCACTGCAAATCATTGCTACAGAGCGACCATAACGATCGCGGGCCGGTTCCGTCCCGCAAGATGATTTAATCCGACTTTTTTTCTGAGCATGTAAAAAAATAGTAAGTTTCTAGTACATTCCTGTCAGAAGTTATGCTTTTTTAAAGAAATATCTCCTTGCTCTGCTCTTAATTGGCTGATTGGCCTGCAGCTGAGGTGATTGACCTCTCTCATCTCATTAGTTATTGTTCACTGTTCACCATGTATTGTTTATTACTTCAATACAAAAGCAGGCCTGCATAAAACAAAGGGTTTTGTAGCCATTTACAAATCCAGAAATTATAGCAGAGACAGCATTTAGAATTTAATTACCGTATTCTATTTTCAAATGGTTTATTGGCACTTCTTAAGTACTCAAATGGCAGGTGTGGGGTTGTCATGGCAATCGATTGGCTGAGACAGAGGCTGGGAATTGTACAGGTGAGTGGACTTAGGCTCATTAGGTTCACTGGCAGAGCCTGACCAGAGCCTGTTGTGGCGGTTCTGGACAACCGTGTATCGGACCGTGTCTTTGGGAGGAGGTTCATCAGATGATCAGCTTAATGTGCAACATTGTTTTCTCACTCAACAGTAAACACATCAACATACAGTGTCAGTGTATACAGAGTATCTGCACATTTATAACGTTAACATTTAACCACTTTTAACACCTTTCAATACAGAAATAATCACACCTTTGTGAAGTGAGGGGCGCTCTTATCATCGTACATCATCATACATCATCTCATACTGGCCAATCAGAATGCCTGTTGCCTGTGATTGGTTAGCTGATTTGATCGTTTACATATGACATATTTTTTGAGTGGTGTAAACCACTCCTACAACTGGCTTTGTTAGTTTACGTGTCTGTCTGTTCGTACCAAAAAATGAGCATGGTTGCTATGGTCACCCAGTTCACACGGGTGTGATTTCATTACGTCAGACATTACGTCAGACCACAGTTGATCAGTCTATATAAGACCTTACACCACTCAGTTCACACGGGTGTGATTTTTTCCTTTACTGTCGATGTCGTTTAATGTTTTGATGTTTAATTTACGTCCTATTCTGGCGTCATTTCTCCGTTCATCGTCAATGGCAAAAACATGAGTCGGGCGTGGACAAAATGTAGCAGACATTTGACCGGAATTCTCTTACCTTGGTCAATGGCAAATCTTGAGATGTGTGGAGACAAAAGCTGTTCATAGAATGGGCTAGCGCCTCTTAAAAATCATACCCGTGTGAAGTGAGGGGCGCTCTTATCATACATCATCACACATCATCTCATTCTGGCCAATCACAATTTGCGTCCTCACTTTTGTCTTCAATGTTTGTGTTTACACAGACACTCGAAGCTGGCCATTCATTGTCAATGCCATTCAATGTTTGTGTTAAGACAATGTTTGTTTACACAAACCCTCAAAGCTGGATATATTTACTGTTTTTTTTTTACTCGAAAGCTCTGTGATTTATTCAGTTGTTGTTGGTTGCCATGGCTTCCAGTTCCCACCTGATGTTGTGTGGGAGTTCGGATTGGTCCAGAGCGTGCTGAATAACTGCCAGCTTACATAAGGTCTTAAGACTAGGACTCAAGTCTAAGATGAACATCTCATCAGAGGTAGTGAATTCTCTTGTGTATCCTCCAAAGAGAATGATACGATGTCCCATCATGCAACAGCACATTTGATACATTGGACATGGTCCTTTCCCCTTGGGCTCAACCTTCTTCCAGGAGAAGGTCTCTGGACTGAATTTCCACACATCATTGAAGGTCTGGTAACTGTTGTAGCCACAAAATATGTACAGCTCTCCATTGTAGGTAAATGATGAATGATACCAGCGTCTTTCTGGTAGAAGTTGTGCAGAAGGTGCGATCAGCCAGACGTTGGTCTCTGTGTCAAACACTCTGATACTGTTGTTGTCAATGTGGTGGCCCTTCTGGCCCCCAAATACAAACATCTTTGTCCCGATGATGGTAGCAGAGTGACCATATGAAGCAGGCGGTGGAGTTCCTCTGGTGTAAATTAAAGACCAGACCATTGTGCTGGTGTCCAACTTGTACATCCATCCAGTCAGCTCGGTGCATCCTCCATGGATAAACATGACCTTCTCCATCACACAAGCTGAGTGGTTACACCTCTCCCCTGGAACAGTCCCAGAAACCCTGGGTTTGAACCAACTGTGGGCGTCGACATCAAATGCATAAAGGACATTGCAGTAAGGATATCCTCCCCAGATGTAGACTGTATATTCTATCAACACAGCTGTGTGGCCGCAGCGCCTGGATGGAACCTCTAGGTGGCGTCCTCGTCCTCCACTTGCAGGGGTCACAGGGGGCAACTTCCTCCAGAATAAAGACACTGTGTTGAAGACGTGAACATCAATGTGATCACCGTCTCCTCCAAAGCAGTACAGCTCCTTCTCCACCACCACAGCAGGACGGGGGTCATTGTCGGCTCCTCCTTTCAGATGTATCGTCCAGTGAAGCATTTCTCTCCAGTTTACATTGACTGTTATTTGGAAGGTCAATGTGTCGGTACAAGGTCATAGGTCAATGCTTCGGTACGAGTCGCTGAATCACGTTCCGTTCGTCGTACGACGTGTTTTATATCACACGGTCGTGGCGATGATGTGATGTAATTTCCTGATGATGTAATTATGTTGAATGGTGCTACTCTACCTGAACGGGCCATGACATCATCAGTCTTCCATATTTGGACATATTTAGAGAAAACGAGGTGACAAAGTTGTTTGTCTCTCATACAAGTACCAGTAAGACTCCCTGAGGGCGAAAATCGACCTCACCACGCTGAAACAACAGAGCTTCCTATTATGGCACAGTTTGAGAAGCAGAGAGTTAAACTATCAATCTGGTGTCAGTACAAAACTCTGCATTCAAAGCAACCAAAGGTATGGCACCACCATATGTTGCAAGTCTGATCACACGCTACAAACCCTCCTGAGCACTCAGATCAGCCGACGCAGGGAAGCTGGAGGTACCTTGGCTAAAAACGCTCCACAAGTCCCAAACTCTTCTCCCTTCTGGCTCCAAAACTATGGATGGAACTTCCCATTGCAATCACAACTGCAGACTCACTCCCGATCTTCCACCGCAGTCTGAAAACGGTTATTTTTTTTTATTGATTTAGAATAATGGTCTCGCGAGTCGCTAACATTGGCCCGGGCTGGTCTAGCTCCTAGCACCTAGCTCCTATGCGGCCTGGCAGTGCATCGCGGCTTCGAGTCCCATTCCTGACAAGCTTTGCTGTGGTAGTATTAAAGGTGTAGTGAAATGAAAAATAAGTTTTTCACACTTTTAGACCATATCCGTGGTCATCATATGGTCATACCTAACAATGGATGCCAAAAAAATGGGAAAATTCTCATTTTTGTGTGTTTTTATATCAAACGTCCATACAAATATATTTTGTATTACTTCCTGAAAACGAAAACGTGCTGCGTGATGACGTGTCGAGGCCAACATCGATAAAAGCCAATAAAAATGAAGCTCACCAGTTTAATTCCCCATATCTCCGCATCCGTCCAGCACAGGCTGCACAGCTGCTACTGATTACAGAAATCTTCCGTTTGTATTCCCATTCAAGATAACATCCAGAGAGTGTATTACTCGGTTTCAACTTAATCATCACGCTAAAAATGTATCTGAAAACATTATAGGGTAGAAATAAGCCACATTAAGAGTAAACTGGTAAAGCTGGCCGACTATCAGATTTGTAAACAAACATCCCCAGATTCCACACGCTGTCCTGCGTAGCATAGCTACCCGTCCCTAGCTACCGTCCCATCCCCTGAAGGGATGCGACGCTCTGATTGGTTCAGAAACTTCATAGCGGTGTTTCAACTTGAGACCGTCTGAAACTTCAAAATAAAATGTCCACCATTTCCGTTTCACTACGCCTTTAAGGCTCATACATACTCCAGTTTTTGGTGATAGGTTATCACCGTTTTAGGTGATAGCTTATCACCTAAAACGGTGATAAGAGTTGAGGCCATCATACTCGCGGTGATGTCCTTAAACAAATATAGCAGCTCTCAAATTGGGGTCCGGGGACCCCTAGGGGTCCTTGAGGGAGTTACAGGGGGTCCTCACTCCTCAGCTAAATGATAGTTGGGAACCAAATGGACCCTTATGGGTCTGTAACTCTGAGTGTACATACTATGGGTATACCAATTTCCCTGTACACTTGTACACTGAGTTAAATTAACCTTGATTTTGCAATATACATTGGGGTCCCAGAGATAGAAATGGGGGACGGTAGCCTAATTCAGGTCAAACTGGGGGTCCTTGAAATGAAAATGGCTGAAAATCACTGCTAGAGCTGTAAAAATCTTCTCTTATGGGGGTCCCTGGCATATATTTTCAGATTGGGGTCCGCGGGGTTTACAGAATCTTCTGCTCTGCTATAGAGCGTCGCACTCCCGCCTCCTACCATGGACCAGGAAATGATTCTCCGTTAATTTTCCTCATAGACATTTCAGAAAGTATTTATTTAAAGACGTTTACGCCGCAAACAAAGCCAACTCGAGTCGTGACAAATCATGACAACAAACACCATTTTTTGGGCCGAACAAATAATTAGAAAGAAGAAAAAAACGGCAGGTTACAACACTTTTTTTGTTGTTTTTCTTCGGCATATTAACTTCTAAGTTCTAACTTCTAAGTAAATGTCTTAGTCTTAAGGTGAGCACCAAAAACTACAACATGACGTCACGCTGTGGTACCAGCGAATCACCGCTCACCCAAACACAACGCTCTGTTTTTACTAACCACCTAAAACTGGAGTATGAATGAATAGGCCTTTAGTATCAGAACTAAACATACATTTCCACAATTATTGTTTCCACATTGGGAGCATCATACTGGTGTGCAGATTTTATTATATTTTCTACTGTTGAAGTTTAGATTTTTTATCCAGCACCCAACCCAGCAGGAAATGGCATGGGTGTGTATTGTAGGCTACTGTATGTCTTACTGATTAATTGAGTACCTGGACCAAAATGAAAACAAGCCATCCAGTGCTTTTTGTGGTATCCTTATGGTATAACATTTGACTGTACTACATGTAGGCCTACTGTTAACAATCTTGTTAATGAAGTATTCAATCGACGAGAGCGGTCAATATTGCGTATAGGTAACAGGGGTATAGCCACACTGAATTGTGGGGGGACATTTAATGACAATATTTAAAGTCATCAAATTTGTGACTCAAGTCCAATTTGAGTCTAAAGAACAAGTCTGAGTATAGTGATAAAATCAGTGACATATTACCATATTACTTATTCTTATACATAGGATATTCTTCTTTACGACCAACATCCCTTTCAAAGATTTGTATCAGGTAGCCTACACGCCCATCACCTGGCTGCACCAATGAACTGTTCCGGTTGCAACTTAATACCAAAGGGTGGGGCTTAGTGACATACTGAAGGATGCTCATGCTATAAAAACTGGGACAGTATTTGGTGTGTTCATTTCAGTCGTGTTGTCTTGGGCTAGCTTTACTCAGATTTCTAATATGGGTGATGCATTTATAGTAGCAGTAGACTTTGGTACTGCTTACAGTGGGTACGCCTTTGCTATCAGCGGCAATGATCCCATGCTTCCACAATGGGGACAAGGAGAGGGGCTGACAACCTCAAAGACACCTACATGTGTTCTATTTGATGAAAATGAGCAATTCATCAAGTTTGGTTATGAAGCGTCATATTATGTCATATATTATTATGTGACTGATTTCATCATTATATTTATCATCGTCTGTTATGTCAGATAGACGGTTCTGATGAATAGTTACCGATTTAGCAGCTGCTCTCTGTTTCTCTCCCCTCTCTCTCTCCCTCATTTGTGATAGAGAGATGGGAGAGTTGAGGTCATTTTGAAACGTAGACCATCTAAAGCAAATATGACTTTGATAGATTATCCGTGCCATCCGTGGTTATGGGCTTCATGTCCTCACTGCTTGGGATAGCCCTCTACCATTACCACGTTTTGCAAAAGCAGACTGCACGGTTAAGCCAGAACTGCTATTTTTGGTGGAAGGAGGAGAAGAAGAAAAAAACAGACTAATACAATACCAAGAAGTCACTTAGGACTTGGTCCCTTAATAAAAGCACAGTAGGTGTCCGGTGTAATTTCTCACATGTTTCCCTGGATCTCTGCCTCAGTTTTCTGTCTCTCTACACTTTTATATAAATACGGTAACAATCAAAAGCACTATCTTCAACATGGGGGCACAGTGAGATACTGTACTGCGATGTACTGTGATCTGAACAGTATTGCATGCGTTAAACATTGTTACGTGGACTTCTCTTTAAGCTTCATTCTACATGTAAATAACTGCAGGACCTGCAGAACAGCAATGATATATAGTGGTTCATGTTTTACTTGTCAAAGTCAGAGTGATCTCCCATTCCTTTATGAGACTTCAAAATACATAAAGTGAAATTCCTGTTTGCAAAATAAATTTGTCACTTTGTTGATGGAGTCTCTGTGTTTCAGAAGCTACTTTAGTCTATACATTTTAGTAATGACATGCAGGGACGTGGTGAGCCCATAATTCAGCCCGGGAAGTGGAGTTGCCCTCGGCACGCAGCCAGAGGCACGCGGCCAGAGGCACGCGGCCTCTGGCTGCGTGCCTCTGGCCGTGTGCCGAGGGCCAGAGGCTGCGTGCCGACGAATCGAAACACAGACGAATCAAGGGCGTGCAAGCGCATTTTAGGTCACTTTAGGTCCTACAGTGACCAACATTATGCTGTAGAAATAAACAAGTCTCAATATAAAAAAATATTCTCAATCGTATTCTTTGTTTCACTGTAATTTGACCTGTAGACCTTCTGTATATTAGATAAGCTTTGTCTCAGAGGTTGTTTGACTACTTCGACCACTAGAGAACATAAGATTTGTGTCAGCATAAATAATTACTAGACTTTTCTTTCCCCTAATAGAGGGTAGATGAAATGTCCTCTTTGAGTACATTTACACCAGAAAATGGTGAACCTGCCCATCAACACCTAGCATTTAGAGTTAGTGTCAAACATTACAATGTTGGGCGTTGCCTCCCAAAGGGTGTTTAACGTGATTGACTGAAATTACCATATCAGAACTTTCAACTTTGTTACTATTTTGAGGTGATTTGATGCGATGCATTGCAAAAGTGCGGGCTAGCACTTTAGCTGTTGAAAAATAGCAGATCTACAAGCTCATAGCACGGTACCGAGTGCTGCGATATAATCTTGCAGATCTGCTATATTTGGAAAAATCTTTGACTATTATTTCACAGTAAACGTTTTTTAACTAATCTTTGCTTCTGGGGGTCCCTGCCTGGAATAACATATTTTCACATGGGGGTCGACGGCCAATTACATATCATTTCTGGGGTCCTTCACATGAAATAGTTGAGAACCACAGATTATTTTTTAAACGGTCATGATTTAGAACAGGGGTGGGCAACTTTGAAGATGGAGAGGGCCACTATATTTCCACGCTCACTCCAGAGGGCCACATGCATATTTCTGTCGTAGCAAAAAATAGCAGATCTACAATCTCAAAACGCATCACACTGCGGCACGTTTTGAGCTATTTTGCTTTTATTTCAAATGCATTTAGTTATACTTACGTTAACTTTATGAACTTAAATGCAAATACATTGGACATTAAAAAGGACAATAAAATTATAATACCAGTCATTCAGCTACCTGAAGTAATTAAAGTGGTCATGTTTCGAAATGTAACTGATTTGCCGACCACAATAAGTGAAGGTGAGCGCCGCATGTGGCCCCCTGGCCGCCAGTTGCCCATGCATGATTTAGAAGACATTTGTAGAATCTGGTCTCAGGTCTCAATGGGTTAAGACACTGGCTACTACAGACAATATTGATTACACTGCCATGTAGAGTTTGTAGTCTGTGGTTGATGTTGTCATATTATGTCATATATTATTATGTGACTGATTTCATCATTATATTTATCATCGTCTGTTATGTCAGATAGACGGTTCTGATGAATAGTTACCGATTTAGCAGCTGCTCTCTGTTTCTCTCCCCTCTCTCTCTCCCTCATTTGTGATAGAGAGATGGGAGAGTTGAGGTCATTTTGAAACGTAGACCATCTAAAGCAAATATGACTTTGATAGATTATCCGTGCCATCCGTGGTTATGGACTTTGTGTCCTCACTGTTTGGGATAGCCCTCTACCATTACCACGTTTTGCAAAAGCAGACTGCACGGTTAAGCCAGAACTGCTATTTTTGGTGGAAGGAGGAGAAGAAGAAAAAAACAGACTAATACAATACCAAGAAGTCACTTAGGACTTGGTCCCTTAATAAAAGCACAGTAGGTGTCCAGTGTAATTTCTCACATGGATCTCTGCCTCAGTTTTCTGTCTCTCTACACTTTTATATATATACGGTAACAATCAAAAGCACTATCTTCAACATGGGGGCACAGTGAGAGACTGTACTGCGATGTACTGTGATCTGAACAGTATTTCATGCGTTAAACATTGTTACGTGGACTTCTCTTTAAGCTTCATTCTACATGTAAATAACTGCAGGACCTGCAGAACAGCAATGATATATAGTGGTTCATGTTTTACTTCAAAGTCAGATTGATTTCCCATTCCTTTATGAGACTTCAAAGTCCATAAAGTGAAATTCCTGTTTGCAAAATAAATGTGTCACTTTGTTGATGGAGTCTGTGTTTCAGAAGCTACTTTAGTCTATAGGTTTTAGTAATGACATGCTTACAGAACAAAAGGTTTAAGTAGATTGGACATCCTTTCTTTCCCCTATTAGAGGTGGAGATGATTGTCCTACTCTTAGAGGACATTTACACCTGTATTATGATATGGCACTTTTGATCACCCAGGATGCAAATAGTGAACCGGCCCATCGACACCTAGGATGTATTGAAATGCAAAGTCTGGACAGATCTATGAAGACGGATGGCTGTTCTCTACAAAACAACACCAGTCCTCTACACTACAGAACCATACCAGTGTTTTCTAGGTACAAAAAGCGAAATAAATGAATGAATAAACGATTGGACGTACATTGCAACTTTATTTTTTATTTTGTAATTGCACTGTTAAGTAACACATACAGTAGGGAATAGGCTATGTACAAAGTCTAGATTTGATTTGATTTTAGGATCCACATTAGCTGGTGCCATGGCAGTAGTCTTCCTGGGGTCCAAATAAAACATACAAATACAATTACAAAATTGTATTAAATGTCAAAAGCTGGTGTTGGTGTACTATTTATGAAGTGTTTATGGAGAATTTTCAGGGGATGGGTGGCAGTTTGTGTCTTGAAAAAAATGGCATGACTTTATAAATTAATTGTGTTTTTTTCTTTATTTTTAATAAATATTCAAAGGCAAGAGTTGTTTTTTATCTATGCCTTTGTTCATGGCAATTTCAGTCAGTAACATGACATGCCCTTTAGTAGATACCTTTATGTCCTTGCCCTAATTTTGCTGTGCTGAAGTTGACACTACTTAAATGCTTTGTTTTTATTTTTAATTTAATTTATATAATTGTCATTGTTGTTAGCACAGTATGGACAAGACAACATTGTAGTTTGCCTTTGTGTGTATGTATGTATATATAAAATGTTATCACTTTGGATCAATTGAGCATATCTGGGAAAGGAGGTAGGGTGGAGGACAGTATGTTAAGACTGTGATTAGTGGAGAGGTAGTTCTATTGTTCTCTTTGGCCAATCATATCAAAGCAGTTAGTGGCTCCACCATCCAGACTCTGGTATAAGAAGGGTTGGTCTGTGTCATTTCTAATTATCTGCAACTGCTCCAGGATATCAATCATTTCTGATAGCATCGGACTGGACCCCGAACAGACTTCAGCTGAAGATGAACTCTCTCGACCCCACCAAGGACATTTCTGCTGAACAGGAGGAACCCAAAGAGCTTGGTATGTTACTCTACCTCCCCTTTCAACCCCTATGTTCTGTTTTCTTTTCACTCAATATTGTCAATAGTAATTTTATTAATTCTGAATCTTACATTGTGTTTCAATGTAATGTGTGTTTTTAAGACACAATTATTAGTTGGCTACATGACAGGGATTAGTTTTGCAACATCTACTTTTAAGTCCACAAAGTGCTGTCTTTCTACCTATCAACAATCTTTGTATTTGTTTCCAATCCAGTATCTCATCATCAGTCTGGCTGCCCTGACCTACCAGAGGTGAATGAACAAAGAAGCTTGGCAGAGAAAAAACACTGCTGCTGTGATCAGTGTGGAAAACGCTTCTCTAACATGTCTACCCTTAAAATCCACCAGAGAATTCACACTGGAGAGAAACCCTATGGATGTGATCAGTGTGGACAACACTTCTCTCATATGCCTTACCTGAAAAGACACCAGAGAATTCACAAGGGAGAGAAACCCTATGGGTGTGATCAGTGTGGACAACACTTCTCTCAAATGTCTACCCTTAAAAGCCACCAGAGAATTCACACTGGAGAGAAACCCTATGGGTGTGATCAGTGTGGACAACACTTCTCTGAAATGTCTAGCCTTAAAAGCCACCAGAGAATTCATACTGGCGAGAAGCCCTATGGGTGTGATCAGTGTGGACAACACTTCTCTCATTTGGTCACCCTTAAAAACCACCAGAGAATTCACACTGGAGAGAAACCCTATGGATGTGATCAGTGTGGACAACATTTTTCTCATTTGGTCACCCTTAAAAACCACCAGAGAATTCACACTTGAGAGAAACCCTATGGATGTGGTCAGTGTGGACAACACTTCTCTCGTTTGGTCACCCTTAAAATCCACCATAGAATTCACACTGGAGAGAAACCCTATGGATGTGATCAGTGTGGACAACACTTCTCTCATATGCCTTACCTGAAAAGACACCAGAGAATTCACAAGGGAGAGAAACCCTATGGGTGTGATCAGTGTGGACAACACTTCTCTCAAATGTCTACCCTTAAAAGCCACCAGAGAATTCACACTGGAGAGAAACCCTATGGGTGTGATCAGTGTGGACAACACTTCTCTGAAATGTCTAGCCTTAAAAGCCACCAGAGAATTCATACTGGCGAGAAGCCCTATGGGTGTGATCAGTGTGGACAACACTTCTCTCATTTGGTCACCCTTAAAAACCACCAGAGAATTCACACTGGAGAGAAACCCTATGGATGTGATCAGTGTGGACAACATTTTTCTCATTTGGTCACCCTTAAAAACCACCAGAGAATTCACACTGGAGAGAAACCCTATGGATGTGGTCAGTGTGGACAACACTTCTCTCGTTTGGTCACCCTTAAAATCCACCATAGAATTCACACTGGAGAGAAACCCTATGGATGTGATCAGTGTGGACAACACTTCGCTAATTTGGCCAACCTTAAAAGACACCAGATAATTCATACTGGAGAGAAGCCCTATGGGTGTGATCAGTGTGGACAACACTTCTCTATAATGTCTACCCTTAAAACTCACCAGAGAATTCACACTGGAGAGAAACCCTATGGGTGTGATCAGTGTGGACAACACTTCTCTGTAATGTCTACCCTTAAAACTCACCAGAGAATTCACACTGGAGAGAAACCCTATGGATGTGATCAGTGTGGACAACACTTCTCTCAATTGGCCAACCTTAAAAGACACCAGAGAATTCACACTTGAGAGAAACCATGTCATTGTGATGTGCGTGGAAAAGCTTTCAGTCGCTCAAATGATGTAGAATTTCACAAGGTTGTACACACTGGATTTAAATACCTTAAGCCACAGAAAATGTCACGAGTGCACATGATCTGTTTAGTGTGAACAGTAAGACAAAAACTTAGAGACAGGACATCCACGACATCAGGACATCCACGTAAATTGTTGTATGATTATCCATTTTTGATTAATGTGTTGATTAATTGCAAGTAAACTTAACATTCTGTTTAAATGGTCTGCTTTTTGTTGTATTTCTTATTAACTGGGTCAAGAGTTTTCAGAGCAGAAGAGTGATGGTGGCTTGTGTTTGAGTCTGTTAGAGCCCCTTTTTTTCTTTTATTTACATTATTTCATTACATCTTTATTATTATGATTCTGTTACTGTATTGTCTTTGTGGAACATGCCACATCAACAGTATGCTGTAGAAATAAACAAGTCTCAATATTAAATCTTATTCTCAATCGTATTCTTGTTCCACTGTAATTTGACCTGTAGATTCAGACTGACCCCTCCACGAAAAGGCCTCGTTGTCCTGAACCCTTATCTATCATTTATATATTATGGATCAATAGTGTGGACTTAAACTGTTATTCGTCTGTGGTACTCAATAACATTTGTGCCAAACAGAATCGGACTTTTCTTTCCCCTATTAGAGGGTGGATATTGACCTCTTTGAGGACAAATGGTGATCCTGCCCATCAACACCTAGGATGCATTGAAATGCAAAGTAGTGTGACCACTGACCATGGAATAACATATTTTCACATGGGGGTCGACGGCCAATTACATATCATTGCTGGGGTCCTTCACATGAAACCACAGATTATAACGGTCATGATTTAGAACAGGCGTGGGCAACTTTGAAGATGGAGAGGGCCACTATATTTCCACGCTCACTCCAGAGGGCCACATGCATATTTCTGTCGTAGCAAAAAATAGCAGATCTACAAGCTCAAAACGCATCACACTGCGGCACGTTTTGAGCTATTTTGAGCTATTTTTGCTTTTATTTCAAATGCACTTAGTTATACTTATGTTAACCTTATGAACTTAAATGCAAATACATTGGACATTAAAAAGGACAATAACATTCTAATACCAGTCATTCAGCTACCAATATAGACTGAAGTAATAGAAAATGTCTATCGTGAAAAATGTTCTCTATCGTTTATATCGTTGTGTCGCAAAACAAGCGTTACGGCAGTATTTTACGTCACAGCGCTCAGCCACGCTGTGCTGTTATTTAATAACAAACATGAAGGGATGATGGCTGACGAGATTCAGAGCGGAGTAACACTAAAGTAACCGGCCATTCACTGTTATAAATGCAGGTTTCATGTTGGGTCAAATTGATAAACTGCGTGAGCCACGCATGTTTTACACAGTTGAACAATTGAACTTGTCCGTCGGGTGCAAACTTCTTCTACGTCTTTCCTCTTACCTGTCTTGTTTTATTGTTCCAAATAATTTTTTCCATTTGAAAAGTCCTTAATTCAGCAACAGCTTCCACCAACAACAACAACAACACAAGACGCTAACTTAAGTTGTGAAAATCAAAAAAAAGAAAAACATCCACTGTCCCATACGCACAGCTGGGCATGGGGAGTTGACGACGCAGTCGCGTTGTCTCTCACTCTATCGCCTGTAGTCAATTAAACATCGTTAAGCTTCCCAACGTCTTTAACAAACTGCACTACAACTACAACAGAACTAGCTTAAAATGAACTGAAAAGTAAACAACTGTGTGGCAGTGAGTGAGTGACATTAGGTATTTATTTTTTCCTTAAGACAATTTAATGTAGACACAGGCCTGTACTTCTGTGTCTGAATGGGAAAGTCTTATTTCTTTATTTTTGCTTTTTAATTGTCATAATAATAATAATAATAATAATTATTTTATACATTTTATTTTGTATTATTTTTGTACTTGCTTTAGGCCTGTCTGTGCATGGGCAGGGCATCAGTATTATATTCATATAATTAGACTGGATATTGTGATTTTACATAATTGTAATTGGCGTTTGATCACTTGACTCTGAGAGCTGTGTGGTGGTGGTGCTGGAGGCTGGGGGTGGGTCGGGGGGCTGGTGGGCGGCTGCCTGCTCCTGGTCCTCTCGTTGGCACAGCTGGGGCCAAGTTGTGGTTGGCGTGGGGTTTGGTGGGGGGGGGGTCTTCTCCCCCCCGCACCCCTCTCCCCCCTCCCCTTAACCCAATATAAATAAAAAGAAATAACAACTGGTAATAATTATAACAAATTAAAATAAAATAATCAAATATGCAACTGTCCCAATAACACTAACAAAAATATTTGAGAGACCAAACTGGCACGATGCTATGGGCTGGCGCCCTCCCTAGGGTCTGGGAGCGGCTCATGGCAAAATACCAATACATCTCTTAAAGCTACCTCAACCTGAGGGGGAGGAGGGTGAGGCTGAGGGGTGGGGGGGTGGGAGTATCTGGCCCTCGCCGAATGTACCTCGATGCGCCGTCTGTCCACTGTGGCCTCTCTGTGCTGCTTGGGGCCTGGGTGGGGGTGTCCCTCTGTCTGTTCCTCGGGTCTCTGCCCTGTCTCGCTGCCCACCCTCACACTCTACTCTCACTGTCTCTTAACATTTACACACTTCAAATAACACACCCAGTCTATTGAACACCACTACTCTGCTGTTCTTGACAAATGAATAGCGGCCAAGTAACCGCGCCGTCGTGGATTGGCCTCACGTGGTATGTTGTTATGTTTTTGTTTTCTGTTTTTGTTTTTTGTTTTTTCTTGTCTTTGTTCTGTTTTTGTTTTTTGTTTTGCTTGCTGCCCAACCTCCACCTGCACCTCCCCTCTCAACCCGACTGATTTATCTTTTTCACAGATCTTCACAGATCCATCTTAATATCAGGAGCATCAGGAACAAAATTGACGCCCTTAGAACATGGGTTACTCTTTACAAACCTAATGTGATCACAATATCCGAAACATGGTTACACAGTTTAATTTCTGATGAGAGCATGAAAATTGACAACTATGTTCTACATCGAGTTGACAGGGATGCCAATGGAGGTGGACTGGCTACATATGTAGACTCCAATCTTGTTTCAGAATGTCTAACTCCTGCCATAGAGCCAGTTCATTTTGAATGTCTTTTTATTAATATTAAGTTTCATGATAACAAACACTTAACAATAGGAAATATCTATAGGCCGCCATCAGCCCCGGCTGACTCCACAAAATGCATCCTGTCCACCATCAATTCTCTAGACAAACAAAATGAGATTATAATTCTGGGAGATTTTAATAAAAACTGGCCGGGCCATGCCTGCACAAATGACAGAAACCAATTTCGAAGCATAAATCTCACCCAGTTATTAAAGGAACCCACTAGAGTGGACCACCGGTCCTCATCTCTCTTAGACTGGATACTCGTCACTAATCCTGGGAGGATTATTACATCTGGTGTCATGTCTGATTGCTTTAGCGACCACTCTATTATTTTCTGTGTTTGGAAAATTAAAATCCCAAGATCTCCCCCCAAATACATAACACTGAGTCAAAATAAAAATATGAATGTAGACTCCTTCATCCAAGATATAATTAGAATTGACTGGAATAGATTCCAACTAATTCCATCTGTTCAAGATGCTTGGGACTATTTCCACTCTGAAGTCACCAAAGTAATCGATTTGCATGCCCCCTTCAAAACAATCAGAGTTAAGGGTCGCCACCTACCTTGGATCAGCCCACACCTCATTAGACTTTTCAAAGAAAGGGATAAAGCCTGGGCCAAACACAGAACAACTAAAGACCCTGGTGATTGGGAACACTACCGATATCTGAGAAACTTATCTAAGACTGAAACAAGGAACGCTAAATCAAATTACTACAAAAACAATTTCAGCCACGATTTCCATAATCCCAAACAGTTCTGGAACAAACTGAACACATTCCTTAATAAAACCGACAAAAAAACTATAAATCAAATACAAATAAATAATAATATTATCTCGGACCCTCCACTCATTGCCCAAGCTTTCAACAATAATTTCTCATCAATCGGTAGTTCCCAATCCACAAGCTCCTATATAACAACAGATCCCCCAAGATTCCTTTCATTTTAAGAAGATTCTGCCTACAGATGTCCTCCACGCTATAGGTGAGCTAAAAGATAGCTGTGGTGCTGGTCCTGATGGTCTCGAAGCCAAGTATATTAAACTTGCTGCTCATATATTAGCCTTTCCCCTTTCTGATCTGTTCAATTTATCTCTGTCTACTTCCTCACTCCCACCCATATGGAAATGCGCAAGAGTTACCCCCATTTTTAAATCCGGAGACTCAACTGATATAAACAATTACAGACCCATTTCAATCATATGCACCACTGCAAAAATCTTTGAAAAACTGGTCTTCAAACAACTATCCAAATACATCAATCAGGAAAACATCTTATCCCCCCTTCAATCAGGATTCAGACCACACTTCTCAACCACCACAGCTACTCTAAAATTCACCAGTGATGTGCTAATGTCCTTTGAAAAAAGCCAATTTACTGGTGCAATATTCATAGACCTCTCCAAAGCCTTCGATATGGTTGACCACTACCTCCTCCTTGACAAACTCCATTCTATCGGTATTCAACGACATGCTCTTCTCTGGTTCAATGCTTATCTTCACAACCGCCGTCAATGTGTTGCGTTACAAGGTTCTCAGTCAGACTTTTTAACAGTCGAGAATGGCGTCCCCCAGGGTTCCATATTGGGGCCACTTCTATTCACCATATTTATTAATGACTTACCGGATGTCTGTTCCCACTGTCAAATCCAGCTCTATGCTGATGATACCGTCATTTATGCCGCCGGAAAGAACACTCACCAAATTCAACACCTTTTACAGTCTGACTTCAACCTGGTCCAAAAATGGCTAAACAATAATAAACTGTTACTGAATATGAGGAAGTCCTGTAGCATGTTGTTCGGCCACACACGCAATGTCCAAAGCTCCTCCGATTTATTGATCTATTTTGAGGGCGGTTCTAACCTTGAGAAGGTGGACTCATTTAAATACCTCGGTGTCACGATGGACCCAGAACTTTCTTTTAAACTTCACAAACAGTTAAAAAAACATATGGCAGCCTGTGCTCACTCTACCCATCCATCAACTGTTTCTCTTTCGAAGTAAGGAAAATAATAATTTCTCAAATATTACTCCCCATCGTAGACTATGCCGACATTGTATACCAAAACGCCACTGATACTCACCTCAAGCCACTTAATGTATTATGTAACTCCTTGTGCAGATTTGTCCTTAGATGCCCATACAGAACCCACCATTGCCAATTGTACAGCTAACTTGACTGGCTGCAGCCCAAGGCTAGAAGGCAACACCACTGGTACCTATTCCTTTTCAAACAGTCCCTGAAACCATTCACATCCCCATACCCACTTAGACACACACAACACCCCTATCTCATGGTTCCCAACAGAATATTCTCGGTATCCGGACGCAGGTCATTCCACTACAAAGCTCCATCTGACTGGAACAACCTTCCACTTTCACTCAGATCAACTACCTCTCTAGGCCGCTTCAGGACATCCCTATATTCACATCTCCAAACAACCTGTTCATGCTTCTAATACTACTTACTCACATGTTTACTTCTTACTGGTTATAGTACTGTTTTTCTCTATTTCCATATATAAACGAGTTGGGGGTCAGGGGTGGGGTGGGAGAAGGGGAGCAAGCTAACTGTACCTGTATGTGTATGTCCTGTGTGTTTGTACTGTATGTCATGTTGTGTCTTTAGTACTGTGTACTTGCACTGCTGTATTGTTTGTATTTTGCATGTATAGGAGCTGTTGGAAAATAGCAGATCTACAAGCTCATAGCACGGTACAGAGTGCTGCAATATAATCTTGTAGATCTGCAATTTTTGAAAAATCGTGAAATCTTTGACTATTATTCTTTCACATCAAACGTGTTTTAACTAATATCTTTGCTTCTGGGGGTCCCTGACTGGAACAACATACAGTATTTTCACTTGGGGGTCGACGGCCAATTACATATCATTTCTGGGGTCCTTCACATGAAATAGTTGAGAACCACAGATTATTTTTTTAAACGGTCATGATTTAGAACAGGGGTGGGCAACTTTGAAGATGGAGAGGGCCACTATATTTCCACGCTCACTCCAGAGGGCCACATGCATATTTCTGTCGTAGCAAAATAGCAGATCTACAAGCTCAAAACGCATCACACTGCGGCACGTTTTGAGCTATTTAGCTTTTATTTCAAATGCATTTAGTTATACGTATGTTAACTTTATGAACTTAAATGCAAATACATTGGACATTAAAAAGGACAATAAAAGTAATTCAGTCAGTCATTCAGCTACTAATATAGACTCAAGTAATTAAAGCGGGTCATGTTTCGAAATGTAACTGATTGCGGGCCGCAATAAGTGAAGGTGAGGGCCGCATGTGGCCCCCTGGCCGCCAGTTGCCCATGCATGATTTAGAAGACATTTGTAGAATCTGGTCTCAGGTCTCAATGGGTTAAGACACTGGCTACTACAGACAAGATTGATTGCACTGCCATGTAGAGTTTGTAGTCTGTGGTTGATGTTGTCATATTATGTCATATATTATTATGTGACTGATTTCATCATTATATTTATCATCGTCTGTTATGTCAGATAGACGGTTCTGATGAATAGTTACCGATTTAGCAGCTGCTCTCTGTTCCCCTCTCTCTCTCCCTCATTTGTGATAGAGAGATGGGAGAGTTGAGGTCATTTTGAAACGTAGACCATCTAAAGCAAATATGTCTCCTTGTGTTGATGTTGACCCCCAGCAGACCACCGCAATTGAGACACTAAGATCTTGAACACATCTGTATCACTTTAGCTTTCAACCACTTTAACCATTATTTTAAACTTTAGCTGTTGGAAAATAGCAGATCTACAAGCTCATAGCACGGTACAGCGTGCTGCAATATAATCTTGTAGATCTGCTATTTTTGAAAAATCGTGAAATCTTTGACTATTATTCTTTTACATCAAACGTTTTTTAACTAATATCTTTGCTTCTGGGGGTCCCTGCCTGGAACAACATACAGTATTTTCACATAGGGGTCGACGGTCAATTACATATCATTTCTGGGGTCATTCACATGAAATAGTTGAGAACCACAGATTATTTTTTTTAAACGGTCATGATTTAGAACAGGGGTGGGCAACTTTGAAGATGGAGAGGGCCACTATATTTCCACGCTCACTCCAGAGGGCCACATGCATATTTCTGTCGTAGCAAAAAATAGCAGATCTACAAGCTCAAAACACATCACACTGCGGCACGTTTTGAGCTATTTTTGCTTTTATTTCAAATGCATTTAGTTATACTTATGTTAACTTTATGAACTTAAATGCAAATACATTGGACATTAAAAAGGACAATAAAAGTCATTCAGTCAGTCATTCAGCTACTAATATAGACTGAAGAAATTAAAGCGGGTCATGTTTCGAAATGTAATTTATTATTTATGTTTGTAGCACAGAAGATGATCATGGTCAAAAGAAAATCTTGCATTTGATAGTTTCTTGTACTAGGAAGGGTCAGGGAAGGGTTGGGGTTGTTTAGTTAGGAAATGTATTTATTTAATTATAGGTTGCATTTTATAACTGTATGTAAATGAAGTAAAGTAAAGTAGTAAATAAAAGATAGTAATTCAACGTCCATAAAGTGAAATCCCTGTTTGCTAAATAAATTTGTCACTTTGTTGATGGAGTCTGTGTTTCAGAAGCTACTTTAGTCTATACGTTTTAGTAATGACATGCTTACAGAACAAAAGGTTTAAGCAGATTGGACATCCTTTCTCTCCCCTATTAGAGGTGGAGATGATTGTCCTACTCTTAGAGGACATTTACACCTGTATTATGATATGGCACTTTTGATCACCCAGGATGCAAATAGTGAACCGGCCCATCGACACCTAGGATGTATTGAAATGCAAAGTCTGGCCAGATCTATGAAGACGGATGGCTGTTCTGTACAAAACAACACCAGTCCTCTACACTACAGAACCAGACCACTGTTTTCTAGGTACAAAAAGTGAAATAAATAGACAGCCAGCTCTACCAGTTTACTGTTATGTGGCTTATTTCTACCCTATAATGTTTTCAGATACATATTTTAGCGTGATGATTAAGTTGAAACCGAGTAATACACTGTCTGGATGTTATCTGGAATGGGAATAAAAACGGAGGATTTCTGTAATCAATAGCAGCTGTGCTGCATGGATGCGCACATATTGGAGAGGATACGGGTGAGCTTCATTTTTATTGGCTTTTATCGATGTGTGCCTCGACACGTCATCACGCAGCACGTTTTCGTTTTCAGGAAGTAATACAAAATATATTTTTATGGAATTTTGATATAAAAACACACAAAAATGAGAATTTTCCCATTTTTTTGGCATCCATTGTTAGGTATGCTCATATGATGACCACGGAGATGGTCTAAAAGTGTGAAAAACGTATTTTTCATTTCACTACACCTTTAATAAAAGCACAGTAGGTGTCCGGTGTAATTTCTCACATGTCTCCCTGGATGTCTGCCTCAGTTTTCTGTCTCTCTACACTTTTATATAAATACGGTAACAATCAAAAGCACTATCTTCAACATGGGGGCACAGTGAGATACTGTACTGCGATGTACTGTGATCTGAACAGTATTGCATGCGTTAAACATTGTTACGTGGACTTCTCTTTCAGCTTCATTCTACATCTAAATAACTGCAGGACCTGCAGAACAGCAATGATATATAGTGGTTCATGTTTTACTTGTCAAAGTCAGAGTGGTCTCCCATTCCTTTATGAGACTTCAAAGTCCACTAAGTGTCATTCATGTGGCAGCGGTGGCCGAACGGATAGCGGCGCGGTCTAGATACCGGAAGGTTCCCAGTTCGAACCAGCCGTCCGACACGTTAAAATTACCACCGCTGAAATGCCCTTGAACAAGGCATCAACCACTACGATGAAATGTGTTCTATGAGCAGGGCCTGGCTGGAAACAAGTTCTTGAGCTTAGCCCAGATACCCTGGGTAAATATAGATTTCATTTCATTTCATTTCATTTCATTTCATGTTTATTATTTATGTTTGTAGCACAGATGATCATGGTCAAAAGAAAATCATGCATTTGATAGTTTCTTGTACTAGGAAGGGTCGGGGAAGGGTTGGGGTTGTTTAGTTAGGAAATGTATTTATTTAATTATAGGTTGCATTTTATAACTATGTAAATGAAGTAAAGTAGTAAATAAAAGATAGTAATTCAAAGTCCATAAAGTGAAATCCCTGTTTGCTAAATACATTTGTCACTTTGTTGATGGAGTCTGTGTTTCAGAAGCTACTTTAGTCTATACGTTTTAGTAATGACATGCTTACAGAACAAAAGGTTTAAGTAGGTTGGACATCCTTTCTTTCCCCTATTAGAGGTGGAGATGATTGTCCTACTCTTAGAGGACATTTACACCTGTATTATGATATAAGCCACTTTTGATCACCCAGGATGCAAATGGTGAACCGGCCCATCGACACCTAGGATGTATTGAAATGCAAAGTCTGGCCAGATCTATGAAGACGGATGGCTGTTCTGTACAAAACAACACCAGTCCTCTACACTACAGAACCAGACCAGTGTTTTCTAGGTACAAAAAGTGAAATAAATGAATGAATAAATGATTGGAATTATTATTATTTTGTAATTGCACTGTTAAATAATACCTGTTAAATAATGGCCTGAAAAACCTTGAAGTGAGAGAGCAACGTAATAGAGCAGAAATGTAACTCACACACACACACACACACACACACACACACACACACACACACACACACACACACACACACACACACACACACACACACACGCACGCACACACACACACACACACACACACACCTCAGGTGTGTGTGTGTTATTACCCCAGGACACGTAATGAATTATGTTGATTATGATACTTTAATATATTGATCAATTAAATACATGAATACAAAACAAGCCATTGTGTCTCATACAAGAGTCACATTGTCAGCATACATAGATATTGGTAAGAAAAAACAGATGGAAATGCTACTGCTTAGATTACATACCGTTGTCACCGTACAATATCTCTTATATAATACACCTGGTTATATGTACAGTTCATCTTCCATGGTAGCGAATCATCTGTTAACGCCTTCTATAAGGGCCTAAAAGGGACCCAGACTGTGACAGTTAAAGAGATCTCCACACATTCCACATATGCAGGCATGATACATGTGGGCCTAAAAGGGACACAGGCTGTGACAGATGAAGTGACTGAGAACGAGATTTCCACAAAGTCCACATATCCAGTTCAACGGGGGACAGGCAGACAAGCAGAATGGTACAGAGTTTACATTGACAGACCGACGGGCCGCGCTGCGGGTGTGGCATAGCCTTTTGGGAATGCATTCCCAACTCAGATCTCTCCCGACCTGCGTCGTACCCGAGGCTGACTGGTGGGGCTTCTAATATCAGTGAGTCCTTTTCAAAACGCATCCCCTTCGGCATCTTATATTGAGGGTGTAACATACCAAGCTCTTTGGGTTCCTCCTGTTCAGCAGAAATGTCCTTGGTGGGGTCGAGAGAGTTCATCTTCAGCTGAAGTCTGGGGTCCAGTCCGATGCGATCAGAAATGATTGATATCCTGGAGCAGTTGCAGAGAATAAGAAATTACACAGACCAACCCTTCTTATACCAGAGTCTGGATGGTGGAGCCACTAACTGCTTTGATATGATTGGCCAAAGAGAACAATAGAACTACCTCTCCACTAATCACAGTCTAACATACTGTCCCACCCTCCCTCCTTCCCCAGAGATGCTCAATTGATCCAAAGTGATAACATTTCATATATACATGCACACAAAGGCAAACTACAATGTTGTCTTGTCCATACTGTGCTACAACAACAATGACAATTATATAAATTCAATAAAAACAAAAACAAAGCATTTAAGTAGTGTCAACTTCAGCACAGCAAAATTAGGGCAAGGACATAAAGGTATCTACTAAAGGGCATGTCATGTTACTGACTGAAATTGCCATGAACAAATTGGACTCCTATAAAGCATAGATAAAAAACAACTCTTGCCTTTGAATATTTATTAAAAATAAAGACAAAAACAAAATGAATTTATAAAGTCATGCCATTTTTTTCAAGACACAAACTGCCCCCCATCCCCTGAAAATTCTCCATACACACTTCATAAATAGTACACCAACACCAGCTTTTGACATTTAATACAATTTTGTAATTGTATTTGTATGTTTTATGTGGACCCCAGGAAGACTACTGCCATGGCACCAGCTAATGTGGATCCTAAAATATAATCAAATCTAGACTTTGTACATAGCCTATTCCCTGCTGTATGTATTACTTAACACTTTGATTGCTGGAAGATCTCAACAGGCCTATTTGGATGTTGCTGCCATTTAACATTGCACAAAGGCCTTGTTCGGGGGCCCACAGTAAAATGTTCTCTTATAGCGAGAATCACACGCCTACATCAAAAGAAAGCTGAACTTGTCCACTTCAATTAAAAAAATACATTTTGATTTTACCATGTTCCATTCTGGAGATATTGACCTTTTTGCAACACCTGCATTTGCAAAAAGGTCTGCATCTTGAACAGCGAGCAGAGTTATGGATGGTTTAAAGTCAGAGACATTGACAGGCAGATATAAAATTGAACCCAATAAATATCCTATACATCCTATACACCGAATGAAAGCCCTGAATGTGTACTTTTACGAGGAAAACAGTAAACATTGATCCCATCTACAGTTAGACAGTAATTGGTTATTGAATGCAGCTTGTGCCCACCAGATAACTTCAGAGAAGACATGGACGTGAACTCCTCAATATTCACAAAATAAGGCCTATAGCGACATATAAATACTATATACCGTATGAAACAGAAGACTCTCTGCTTTCATAAGGAAAAAAATTGTACTGTAATAATAAAAAAATCACACCCCTGTGAAGTGAGCAGTGCAACTCTACTTCTCTACTTATTCACTACAGCTCGCTATATACGGACTGAGACAGAAAGTCATGTAAAGCTTTTATTTACAGTTTGGTCTGTAAACTTCTACTGTAATAATAAAAATCACACCCCTGTGAAGTGAGCGGTCAAACTCTGTTCTCTACAGCTCGCTATATACGGACTGAGGCAGAAAGTCATGTAAACCTTTTATTTACAGTTTGGTCTGTAAACTTCTACTGTAATAATAAAAATCACACCCCTGTGAAGTGAGCGGTGAAACGCTGTTCTCTACAGCTCGCTATATACGGACAGAGGCAGAAAGTCATGTAAACCTTTTATTTACAGTTTGGTCTGTACAAAATGCCCAGAATATCAGTGGCTTTTACTGTAGTAATCATACAGTTAGTATACAAAATGCCCAGTATATCAGTGGCTTTTACTGTAGTAATCATACAGTTAGTGTACAAAATAAAGTGCGTCTGAGCTAAATACAAAATGCCCAGTATATCAGTGGCTTTTACTGTAGTAAATAGTAATCATACAGTTAGTGTAAAAATTATACAAAATAAAGTGCGTCTGAGCTAAATACAAAATGCCCAGTATATCAGTGGTCCTTACTGCAATAATCATACAAAATAAAGTGCTTCTATGAGCAAAGTACAACATGCCCACTATATCAGTGGTCCCTTACTGCAATAATCATACAAAATAAAGTGCTTCTATGAGCAAAGTACAACATGCCCACTATATCAGTGGTCCCTTACTGCAATAATCATACAAAATAAAGTGCTTCTATGAGCAGTACAACATGCCCACTATATCAGTGGTCCCTTACTGCAATAATCATACAAAGTACAACATGCCCACTATATCAGTGGTCCCTTACTGCAATAATCATTAAAAAAAAAAGTGCTTCTATGAGCAGTACAACATGCCCACTATATCAGTGGTCCCTTACTGCAATAATCATGGAAAGTACAACATGCCCACTATATCAGTGGTCCCTTACTGCAATAATCATACAAAATACACAATATAAATAAAATAAAGTTCACAGTCAAAATAAACATAAAAACCAAAACAAAATTACTTCTTGTAAAACTTCTTGGTGTGGTACTTGTGAAAACACGCTCCTCTATGCATGGGCACACCACAGGCTTTGCAAAAAAAGCGTGTCTCATGCCGCTTACCCCCAACGCTGCAAACCCGACACACCTTTTGGGGCAACACTTTTTTGCCCGTTCTGGGGATTTTGATCAGCTCGTGGTCTCCAAGATTCACATGGAGCCTGCTGCCAGGGTCTTGGCGTGGTTGGCGTGGTGCCCTTGGCCTAGGGGCTCCCCCCACTGCACCCACCTGCTCCCCCCCCACTGACCTTCGGGCCCTAGGGGCTTCCTCCCCCCCCACTGCACCCAGCTGCTCTCCCACCTGCTCTCCCCCCACTGCACCCACCTGATCCTCCCCCACTGCACCCACCTGATCCTCCCCCACTGCACCCACCTGATCCACCCCCACATCCCGCAAGTTGCCCCATGACTTCACGATGCTGAGAAGGAATGGCAACAGACACTTGGCTTCCCCCTTTTTGGCATCTTTGTAGAGGACGAATGCATTGTACATAGCAATGGAGAACATATACATCACAAACTTTTTATACCACTTCATCGTTCTCCGGGTAAAGGGATAGTACGATATCATCTGGTCTAAACGGTCGACCCCATTCATGTACTTATTGTACTCTGCAATGGATGCAGGCTTGATCAGCTCTCGTCTGACCGCCTTCCCTTTTTCCCTCTCCAGGACTGTGACCATTTCATGTTTGTGCATGGTAGACACAACCTTGACAATTTTTTTGTCCCTCCAAGCAATGATCATGACCTTCTTGTTGTGGCGCATGATGGACTCTCCAGGTGCCAGCTTCTTGATGGTGGCGTCTCTGATTACTGGAGGTTCTCCCCGGAACTTTCTAAGAGTCCCACAAACGTGTGTTCCCAACCCTCTGAGATGGTTACACATTTTGACACTGTTGTAGTAGTTGTCCATATAAAGTCGATAACCCTGATGTGTCAAGTCAGCCATTAGGAGTTCTACTGTGGGAATCAACTGGGACTTTTCCCCTACATAAGGTTTGAGGCTATAACAGTAACCTGTCTTGCTGTCACAGAGAATATATGACTTCAGGCCGTATTTTATTGGCTTCTGAGGGTTGTAAACCCTGAAGGCCAGTCTCCCCCTCCAGAGCATCATTCCTTCATCTATAGAGATGTTCTCTGTAGGCGTCAACATCTCCTTGAACTTGGCCAACAAATAGTCCAACACTGGCCTCACCTTATACAGCCTGTCCGCTTCGTTCCCTGCCCCATTCTCCGAGAAGTGGATGAACCGCAACAGCAACTGGAAGCGGTCACGGGACATTGTCTTGTTGAAGAAGGGGGTGGAAAGCACCTCGTCCATGCTCCAGTACAACTCCAGCCTGGGCAATATGTGGATACCGGTCAGGAAGTACAGGGCCAAGAAGTTCTTCAGCTCCGTCAGGGTGACCTCTCTCCACTGCCACACTCTCGAGTGGGCCACCTCGGCAGGGACCTACAATTTACAATTGACATTTAGTGTATAGATAGAAAAAAAAAAAATCTAAAATAAAATCAAAAATAAGTCACAAAAAAAAATCAAAGAAAAAAAAATCAAAAAAAAAAAAAATTAAAAAAAAAAAAAAAATCACACCCTTGTGAAGTGAGTGGTGCAGGAATGCGGTCAGGGGGCCAGCCCGGTTCCGGCGAGCCGCCCCGTGTCCGAAATGGTTGAGAAATGACAGAGTTACCGTGTGGCGCGGACAAACCCAGGGACACACATAGCCGTCTATAGGAGTGGTTGAATCACTGCACCACTCAACAAAAAAAAAGAAAGTGGTGCTCAATTTTCTAGTAAGTATACACTATAGAATGCCATGTTTACATAATATGCCATCTAAATTACATAATTTTACCTTAGCTATACACAGCTCAGCATACAGGTTGGTTTGCACCACGATGTCCGACAGCATCTCATCGGTCAGGAAGAGCTGGAAGAACTGGATGGGATCACTGTCGGCTGTCAGCTGTCCATAAAAAGCACCTGGGGAGCCGGTGAAGGGGATGTGGGGGGGTTCCCAGCCAACATCCGACCACTCTGCCTCAGCTGGACTGTCACCATCTACATTATAAATACATATACAAAATTACCATAAAATACATTGTTTTTATTTGTGTGGTATTGTATACATTTGCTGATATGCTCACTCTTTTTACTCTGTAAACCTGTGATGTGACAATAAACCTGATTCTCAAAATAAGTCTCACCCAGCTCGCTGGCAACAGGATCTGCAGAACTGGTTGTGGGCTGTTCCTCATCACTAGCATCCAGGAGAAGCAGCATGTCTGAAATGTAGATCAATTCAGGCATTTAGGTCCAAGCACATGTAGTTAGCCTTCATTTACTGTACTGTCATAAAGTAAAAGTACTGTCATAGTAAATTTACATTTATAATCAAATGTGCTGCATAGTAAACTAGGATCACATGCAGAACTCACCCAAACCAGCAGCAGCATCGTCAATGGGTGATGGCTGTGATGGATCAGATTCAGATATGGCTGAAATGAAATCCCATATCAAAATATGTACATCAAATCAATTATATCTAAGTGACTTACAATAAGCACAGATATAAAATGCATATATTGTTAGCCTGCATAGAATGTCAGTACAAGAGTACATGTGTTTGCATTGTGAAATTGAATTTACATTGTACTTGAATGTGGTGCGTAGTAAACTGGTATCACATTCTAAACTCACCCCATCCGTGTGAAACGGCAGCAGCAGCCCCGAGTAGTGGCTGTGATGACGGGTCATCAGAATCAGATATGGCTGAAATAAAAATCACAGTAAAATATCAAATATGTACATCATTTTATCAATTCTATCGAAGCGACTTACAATAAGCACAGATATCAAATGCAGATATTGTTAGCCTGCATAGAATGTCAGTACAATAGTACATGTGTTTGCATTGTGAAATTGAATTTACATTGTACTGGATGTGGTGCATAGTAAACTAGGATCACATTCTAAACTCACCCCATCCGTGTGAAACGGCAGCAGCAGCACTGGTTGAAGGCCGGTGGTCATCATCAGACAGGGCTGAAATGAAATCACAGTAAAATATCAAAATGTGTACATGAAATCTATTGTATCATATCGACTTAGTGTTATTATATGGCCTCAGCTGCCTGACTCAGTGACAGCATTTCTGCATAAGCATATTGATAACCATGACATGATTGTCTGCATCAGAAGGACTGACTATGTACAATATGATATGATGACATCACTACTGCATCAGGGGACTGACTATGTACTGTATGATATGACGACATCACTACTGTATCAGAGGGACTGACTGTATGTACATGATGATATGATATGCATGCGTGTTCCTGCTCATTCTGTCATGGTTATCATGGTTTGCATGCAAACCATGATAACCATGACAGAATGAGCACAAAAATAGCAGATCTACAAGCTCGTAGCGCGCCACTGTGGCGCGCTACGAGCTTGTAGATCTGCTATTTTTGTGCTCATTCTGTCATGGTTATCATGGTTTGCATGCAAACCATGCACAAAAATAGCAGATCTACAAGCTCGTAGCGCGCCACTGTGGCGCGCTACGAGCTTGTAGATCTGCTATTTTTGTGCTCATTCTGTCATGGTTATCATGGTTTGCATGCAAACCATGATAACCATGACAGAATGAGCAGGAACACGCATGCATATCATATCATCATGTACATACAGTCAGTCCCTCTGATACAGTAGTGATGTCGTCATATCATACAGTACATAGTCAGTCCCCTGATGCAGTAGTGATGTCATCATATCATATTGTACATAGTCAGTCCTTCTGATGCAGACAATCATGTCATGGTTATCAATATGCTTATGCAGAAATGCTGTCACTGAGTCAGGCAGCTGAGGCCATATAATAACACTAAGTCGATAAGGACAGAATGAGCAGGAACACGCATGCACATCATATCATACAGTACATATATAGTGCTATAATCTAAGTGTTTGAACATTTAGAAAATGCTGTTCTCATACCTCCATGGGGTGCCTGGGCAAACTCATCCATGTCATCGTCTGACCACGCGTCTCTAACCCACTCGCCTGGGTCTGACTCTGACCCTGACCTGTCTGAAAACGTAATCAATATTACAATGTATTCATAATATATATAATTGATTCATCTAGACTACACACGTTCTTTCATCATTATGGGATAAGGGACATGCAGCTACAGTATAACGCACGCCAACAATACATTCGATATTTTCGTTTTATAATTGATTCAGATGCAACAGGGTCTCATCTCCCAGTGGGATACACTTACAGTAGATTAGAAAGTACAGTAACAAAACGCGATTCAGTATTAGCTTAGTAGGTAGCACAGTAGACTAACGTCTACAGTAAAATTGCAAATTGGAGGTTCTTACCGCCTTCTTCGGCAAACTGAGCGAGGTCCTCTCTAGTCGGATTCCACTCATCATGGAGGTCGACGAGCTCCTCTTCCTCCTGATCACTTTCTCCCGGGGAGAGAGCGTCGGGGGACGGGGGACGAGATGCAGCGGCGGCCGCTGCTGCGACTCGAGAACTCCGCCGAGGTGGCGGCGCCACAACGCTGGTTGCTTGCCCACGTTGTGTACTGGTCCCAGGACACAACGTAGCCTGATCCAGGCTGAGCCCAGCCTGGATCGGATCGTCCTCCTCGAAAGCAGAAGCCTCTTCTTCCGAGTCAGTCTCGTCCTCGACCTTGTTCTTGAGCAGCCAAGACGCGATCGAGGATTGACCAGGGAGGGGAACGCGGCGTTTAGGCGGCATGTCGCAAAATGGCGACAAGACGCGGGGACAGGGGAAATGGGAGACAAGAGACAAACAGTAAACTAACACTACACTTGACTAGACTGACGAAACAAAACACTCAACACTGAACACTGATCCAAACTAAATAACTAAATCCTACTGCTACTACTAACTGAAATCTAACTGGAAACTCTAACTGGGGGGGAAAAAAACTAACGTGTGGCCTATACTAACTAAACGGACGGACTAAACAACTAAACTATAACTATATAATAAACTAATCTATTACTATCTACTACTAATACTACCACTAAAGACTACTACTACTACTACTACTACTAAATCGGACGGCTATACTCTAAATGCTACTATAAATCGCTAAATCAACTCAACTGCTCTGCTCAAAATACGTATACGCTTTGTCTCAATGACTCTCCAACTCCCACAGCGAAATCGCGGTATCCGGGGCTTTTTATAAGTTTTGGTTTGATCACGTGACCGGGTCTTTGAAGGTGCGATCGGAGCTACTTTATATATTGTCCGGGTGCATAGAAAGTTGAATGAAAGTATTCTATAAAAAAGTGATTGAAACGTATTGATACGTGATCCGCACCCGACGTTTGATTAACTGATAACGTATTGATACGCGATCCGCGTTGGGAGTGTTAACAGTGCAATTCAAAAATAAAAAATAAAGTTGCAATGTACGTCCAATCGTTTATTCATTCATTTATTTCGCTTTTTGTAGCTAGAAAACACTGGTCTGGTTCTGTAGTGTAGAGGACTGTTGTTTTGTAGAGAACAGCCATCCGTCTTCATAGATCTGGCCAGACTTTGCATTTCAATACATCCTAGGTATCGATGGGCCGGTTCACTATTTGCATCCTGGGTGAATACAGGTGTAAATGTCCTCTAAGAGTAGGACAATCATCTCCACCTCTAATAGGTGAAAGAAAGGATGTCCAATCTACTTAAACCTTTTGTTCTGTAAGCATGTCATCAGAGACGTGCTGGCCATTGGGAAATTCAGGACAACTCCCGAACGGCCGGTCCAGTCCAGGCCGGTCTGGGCCAGCCGTTTTTTGTTTTGTTTTTAATACACAATTATCTTTTAACAAGGTAACAGCCTATATAATCATGTTGCTTTGTGACATAATAATATTGTGCACAGCAGCCGCTCTCAGCCATCCTGGCTGCAGCGCAGCCTGTTAGGTCACTGTAGGACCTAAAGTGACCTAAAATGCGCTCGCACGCCCTTGATTCGTCTGTGTTTCGATTCGTCGGCACGCGGCCTCTGGCCTGCAAACAGGAATTTCACTTCATGTATTTTGATGTCTCATAAAGGAATGGGAGATCACTCTGACTTTGACAAGTAAAACATGAACCACTATATATCATTGCTGTTCTGCAGGTCCTGCAGTTATTTACATGTAGAATGAAGCTTAAAGAGAAGTCCACGTAACAATGTTTAACGCATGCAATACTGTTCAGATCACAGTACATCGCAGTACAGTATCTCACTGTGCCCCCATGTTGAAGATAGTGCTTTTGATTGTTACCGTATTTATATAAAAGTGTAGAGAGACAGAAAACTGAGGCAGAGATCCTGGGAGACATGTGAGAAATTACACCGGACACCTACTGTGCTTTTATTATGGGACCAAGTCCTAAGTGACTTCTTGGTATTGTATTAGTCTGTTTTTTTCTTCTTCTCCTCCTTCCACCAAAAATAGCAGTTCTGGCTTAACCGTGCAGTCTGCTTTTGCAAAACTTGGTAATGGTAGAGGGCTATCCCAAACAGTGAGGACGCGAAGCCCATAACCACGGATGGCACGGATAATCTATCAAAGTCATATTTGCTTTAGATGGTTTCAAAATGACCTCAACTCTCCCATCTCTCTATCACAAATGAGGGAGAGAGAGAGGGGAGAGAAACAGAGAGCAGCTGCTAAATCGGTAACTATTCATCAGAACCGTCTATCTGACATAACAGACGATGATAAATATAATGATGAAATCAGTCACATAATAATATATGACATGATATGACAACATCAACCACAGACTACAAACTCTACATGGCAGTGCAATCAATCTTGTCTGTAGTAGCCAGTGTCTTAACCCATTGAGACCTGAGACCAGATTCTACAAATGTCTTCTAAATCGTGCATGGGCAACTGGCGGCCAGGGGGCCACATGCGGCCCTCACCTTCACTTATTGTGGTCGGCAAATCAGTTACATTTCGAAACATGACCGCTTTAATTACTTCAGGTAGCTGAATGACTGGTATTATAATGTTATTGTCCTTTTTAATGTCCAATGTATTTGCATTTAAGTTCATAAAGTTAACACAAGTATAACTAAATGCATTTGAAATAAAAGCAAAATAGCTCAAAACGTGCCGCAGTGTGATGCGTTTTGAGATTGTAGATCTGCTATTTTTTGCTACGACAGAAATATGCATGTGGCCCTCTGGAGTGAGCGTGGAAATATAGTGGCCCTCTCCATCTTCAAAGTTGCCCACCCCTGTTCTAAATCATGACCGTTTTAAAAAAGAATCTGTGGTTCTCAACTATTTCATGTGAAGGACCCCAGAAATTATATGTAATTGGCCGTCGACCCCCATGTGAAAATACTGTAGGCAGGCAGGGACCCCCAGAAGCAAAGATATTAGTTAAAAAACGTTTGATGTGAAAGAATAATAGTCAAAGATTTCACGATTTTTCAAAAATAGCAGATCTACAAGATTATATCGCAGCACTCTGTACCGTGCTATGAGCTTGTAGATCTGCTATTTTCCAACAGCTAAAGTTTAAAATAATGGTTAGTGGTTGAAAGCTAAAGTGATACAGATGTGTTCAAGATCTTAGTGTCTCAATTGCGGTGGTCTGCTGGGGGTCAATATCAACACAAGGAGAGGGACATTTATACTGAACAAACTAGTAAGTAAGGAAGGATAGCTCTGTAGTTGGACTTAAACTGAACAATCTGGAGGTGGTGACGGACGGTGGGGAAAATAAGGAGGAAGATGGAAGATATCCTTCCCCTGCTGAACAGTGGAGACAGGGAGGTGTATCAAGCATGCTCTACTATAAAATTCAACGATGCATCAACCATCAATCCCCCAGCATGCTGCAATGGAGGCCACTTGGAGGAGAGAGACAAGGAGAATGTGGTCCAAAGGGGAGAAGTCAGAGAAGTAAAAGTCGATCCGTCAATAATATGGAGGTGGAGAGTCCACCATGAGGAATAAAGCTCTACGGTGAGGTGATTCATGTCAGTGGCGCCGCCGGGACGTATAAAGTATTATTATTTTGGGCGGATGTGACTGTGGGACTGTGACGCTATAATATACAGCGTCACAGTCTATAGACTATAGAGTATATATCCTTCCTTACTAGCTTGTTTGTAGTGAGTTTGATGTTGTCATATTACGTCATATATTATTATGTGACTGATTTAATCATTAGATGTATCATAGTTTGTTATGTCAGATAGACAGTTCTGAATAATAGTTACCGATTTAGCAGCTGCTCTCTCTGTCTCTCTCCCTCTCTTTCTCTCTCTCTCTCTCTCTCCCTCGCCTGTGATAGAGAGATGGGAGAGTTGAGGTCATTTGAAACTTAGACCATCTAAAGGACGATTATCCTTATCTTATCCTTATCACCTGTGCTTGAACTGTAACTGTTGAGCGATTGTACCTGTTTTTATTGCATCCATATGCAGCATGTTGGGAGATTGATGGTTGATGCATCGTTGAATTGTATAGTAGAGCATGCTTGATACACCTCCCTGTCTCCACTGTTCAGCAGGGGAAGGACATCTTCCATCTTCCTCCTTATTTTCCCCACCGTCCGTCACCACCGCCAGATTGTTCCGTTTAAGTCCAACTACAGAGCTATCCTTCCTTACTTACTAGTTTGTTCAGTATAAATGTCCCTCTCCTTGTGTTGATGTTGACCCCCAGCAGACCACCGCAATTGAGACACTAAGATCTTGAACACATCTGTATCACTTTAGCTTTCAACCACTTTAACCATTATTTTAAACTTTAGCTGTTGGAAAATAGCAGATCTACAAGCTCATAGCACGGTACAGAGTGCTGCAATATAATCTTGTAGATCTGCTATTTTTTTAAAATCGTGAAATCTTTGACTATTATTCTTTCACATCAAACGTTTTTTAACTAATATCTTTGCTTCTGGGGGTCCCTGCCTGGAACAACATACAGTATTTTCACATGGGGGTCGACGGCCAATTACATATCATTTCTGGGGTCCTTCACATGAAATAGTTGAGAACCACAGATTCTTTTTTAAAACGGTCATGATTTAGAACAGTCGTAGCAATAAATAGCAGATCTACAATCTCAAAACGCATCACACTGCGGCACGTTTTGAGCTATTTTGCTTTTATTTCAAATGCATTTAGTTATACTTATGTTAACTTTATGAACTTAAATGCAAATACATTGGACATTAAAAAGGACAATAAAAGTCATCCAGTCAGTCATTCAGCTACTAATATAGACTCAAGTAATTAAAGCGGGTCATGTTTCGAAATGTAACTGATTGCGGGCCGCAATAAGTGAAGGTGAGCGCCGCATGTGGCCCCCTGGCCGCCAGTTGCCCATGCATGATTTAGAAGACATTTGTAGAATCTGGTCTCAGGTCTCAATGGGTTAAGACACTGGCTACTACAGACAAGATTGATTGCACTGCCATGTAGAGTTTGTAGTCTGTGGTTGATGTTGTCATATTATGTCATATATTATTATGTGACTGATTTCATCATTATATTTATCATCGTCTGTTATGTCAGATAGACGGTTCTGATGAATAGTTACCGATTTAGCAGCTGCTCTCTGTTCCCCTCTCTCTCTCCCTCATTTGTGATAGAGAGATGGGAGAGTTGAGGTCATTTTGAAACGTAGACCATCTAAAGCAAATATGTCTCCTTGTGTTGATGTTGACCCCCAGCAGACCACCGCAATTGAGACACTAAGATCTTGAACACATCTGTATCACTTTAGCTTTCAACCACTTTAACCATTATTTTAAACTTTAGCTGTTGGAAAATAGCAGATCTACAAGCTCATAGCACGGTACAGAGTGCTGCAATATAATCTTGTAGATCTGCTATTTTTGAAAAATCGTGAAATCTTTGACTATTATTCTTTTACATCAAACGTTTTTTAACTAATATCTTTGCTTCTGGGGGTCCCTGCCTGGAACAACATGCAGTATTTTCACATGGGGGTCGACGGCCAATTACATATAATTTCTGGGGTCCTTCACATGAAATAGTTGAGAACCACAGATTATTTTTTAAAACGGTCATGATTTAGAACAGGGGTGGGCAACTTTGAAGATGGAGAGGGCCACTATATTTCCACGCTCACTCCAGAGGGCCACATGCATATTTCTGTCGTAGCAAAAAATAGCAGATCTACAATCTCAAAACGCATCACACTGCGGCACGTTTTGAGCTTTTATTTCAAATGCATTTAGTTATACTTATGTTAACTTTACGAACTTAAATGCAAATACATTGGACATTAAAAAGGACAATAAAAGTCATTCAGTCAGTCATTCAGCTACTAATATAGACTGAAGTAATTAAAGCGGGTCATGTTTCGAAATGTAACTGATTTGCCGACCACAATAAGTGAAGGTGAGCGCTGCATGTGGCCCCCTGGCCGCCAGTTGCCCATGCATGATTTAGAAGACATTTGTAGAATCTGGTCTCAGGTCTCAATGGGTTAAGACACTGGCTACTACAGACAAGATTGATTGCACTGCCATGTAGAGTTTGTAGTCTGTGGTTGATGTTGTCATATTATGTCATATATTATTATGTGACTGATTTCATCATTATATTTATCATCGTCTGTTATGTCAGATAGACGGTTCTGATGAATAGTTACCGATTTAGCAGCTGCTCTCTGTTTCTCTCCCCTCTCTCTCTCCCTCATTTGTGATAGAGAGATGGGAGAGTTGAGGTCATTTTGAAACGTAGACCATCTAAAGCAAATATGTCTCCTTGTGTTGATGTTGACCCCCAGCAGACCACCGCAATTGAGACACTAAGATCTTGAACACATCTGTATCACTTTAGCTTTCAACCACTTTAACCATTATTTTAAACTTTAGCTGTTGGAAAATAGCAGATCTACAAGCTCATAGCACGGTACAGCGTGCTGCAATATAATCTTGTAGATCTGCTATTTTTGAAAAATCGTGAAATCTTTGACTATTATTCTTTCACATCAAACGTTTTTTAACTAATATCTTTGCTTCTGGGGGTCCCTGCCTGGAACAACATACAGTATTTTCACATAGGGGTCGACGGTCAATTACATATCATTTCTGGGGTCATTCACATGAAATAGTTGAGAACCACAGATTATTTTTTTAAAACGGTCATGATTTAGAACAGGGGTGGGCAACTTTGAAGATGGAGAGGGCCACTATATTTCCACGCTCACTCCAGAGGGCCACATGCATATTTCTGTCGTAGCAAAAAATAGCAGATCTACAAGCTCAAAACACTGTCTGGATGTTATCTGGAATGGGAATAAAAACGGAGGATTTCTGTAATCAATAGCAGCTGTGCTGCATGGATGCGCACATATTGGAGAGGATACGGGTGAGCTTCATTTTTATTGGCTTTTATCGATGTGTGCCTCGACACGTCATCACGCAGCACGTTTTCGTTTTCAGGAAGTAATACAAAATATATTTTTATGGAATTTTGATATAAAAACACACAAAAATGAGAATTTTCCCATTTTTTTGGCATCCATTGTTAGGTATGCTCATATGATGACCACGGAGATGGTCTAAAAGTGTGAAAAACGTATTTTTCATTTCACTACACCTTTAATAAAAGCACAGTAGGTGTCCGGTGTAATTTCTCACATGTCTCCCTGGATGTCTGCCTCAGTTTTCTGTCTCTCTACACTTTTATATAAATACGGTAACCATCAAAAGCACTATCTTCAACATGGGGGCACAGTGAGATACTGTACTGCGATGTACTGTGATCTGAACAGTATTGCATGCGTTAAACATTGTTACGTGGACTTCTCTTTCAGCTTCATTCTACATCTAAATAACTGCAGGACCTGCAGAACAGCAATGATATATAGTGGTTCATGTTTTACTTGTCAAAGTCAGAGTGGTCTCCCATTCCTTTATGAGACTTCAAAGTCCACTAAGTGTCATTCATGTTTATTATTTATGTTTGTAGCACAGATGATCATGGTCAAAAGAAAATCATGCATTTGATAGTTTCTTGTACTAGGAAGGGTCGGGGAAGGGTTGGGGTTGTTTAGTTAGGAAATGTATTTATTTAATTATAGGTTGCATTTTATAACTATGTAAATGAAGTAAAGTAGTAAATAAAAGATAGTAATTCAAAGTCCATAAAGTGAAATCCCTGTTTGCTAAATACATTTGTCACTTTGTTGATGGAGTCTGTGTTTCAGAAGCTACTTTAGTCTATACGTTTTAGTAATGACATGCTTACAGAACAAAAGGTTTAAGTAGGTTGGACATCCTTTCTTTCCCCTATTATAGGGAGATGATTGTCCTACTCTTAGAGGACATTTACACCTGTATTATGATATAAGCCACTTTTGATCACCCAGGATGCAAATGGTGAACCGGCCCATCGACACCTAGGATGTATTGAAATGCAAAGTCTGGCCAGATCTATGAAGACGGATGGCTGTTCTGTACAAAACAACACTAGTCCTCTACACTACAGAACCAGACCACTGTTTTCTAGGTACAAAAAGTGAAATAAATGAATGAATAAATGATTGGAATTATTATTATTTTGTAATTGCACTGTTAAATAATACCTGTTAAATAATGGCCTGAAAAACCTTGAAGTGAGAGAGCAACGTAATAGAGCAGAAATGTAACTCACACACACACACACACACACACACACACACACACACACACACACACACACACACACACACACACACACACACACACACACACACACACACACACACACCTCAGGTGTGTGTGTGTTATTACCCCAGGACACGTAATGAATTATGTTGATTATGATACTTTAATATATTGATCAATTAAATACATGAATACAAAACAAGCCATTGTGTCTCATACAAGAGTCACATTGTCAGCATACATAGATATTGGTAAGAAAAAACAGATGGAAATGCTACTGCTTAGATTACATACCGTTGTCACCGTACAATATCTCTTATATAATACACCTGGTTATATGTACAGTTCATCTTCCATGGTAGCGAATCATCTGTTAACGCCTTCTATAAGGGCCTAAAAGGGACCCAGACTGTGACAGTTAAAGAGATCTCCACACATTCCACATATGCAGGCATGATACATGTGGGCCTAAAAGGGACACAGGCTGTGACAGATGAAGTGACTGAGAACGAGATTTCCACAAAGTCCACATATCCAGTTCAACGGGGGACAGGCAGACAAGCAGAATGGTACAGAGTTTACATTGACAGACCGACGGGCCGCGCTGCGGGTGTGGCATAGCCTTTTGGGAATGCATTCCCAACTCAGATCTCTCCCGACCTGCGTCGTACCCGAGGCTGACTGGTGGGGCTTCTAATATCAGTGAGTCCTTTTCAAAACGCATCCCCTTCGGCATCTTATATTGAGGGTGTAACATACCAAGCTCTTTGGGTTCCTCCTGTTCAGCAGAAATGTCCTTGGTGGGGTCGAGAGAGTTCATCTTCAGCTGAAGTCTGGGGTCCAGTCCGATGCGATCAGAAATGATTGATATCCTGGAGCAGTTGCAGAGAATAAGAAATGACACAGACCAACCCTTCTTATACCAGAGTCTGGATGGTGGAGCCACTAACTGCTTTGATATGATTGGCCAAAGAGAACAATAGAACTACCTCTCCACTAATCACAGTCTAACATACTGTCCCACCCTCCCTCCTTCCCCAGAGATGCTCAATTGATCCAAAGTGATAACATTTCATATATACATGCACACAAAGGCAAACTACAATGTTGTCTTGTCCATACTGTGCTACAACAACAATGACAATTATATAAATTCAATAAAAATAAAAACAAAGCATTTAAGTAGTGTCAACTTCAGCACAGCAAAATTAGGGCAAGGACATAAAGGTTTCTACTAAAGGGCATGTCATGTTACTGACTGAAATTGCCATGAACAAATTGGACTCCTATAAAGCATAGATAAAAAACAACTCTTGCCTTTGAATATTTATTAAAAATAAAGACAAAAACAAAATGAATTTATAAAGTCATGCCATTTTTTTCAAGACACAAACTGCCCCCCATCCCCTGAAAATTCTCCATACACACTTCATAAATAGTACACCAACACCAGCTTTTGACATTTAATACAATTTTGTAATTGTATTTGTATGTTTTATGTGGACCCCAGGAAGACTACTGCCATGGCACCAGCTAATGTGGATCCTAAAATATAATCAAATCTAGACTTTGTACATAGCCTATTCCCTGCTGTATGTATTACTTAACAGTGCAATTCAAAAATAAAAAATAAAGTTGCAATGTACGTCCAATCGTTTATTCATTCATTTATTTCGCTTTTTGTAGCTAGAAAACACTGGTCTGGTTCTGTAGTGTAGAGGACTGTTGTTTTGTAGAGAACAGCCATCCGTCTTCATAGATCTGGCCAGACTTTGCATTTCAATACATCCTAGGTATCGATGGGCCGGTTCACTATTTGCATCCTGGGTGAATACAGGTGTAAATGTCCTCTAAGAGTAGGACAATCATCTCCACCTCTAATAGGTGAAAGAAAGGATGTCCAATCTACTTAAACCTTTTGTTCTGTAAGCATGTCATCAGAGACGTGCTGGCCATTGGGAAATTCAGGACAACTCCCGAACGGCCGGTCCAGTCCAGGCCGGTCTGGGCCAGCCGTTTTTTGTTTTGTTTTTAATACACAATTATCTTTTAACAAGGTAACAGCCTATATAATCATGTTGCTTTGTGACATAATAATATTGTGCACAGCAGCCGCTCTCAGCCATCCTAGCTGGCTGCAGCGCAGCCTGTTAGGTCACTGTAGGACCTAAAGTGACCTAAAATGCGCTCGCACGCCCTTGATTCGTCTGTGTTTCGATTCGTCGGCACGCGGCCTCTGGCCTGCAAACAGGAATTTCACTTCATGTATTTTGATGTCTCATAAAGGAATGGGAGATCACTCTGACTTTGACAAGTAAAACATGAACCACTATATATCATTGCTGTTCTGCAGGTCCTGCAGTTATTTACATGTAGAATGAAGCTTAAAGAGAAGTCCACGTAACAATGTTTAACGCATGCAATACTGTTCAGATCACAGTACATCGCAGTACAGTATCTCACTGTGCCCCCATGTTGAAGATAGTGCTTTTGATTGTTACCGTATTTATATAAAAGTGTAGAGAGACAGAAAACTGAGGCAGAGATCCTGGGAGACATGTGAGAAATTACACCGGACACCTACTGTGCTTTTATTATGGGACCAAGTCCTAAGTGACTTCTTGGTATTGTATTAGTCTGTTTTTTTCTTCTTCTCCTCCTTCCACCAAAAATAGCAGTTCTGGCTTAACCGTGCAGTCTGCTTTTGCAAAACTTGGTAATGGTAGAGGGCTATCCCAAACAGTGAGGACGCGAAGCCCATAACCACGGATGGCACGGATAATCTATCAAAGTCATATTTGCTTTAGATGGTTTCAAAATGACCTCAACTCTCCCATCTCTCTATCACAAATGAGGGAGAGAGAGAGGGGAGAGAAACAGAGAGCAGCTGCTAAATCGGTAACTATTCATCAGAACCGTCTATCTGACATAACAGACGATGATAAATATAATGATGAAATCAGTCACATAATAATATATGACATGATATGACAACATCAACCACAGACTACAAACTCTACATGGCAGTGCAATCAATCTTGTCTGTAGTAGCCAGTGTCTTAACCCATTGAGACCTGAGACCAGATTCTACAAATGTCTTCTAAATCGTGCATGGGCAACTGGCGGCCAGGGGGCCACATGCGGCCCTCACCTTCACTTATTGTGACATTTACATTTCGAAACATGACCGCTTTAATTACTTCAGGTAGCTGAATGACTGGTATTATAATGTTATTGTCCTTTTTAATGTCCAATGTATTTGCATTTAAGTTCATAAAGTTAACACAAGTATAACTAAATGCATTTGAAATAAAAGCAAAATAGCTCAAAACGTGCCGCAGTGTGATGCGTTTTGAGATTGTAGATCTGCTATTTTTTGCTACGACAGAAATATGCATGTGGCCCTCTGGAGTGAGCGTGGAAATATAGTGGCCCTCTCCATCTTCAAAGTTGCCCACCCCTGTTCTAAATCATGACCGTTTTAAAAAAGAATCTGTGGTTCTCAACTATTTCATGTGAAGGACCCCAGAAATTATATGTAATTGGCCGTCGACCCCCATGTGAAAATACTGTAGGCAGGCAGGGACCCCCAGAAGCAAAGATATTAGTTAAAAAACGTTTGATGTGAAAGAATAATAGTCAAAGATTTCACGATTTTTCAAAAATAGCAGATCTACAAGATTATATCGCAGCACTCTGTACCGTGCTATGAGCTTGTAGATCTGCTATTTTCCAACAGCTAAAGTTTAAAATAATGGTTAGTGGTTGAAAGCTAAAGTGATACAGATGTGTTCAAGATCTTAGTGTCTCAATTGCGGTGGTCTGCTGGGGGTCAATATCAACACAAGGAGAGGGACATTTATACTGAACAAACTAGTAAGTAAGGAAGGATAGCTCTGTAGTTGGACTTAAACTGAACAATCTGGAGGTGGTGACGGACGGTGGGGAAAATAAGGAGGAAGATGGAAGATATCCTTCCCCTGCTGAACAGTGGAGACAGGGAGGTGTATCAAGCATGCTCTACTATAAAATTCAACGATGCATCAACCATCAATCCCCCAGCATGCTGCAATGGAGGCCACTTGGAGGAGAGAGACAAGGAGAATGTGGTCCAAAGGGGAGAAGTCAGAGAAGTAAAAGTCGATCCGTCAATAATATGGAGGTGGAGAGTCCACCATGAGGAATAAAGCTCTACGGTGAGGTGATTCATGTCAGTGGCGCCGCCGGGACGTATAAAGTATTATTATTTTGGGCGGATGTGACTGTGGGACTGTGACGCTATAATATACAGCGTCACAGTCTATAGACTATAGAGTATATATCCTTCCTTACTAGCTTGTTTGTAGTGAGTTTGATGTTGTCATATTACGTCATATATTATTATGTGACTGATTTAATCATTAGATGTATCATAGTTTGTTATGTCAGATAGACAGTTCTGAATAATAGTTACCGATTTAGCAGCTGCTCTCTCTGTCTCTCTCCCTCTCTCTCTCTCTCTCTCTCCCTCGCCTGTGATAGAGAGATGGGAGAGTTGAGGTCATTTGAAACTTAGACCATCTAAAGGACTTTGATAGATTATCCTTATCTTATCCTTATCACCTGTGCTTGAACTGTAACTGTTGAGCGATTGTACCTGTTTTTATTGCATCCATATGCAGCATGTTGGGAGATTGATGGTTGATGCATCGTTGAATTGTATAGTAGAGCATGCTTGATACACCTCCCTGTCTCCACTGTTCAGCAGGGGAAGGACATCTTCCATCTTCCTCCTTATTTTCCCCACCGTCCGTCACCACCGCCAGATTGTTCCGTTTAAGTCCAACTACAGAGCTATCCTTCCTTACTTACTAGTTTGTTCAGTATAAATGTCCCTCTCCTTGTGTTGATGTTGACCCCCAGCAGACCACCGCAATTGAGACACTAAGATCTTGAACACATCTGTATCACTTTAGCTTTCAACCACTTTAACCATTATTTTAAACTTTAGCTGTTGGAAAATAGCAGATCTACAAGCTCATAGCACGGTACAGAGTGCTGCAATATAATCTTGTAGATCTGCTATTTTTTAAAAATCGTGAAATCTTTGACTATTATTCTTTCACATCAAACGTTTTTTAACTAATATCTTTGCTTCTGGGGGTCCCTGCCTGGAACAACATACAGTATTTTCACATGGGGGTCGACGGCCAATTACATATAATTTCTGGGGTCCTTCACATGAAATAGTTGAGAACCACAGATTCTTTTTTAAAACGGTCATGATTTAGAACAGTCGTAGCAATAAATAGCAGATCTACAATCTCAAAACGCATCACACTGCGGCACGTTTTGAGCTATTTTGCTTTTATTTCAAATGCATTTAGTTATACTTATGTTAACTTTATGAACTTAAATGCAAATACATTGGACATTAAAAAGGACAATAAAAGTCATCCAGTCAGTCATTCAGCTACTAATATAGACTCAAGTAATTAAAGCGGGTCATGTTTCGAAATGTAACTGATTGCGGGCCGCAATAAGTGAAGGTGAGCGCCGCATGTGGCCCCCTGGCCGCCAGTTGCCCATGCATGATTTAGAAGACATTTGTAGAATCTGGTCTCAGGTCTCAATGGGTTAAGACACTGGCTACTACAGACAAGATTGATTGCACTGCCATGTAGAGTTTGTAGTCTGTGGTTGATGTTGTCATATTATGTCATATATTATTATGTGACTGATTTCATCATTATATTTATCATCGTCTGTTATGTCAGATAGACGGTTCTGATGAATAGTTACCGATTTAGCAGCTGCTCTCTGTTCCCCTCTCTCTCTCCCTCATTTGTGATAGAGAGATGGGAGAGTTGAGGTCATTTTGAAACGTAGACCATCTAAAGCAAATATGTCTCCTTGTGTTGATGTTGACCCCCAGCAGACCACCGCAATTGAGACACTAAGATCTTGAACACATCTGTATCACTTTAGCTTTCAACCACTTTAACCATTATTTTAAACTTTAGCTGTTGGAAAATAGCAGATCTACAAGCTCATAGCACGGTACAGAGTGCTGCAATATAATCTTGTAGATCTGCTATTTTTTAAAAATCGTGAAATCTTTGACTATTATTCTTTTACATCAAACGTTTTTTAACTAATATCTTTGCTTCTGGGGGTCCCTGCCTGGAACAACATGCAGTATTTTCACATGGGGGTCGACGGCCAATTACATATAATTTCTGGGGTCCTTCACATGAAATAGTTGAGAACCACAGATTATTTTTTAAAACGGTCATGATTTAGAACAGGGGTGGGCAACTTTGAAGATGGAGAGGGCCACTATATTTCCACGCTCACTCCAGAGGGCCACATGCATATTTCTGTCGTAGCAAAAAATAGCAGATCTACAATCTCAAAACGCATCACACTGCGGCACGTTTTGAGCTTTTATTTCAAATGCATTTAGTTATACTTATGTTAACTTTACGAACTTAAATGCAAATACATTGGACATTAAAAAGGACAATAAAAGTCATTCAGTCAGTCATTCAGCTACTAATATAGACTGAAGTAATTAAAGCGGGTCATGTTTCGAAATGTAACTGATTTGCCGACCACAATAAGTGAAGGTGAGCGCTGCATGTGGCCCCCTGGCCGCCAGTTGCCCATGCATGATTTAGAAGACATTTGTAGAATCTGGTCTCAGGTCTCAATGGGTTAAGACACTGGCTACTACAGACAAGATTGATTGCACTGCCATGTAGAGTTTGTAGTCTGTGGTTGATGTTGTCATATTATGTCATATATTATTATGTGACTGATTTCATCATTATATTTATCATCGTCTGTTATGTCAGATAGACGGTTCTGATGAATAGTTACCGATTTAGCAGCTGCTCTCTGTTTCTCTCCCCTCTCTCTCTCCCTCATTTGTGATAGAGAGATGGGAGAGTTGAGGTCATTTTGAAACGTAGACCATCTAAAGCAAATATGTCTCCTTGTGTTGATGTTGACCCCCAGCAGACCACCGCAATTGAGACACTAAGATCTTGAACACATCTGTATCACTTTAGCTTTCAACCACTTTAACCATTATTTTAAACTTTAGCTGTTGGAAAATAGCAGATCTACAAGCTCATAGCACGGTACAGCGTGCTGCAATATAATCTTGTAGATCTGCTATTTTTGAAAAATCGTGAAATCTTTGACTATTATTCTTTCACATCAAACGTTTTTTAACTAATATCTTTGCTTCTGGGGGTCCCTGCCTGGAACAACATACAGTATTTTCACATAGGGGTCGACGGTCAATTACATATCATTTCTGGGGTCATTCACATGAAATAGTTGAGAACCACAGATTATTTTTTTAAAACGGTCATGATTTAGAACAGGGGTGGGCAACTTTGAAGATGGAGAGGGCCACTATATTTCCACGCTCACTCCAGAGGGCCACATGCATATTTCTGTCGTAGCAAAAAATAGCAGATCTACAAGCTCAAAACACTGTCTGGATGTTATCTGGAATGGGAATAAAAACGGAGGATTTCTGTAATCAATAGCAGCTGTGCTGCATGGATGCGCACATATTGGAGAGGATACGGGTGAGCTTCATTTTTATTGGCTTTTATCGATGTGTGCCTCGACACGTCATCACGCAGCACGTTTTCGTTTTCAGGAAGTAATACAAAATATATTTTTATGGAATTTTGATATAAAAACACACAAAAATTAGAATTTTCCCATTTTTTTGGCATCCATTGTTAGGTATGCTCATATGATGACCACGGAGATGGTCTAAAAGTGTGAAAAACGTATTTTTCATTTCACTACACCTTTAATAAAAGCACAGTAGGTGTCCGGTGTAATTTCTCACATGTCTCCCTGGATGTCTGCCTCAGTTTTCTGTCTCTCTACACTTTTATATAAATACGGTAACAATCAAAAGCACTATCTTCAACATGGGGGCACAGTGAGATACTGTACTGCGATGTACTGTGATCTGAACAGTATTGCATGCGTTAAACATTGTTACGTGGACTTCTCTTTCAGCTTCATTCTACATCTAAATAACTGCAGGACCTGCAGAACAGCAATGATATATAGTGGTTCATGTTTTACATGTCAGAGTGGTCTCCCATTCCTTTATGAGACTTCAAAGTCCACTAAGTGTCATTCATGTTTATTATTTATGTTTGTAGCACAGATGATCATGGTCAAAAGAAAATCATGCATTTGATAGTTTCTTGTACTAGGAAGGGTCGGGGAAGGGTTGGGGATGTTTAGTTAGGAAATGTATTTATTTAATTATAGGTTGCATTTTATAACTATGTAAATGAAGTAAAGTAGTAAATAAAAGATAGTAATTCAAAGTCCATAAAGTGAAATCCCTGTTTGCTAAATACATTTGTCACTTTGTTGATGGAGTCTGTGTTTCAGAAGCTACTTTAGTCTATACGTTTTAGTAATGACATGCTTACAGAACAAAAGGTTTAAGTAGGTTGGACATCCTTTCTTTCCCCTATTAGAGGTGGAGATGATTGTCCTACTCTTAGAGGACATTTACACCTGTATTATGATATAAGCCACTTTTGATCACCCAGGATGCAAATGGTGAACCGGCCCATCGACACCTAGGATGTATTGAAATGCAAAGTCTGGCCAGATCTATGAAGACGGATGGCTGTTCTGTACAAAACAACACCAGTCCTCTACACTACAGAACCAGACCACTGTTTTCTAGGTACAAAAAGTGAAATAAATGAATGAATAAATGATTGGAATTATTATTATTTTGTAATTGCACTGTTAAATAATACCTGTTAAATAATGGCCTGAAAAACCTTGAAGTGAGAGAGCAACGTAATAGAGCAGAAATGTAACTCACACACACACACACACACACACACACACACACACACACACACACACACACACACACACACACACACACACACACACACACACACACACACACACACACCTCAGGTGTGTGTGTGTTATTACCCCAGGACACGTAATGAATTATGTTGATTATGATACTTTAATATATTGATCAATTAAATACATGAATACAAAACAAGCCATTGTGTCTCATACAAGAGTCACATTGTCAGCATACATAGATATTGGTAAGAAAAAACAGATGGAAATGCTACTGCTTAGATTACATACCGTTGTCACCGTACAATATCTCTTATATAATACACCTGGTTATATGTACAGTTCATCTTCCATGGTAGCGAATCATCTGTTAACGCCTTCTATAAGGGCCTAAAAGGGACCCAGACTGTGACAGTTAAAGAGATCTCCACACATTCCACATATGCAGGCATGATACATGTGGGCCTAAAAGGGACACAGGCTGTGACAGATGAAGTGACTGAGAACGAGATTTCCACAAAGTCCACATATCCAGTTCAACGGGGGACAGGCAGACAAGCAGAATGGTACAGAGTTTACATTGACAGACCGACGGGCCGCGCTGCGGGTGTGGCATAGCCTTTTGGGAATGCATTCCCAACTCAGATCTCTCCCGACCTGCGTCGTACCCGAGGCTGACTGGTGGGGCTTCTAATATCAGTGAGTCCTTTTCAAAACGCATCCCCTTCGGCATCTTATATTGAGGGTGTAACATACCAAGCTCTTTGGGTTCCTCCTGTTCAGCAGAAATGTCCTTGGTGGGGTCGAGAGAGTTCATCTTCAGCTGAAGTCTGGGGTCCAGTCCGATGCGATCAGAAATGATTGATATCCTGGAGCAGTTGCAGAGAATAAGAAATGACACAGACCAACCCTTCTTATACCAGAGTCTGGATGGTGGAGCCACTAACTGCTTTGATATGATTGGCCAAAGAGAACAATAGAACTACCTCTCCACTAATCACAGTCTAACATACTGTCCCACCCTCCCTCCTTCCCCAGAGATGCTCAATTGATCCAAAGTGATAACATTTCATATATACATGCACACAAAGGCAAACTACAATGTTGTCTTGTCCATACTGTGCTACAACAACAATGACAATTATATAAATTCAATAAAAATAAAAACAAAGCATTTAAGTAGTGTCAACTTCAGCACAGCAAAATTAGGGCAAGGACATAAAGGTATCTACTAAAGGGCATGTCATGTTACTGACTGAAATTGCCATGAACAAATTGGACTCCTATAAAGCATAGATAAAAAACAACTCTTGCCTTTGAATATTTATTAAAAATAAAGACAAAAACAAAATGAATTTATAAAGTCATGCCATTTTTTTCAAGACACAAACTGCCCCCCATCCCCTGAAAATTCTCCATACACACTTCATAAATAGTACACCAACACCAGCTTTTGACATTTAATACAATTTTGTAATTGTATTTGTATGTTTTATGTGGACCCCAGGAAGACTACTGCCATGGCACCAGCTAATGTGGATCCTAAAATATAATCAAATCTAGACTTTGTACATAGCCTATTCCCTGCTGTATGTATTACTTAACAGTGCAATTCAAAAATAAAAAATAAAGTTGCAATGTACGTCCAATCGTTTATTCATTCATTTATTTCGCTTTTTGTAGCTAGAAAACACTGGTCTGGTTCTGTAGTGTAGAGGACTGTTGTTTTGTAGAGAACAGCCATCCGTCTTCATAGATCTGGCCAGACTTTGCATTTCAATACATCCTAGGTATCGATGGGCCGGTTCACTATTTGCATCCTGGGTGAATACAGGTGTAAATGTCCTCTAAGAGTAGGACAATCATCTCCACCTCTAATAGGTGAAAGAAAGGATGTCCAATCTACTTAAACCTTTTGTTCTGTAAGCATGTCATCAGAGACGTGCTGGCCATTGGGAAATTCAGGACAACTCCCGAACGGCCGGTCCAGTCCAGGCCGGTCTGGGCCAGCCGTTTTTTGTTTTGTTTTTAATACACAAGTATCTTTTAACAAGGTAACAGCCTATATAATCATGTTGCTTTGTGACATAATAATATTGTGCACAGCAGCCGCTCTCAGCCATCCTAGCTGGCTGCAGCGCAGCCTGTTAGGTCACTGTAGGACCTAAAGTGACCTAAAATGCGCTCGCACGCCCTTGATTCGTCTGTGTTTCGATTCGTCGGCACGCGGCCTCTGGCCTGCAAACAGGAATTTCACTTCATGTATTTTGATGTCTCATAAAGGAATGGGAGATCACTCTGACTTTGACAAGTAAAACATGAACCACTATATATCATTGCTGTTCTGCAGGTCCTGCAGTTATTTACATGTAGAATGAAGCTTAAAGAGAAGTCCACGTAACAATGTTTAACGCATGCAATACTGTTCAGATCACAGTACATCGCAGTACAGTATCTCACTGTGCCCCCATGTTGAAGATAGTGCTTTTGATTGTTACCGTATTTATATAAAAGTGTAGAGAGACAGAAAACTGAGGCAGAGATCCTGGGAGACATGTGAGAAATTACACCGGACACCTACTGTGCTTTTATTATGGGACCAAGTCCTAAGTGACTTCTTGGTATTGTATTAGTCTGTTTTTTTCTTCTTCTCCTCCTTCCACCAAAAATAGCAGTTCTGGCTTAACCGTGCAGTCTGCTTTTGCAAAACTTGGTAATGGTAGAGGGCTATCCCAAACAGTGAGGACGCGAAGCCCATAACCACGGATGGCACGGATAATCTATCAAAGTCATATTTGCTTTAGATGGTTTCAAAATGACCTCAACTCTCCCATCTCTCTATCACAAATGAGGGAGAGAGAGAGGGGAGAGAAACAGAGAGCAGCTGCTAAATCGGTAACTATTCATCAGAACCGTCTATCTGACATAACAGACGATGATAAATATAATGATGAAATCAGTCACATAATAATATATGACATGATATGACAACATCAACCACAGACTACAAACTCTACATGGCAGTGCAATCAATCTTGTCTGTAGTAGCCAGTGTCTTAACCCATTGAGACCTGAGACCAGATTCTACAAATGTCTTCTAAATCGTGCATGGGCAACTGGCGGCCAGGGGGCCACATGCGGCCCTCACCTTCACTTATTGTGGTCGGCAAATCAGTTACATTTCGAAACATGACCGCTTTAATTACTTCAGGTAGCTGAATGACTGGTATTATAATGTTATTGTCCTTTTTAATGTCCAATGTATTTGCATTTAAGTTCATAAAGTTAACACAAGTATAACTAAATGCATTTGAAATAAAAGCAAAATAGCTCAAAACGTGCCGCAGTGTGATGCGTTTTGAGATTGTAGATCTGCTATTTTTTGCTACGACAGAAATATGCATGTGGCCCTCTGGAGTGAGCGTGGAAATATAGTGGCCCTCTCCATCTTCAAAGTTGCCCACCCCTGTTCTAAATCATGACCGTTTTAAAAAAGAATCTGTGGTTCTCAACTATTTCATGTGAAGGACCCCAGAAATTATATGTAATTGGCCGTCGACCCCCATGTGAAAATACTGTAGGCAGGGACCCCCAGAAGCAAAGATATTAGTTAAAAAACGTTTGATGTGAAAGAATAATAGTCAAAGATTTCACGATTTTTCAAAAATAGCAGATCTACAAGATTATATCGCAGCACTCTGTACCGTGCTATGAGCTTGTAGATCTGCTATTTTCCAACAGCTAAAGTTTAAAATAATGGTTAGTGGTTGAAAGCTAAAGTGATACAGATGTGTTCAAGATCTTAGTGTCTCAATTGCGGTGGTCTGCTGGGGGTCAATATCAACACAAGGAGAGGGACATTTATACTGAACAAACTAGTAAGTAAGGAAGGATAGCTCTGTAGTTGGACTTAAACTGAACAATCTGGAGGTGGTGACGGACGGTGGGGAAAATAAGGAGGAAGATGGAAGATATCCTTCCCCTGCTGAACAGTGGAGACAGGGAGGTGTATCAAGCATGCTCTACTATAAAATTCAACGATGCATCAACCATCAATCCCCCAGCATGCTGCAATGGAGGCCACTTGGAGGAGAGAGACAAGGAGAATGTGGTCCAAAGGGGAGAAGTCAGAGAAGTAAAAGTCGATCCGTCAATAATATGGAGGTGGAGAGTCCACCATGAGGAATAAAGCTCTACGGTGAGGTGATTCATGTCAGTGGCGCCGCCGGGACGTATAAAGTATTATTATTTTGGGCGGATGTGACTGTGGGACTGTGACGCTATAATATACAGCGTCACAGTCTATAGACTATAGAGTATATATCCTTCCTTACTAGCTTGTTTGTAGTGAGTTTGATGTTGTCATATTACGTCATATATTATTATGTGACTGATTTAATCATTAGATGTATCATAGTTTGTTATGTCAGATAGACAGTTCTGAATAATAGTTACCGATTTAGCAGCTGCTCTCTCTGTCTCTCTCCCTCTCTTTCTCTCTCTCTCTCTCTCTCCCTCGCCTGTGATAGAGAGATGGGAGAGTTGAGGTCATTTGAAACTTAGACCATCTAAAGGACTTTGATAGATTATCCTTATCTTATCCTTATCACCTGTGCTTGAACTGTAACTGTTGAGCGATTGTACCTGTTTTTATTGCATCCATATGCAGCATGTTGGCAGAGATGGGCAGTATTTGAAATACATGTATTTGAAATACGTATTTGAAATACTTTTTTGTATTTTGTAATTTGTATTTTGCTGGGATGGAAGAAATTAGATGTATTTTGTATCTAGATACTTTCAGATCTAGTATTTTCTGTATTTCAAATACATAAAATACTTTTTAATGTCATTTTACACAGCCTCAGGTTTAAACTGTAGGGGCAAAACACATAACCTGACTCCGCCAGATGGGGCAGCAGAGAGTACACTGGGTTCCCCCCTCCTGCTCCCATCTGGGAACTCTCAGGCAGACTTGATGCCCGGCCACAAAACGGCCTGGCCAATCAGCAGCAGCTAGAGGCGGGATAGCCGCTGCTGATTGGCCAGGCCGTTTGAGGCCTGGCAAGGAACGGTGAGCACAGGGCGGGCGGAGCCGTGGGGGCTTTTTACGTTATTTGCGCAGTGAGTGTAACGCTGCTCAATGGTGAAATCTTCCGCCAACAGCGTACCTTAGTGATCAGAATCAAGGACAGGCCTATCGTAGTAGACATTTCCACCACGTGGAAACGCCCCCCTTTCAAAGTGGGGGGGCGGCGGGGGTGTGTATATATATATATATATATATATATATATATATATAGATATATATACAAAATTGAGTTTTTTTTTATCCTTGTGTTTGTATCTATAATTTCCAGGGACTATGCTTAAGTTTGTGACTAAAGCCACAACACAGCCTCCCCACTGGGAGCACTGTTTATACCAGTCAGTCTGTCATACCATCCCTCCCCACTGGGGGCGCTGTTTATACCAGTCTCTCTGTCATACCATCCCTCCCCACTGGGGGCGCTGTTTATACCAGTCAGTCTGTCATACCATCCCTCCCCACTGGGGGCGCTGTTTATACCATCCCTCTACACTGGGGGTGCTGTTTATACCATCCCTCCCCACTGGGGACGCTGTTTATACCAGTCTCTCTGTCATAGCATCCCTCTCCACTGGGGGCACTGTTTATACCAGTCAGTCTGTCATACCATCCCTCCCCACTGGGGACGTTGTTTATACCAGTCTCTCTGTCATAGCATCCCTCTCCACTGGGGGCACTGTTTATACCAGTCAGTCTGTCATACCATCCCTCCCCACTGGGGGCACTGTTTATACCAGTCTGTCATACCATCCCTCCCCACTGGGGGCGCTGTTTATACCAGTCTGTCATACCATCCCTCCCCACTGGGGGCGCTGTTTATACCAGTCTGTCATACCATCCCTCTACACTGGGGGCGCTGTTTATACCAGTCTGTCATACCATCCCTCCCCACTGGGGGCGCTGTTTATACCAGTCTGTCATACCATCCCTCTACACCGGGGGCGCTGTTTATACCAGTCAGTCTGTCATACACAGACAGACAGACAGACAGACAGACAGACAGACAGACAGACAGACAGACAATAAATGTTTATACTTTATTCTGCTCTGTTTGTCTACTTAAAACTGTTTTAAACTGTTTCAAAACCCCCCATTTTTTCATGGGGGGCCCCCTTGCTACAATCATGCTTAGGGCCCCTTGGAGGCCAGAATCGGCACTGCATGTGCACATCTTGTTACCGGGGAAGACCGGGGGGTTTTCCAAATCACTGAATGCTCCTTTAATTGATAATCTATTCATCTTAGTCATTAGTATCTTGTTTACTTATCTTGTTTTTTATTGTTGGTTTAAATGTAAATTGGTGGTAGGCCTAATCAATCAATCAATCAATCAATCTCTTTCTACATTTTTCTTGAGGTAGAAGTCAAAGAGGAGTGACAGTGATGAATCAGATGGCCAATCCATTCCTTTGTGGGTCCTGTTTGATACAGTTATAGCACATTGATTTGCTTAAAATATAAAGTGTATCATTCTTAATAACCTTCAATGTATTAGACATTCTGACAGGTCATTAATTTAATATTTGGCAATTAATTATGAATTTACTTATCATTATATACATTTTAATGAAAATGTATTTTCATGTATTTTCAAAATACAAAATACGTATTTGTATCTCAAATACATTTCTCAGACCAGTATTTGTATTTTGTATTTAAATACATTCTGTGACCCAGTATTTGTATTTTGTAACAAAATACATTTTCAATGTATTTTGCCCATCTCTGCATGTTGGGAGATTGATGGTTGATGCATCGTTGAATTGTATAGTAGAGCATGCTTGATACACCTCCCTGTCTCCACTGTTCAGCAGGGGAAGGACATCTTCCATCTTCCTCCTTATTTTCCCCACCGTCCGTCACCACCGCCAGATTGTTCCGTTTAAGTCCAACTACAGAGCTATCCTTCCTTACTTACTAGTTTGTTCAGTATAAATGTCCCTCTCCTTGTGTTGATGTTGACCCCCAGCAGACCACCGCAATTGAGACACTAAGATCTTGAACACATCTGTATCACTTTAGCTTTCAACCACTTTAACCATTATTTTAAACTTTAGCTGTTGGAAAATAGCAGATCTACAAGCTCATAGCACGGTACAGAGTGCTGCAATATAATCTTGTAGATCTGCTATTTTTTTAAAATCGTGAAATCTTTGACTATTATTCTTTCACATCAAACGTTTTTTAACTAATATCTTTGCTTCTGGGGGTCCCTGCCTGGAACAACATACAGTATTTTCACATGGGGGTCGACGGCCAATTACATATAATTTCTGGGGTCCTTCACATGAAATAGTTGAGAACCACAGATTCTTTTTTAAAACGGTCATGATTTAGAACAGTCGTAGCAATAAATAGCAGATCTACAATCTCAAAACGCATCACACTGCGGCACGTTTTGAGCTATTTTGCTTTTATTTCAAATGCATTTAGTTATACTTATGTTAACTTTATGAACTTAAATGCAAATACATTGGACATTAAAAAGGACAATAAAAGTCATCCAGTCAGTCATTCAGCTACTAATATAGACTGAAGTAATTAAAGCGGGTCATGTTTCGAAATGTAACTGATTGCGGGCCGCAATAAGTGAAGGTGAGCGCCGCATGTGGCCCCCTGGCCGCCAGTTGCCCATGCATGATTTAGAAGACATTTGTAGAATCTGGTCTCAGGTCTCAATGGGTTAAGACACTGGCTACTACAGACAAGATTGATTGCACTGCCATGTAGAGTTTGTAGTCTGTGGTTGATGTTGTCATATTATGTCATATATTATTATGTGACTGATTTCATCATTATATTTATCATCGTCTGTTATGTCAGATAGACGGTTCTGATGAATAGTTACCGATTTAGCAGCTGCTCTCTGTTCCCCTCTCTCTCTCCCTCATTTGTGATAGAGAGATGGGAGAGTTGAGGTCATTTTGAAACGTAGACCATCTAAAGCAAATATGTCTCCTTGTGTTGATGTTGACCCCCAGCAGACCACCGCAATTGAGACACTAAGATCTTGAACACATCTGTATCACTTTAGCTTTCAACCACTTTAACCATTATTTTAAACTTTAGCTGTTGGAAAATAGCAGATCTACAAGCTCATAGCACGGTACAGAGTGCTGCAATATAATCTTGTAGATCTGCTATTTTTGAAAAATCGTGAAATCTTTGACTATTATTCTTTTACATCAAACGTTTTTTAACTAATATCTTTGCTTCTGGGGGTCCCTGCCTGGAACAACATGCAGTATTTTCACATGGGGGTCGACGGCCAATTACATATAATTTCTGGGGTCCTTCACATGAAATAGTTGAGAACCACAGATTATTTTTTTAAACGGTCATGATTTAGAACAGGGGTGGGCAACTTTGAAGATGGAGAGGGCCACTATATTTCCACGCTCACTCCAGAGGGCCACATGCATATTTCTGTCGTGGCAAAAAATAGCAGATCTACAATCTCAAAACGCATCACACTGCGGCACGTTTTGAGCTTTTATTTCAAATGCATTTAGTTATACTTATGTTAACTTTACGAACTTAAATGCAAATACATTGGACATTAAAAAGGACAATAAAAGTCATTCAGTCAGTCATTCAGCTACTAATATAGACTGAAGTAATTAAAGCGGGTCATGTTTCGAAATGTAACTGATTGCGGGCCACAATAAGTGAAGGTGAGCGCTGCATGTGGCCCCCTGGCCGCCAGTTGCCCATGCATGATTTAGAAGACATTTGTAGAATCTGGTCTCAGGTCTCAATGGGTTAAGACACTGGCTACTACAGACAAGATTGATTGCACTGCCATGTAGAGTTTGTAGTCTGTGGTTGATGTTGTCATATTATGTCATATATTATTATGTGACTGATTTCATCATTATATTTATCATCGTCTGTTATGTCAGATAGACGGTTCTGATGAATAGTTACCGATTTAGCAGCTGCTCTCTGTTTCTCTCCCCTCTCTCTCTCCCTCATTTGTGATAGAGAGATGGGAGAGTTGAGGTCATTTTGAAACGTAGACCATCTAAAGCAAATATGTCTCCTTGTGTTGATGTTGACCCCCAGCAGACCACCGCAATTGAGACACTAAGATCTTGAACACATCTGTATCACTTTAGCTTTCAACCACTTTAACCATTATTTTAAACTTTAGCTGTTGGAAAATAGCAGATCTACAAGCTCATAGCACGGTACAGCGTGCTGCAATATAATCTTGTAGATCTGCTATTTTTGAAAAATCGTGAAATCTTTGACTATTATTCTTTCACATCAAACGTTTTTTAACTAATATCTTTGCTTCTGGGGGTCCCTGCCTGGAACAACATACAGTATTTTCACATAGGGGTCGACGGTCAATTACATATCATTTCTGGGGTCATTCACATGAAATAGTTGAGAACCACAGATTATTTTTTTTAAACGGTCATGATTTAGAACAGGGGTGGGCAACTTTGAAGATGGAGAGGGCCACTATATTTCCACGCTCACTCCAGAGGGCCACATGCATATTTCTGTCGTAGCAAAAAATAGCAGATCTACAAGCTCAAAACACATCACACTGCGGCACGTTTTGAGCTATTTTTGCTTTTATTTCAAATGCATTTAGTTATACTTATGTTAACTTTATGAACTTAAATGCAAATACATTGGACATTAAAAAGGACAATAAAAGTCATTCAGTCAGTCATTCAGCTACTAATATAGACTGAAGTAATTAAAGCGGGTCATGTTTCGAAATGTAATTTATTATTTATGTTTGTAGCACAGAAGATGATCATGGTCAAAAGAAAATCTTGCATTTGATAGTTTCTTGTACTAGGAAGGGTCAGGGAAGGGTTGGGGTTGTTTAGTTAGGAAATGTATTTATTTAATTATAGGTTGCATTTTATAACTGTATGTAAATGAAGTAAAGTAAAGTAGTAAATAAAAGATAGTAATTCAACGTCCATAAAGTGAAATCCCTGTTTGCTAAATAAATTTGTCACTTTGTTGATGGAGTCTGTGTTTCAGAAGCTACTTTAGTCTATACGTTTTAGTAATGACATGCTTACAGAACAAAAGGTTTAAGCAGATTGGACATCCTTTCTCTCCCCTATTAGAGGTGGAGATGATTGTCCTACTCTTAGAGGACATTTACACCTGTATTATGATATGGCACTTTTGATCACCCAGGATGCAAATAGTGAACCGGCCCATCGACACCTAGGATGTATTGAAATGCAAAGTCTGGCCAGATCTATGAAGACGGATGGCTGTTCTGTACAAAACAACACCAGTCCTCTACACTACAGAACCAGACCACTGTTTTCTAGGTACAAAAAGTGAAATAAATGTAACGATTGGACGTACATTGCAACTTTATTGTTGTATATTTTAATTGCACGGTTAAATAATACATATAGTAGGGAGTAGGCTATGTACAAAGTCCTAGTCTAGTTTTTTTTTAAATTAAGGATCCACATTAGCTGGTGCCATGGCAGTAGTCTTCCTGGGGTCCACATAAAACATACAATTTCAGGGGGTGGGTGGCAGTTTGTGTCTTGGATTCACAACAGAGAATGTTCAATCATTCAAAAATCTGCCATAACAGAAACTAGCAACCAAAGTGACTGGACCCAAATCTTCTAAAGAGTTAATAAAGGGGGTGCATACTTAGTTTAGACTAGTCATTGGTTAGATATGGGTTAATGTTTAATGTTTAAGGTTTAGGTGTGCTGCCCCGTGGGAGGTTAGGTTTAGGGTGAGGGTTTGAGATAGGTTGTAGTTGTAGGACTAATGACTGGTCTAACCAATGACTAGTCTAAACCAAAAACTGTCTAACTGTCTTGTTGTTGTAGCACTGTATGGTCAAGACAACATTTGCCTTTGTATATATATATATATATATATGTGACCAGATGGACACTGATGATACTTTTGGAATAAGAACCAAAGTTCATAGACTAGGACTACGCCACTCTCAATGGGTGAGAGACCCGTATTCAGTATTTACTCTTGTAACCAAAATCCCCATGCAAGGTACTTTATAGACGACAGAGGCTTTTCTGTGTACAATCACTAGATCAACTTTTATTCACAATTTCACATAATACAGATAACAAAACCTTCATAAGTGTTGTATTTAAATTACTTGACCGGAGGGACAATATAGCACTTCTCATAATATAACACTGCAAACTGTTAAGATAATAAGATATAAATCACTGCAAACTGTTACGAGAATAAGATATAAATCACTGCAAACTGTTACGAGAATAAGATATAAATCACTGCGACTATCATGGCACTGCGACTTATGTTGCGCACACAAAACACTTAAAATCACACTAGAAGTGGGGAAGGGGGGTAACAACGGTCATTCAGTAAAAGATACAGTAAAGGGGGTTTCTTTCAATAATGTTATAAAATACTGGAGGCACTGTAGAGCATGGAAACAATTAAAAACAAAATAAAACTGAGGAAAAGAGCAATGGCTGTCTGCTGACCACTCTGTGTCACCAGTTCAGCCTGCAATATACAACAGAGCAATTAGACACTGAGCACCCATCATAAGAACCAATTATAATATAACCATATACTGGCAAGCCTAACTTGGTAAATTAATTGACACGGACACGACGGGTGCTGCTGGGCACTGACGCTACATGCACACGACGGAACGAGAACAAACGTGAGCTTCATTGATCTCACGGGAGTTTTAATATAGAGGCTCTGTCAAGCTACCGCTCTGGGCAGGCGGCTCCCAGGTCCTAATGTCCCACCTGTCACATACACCCCCACTTTAAAAGGTTGCCGTCCCGGTAACATAACTTGCCCTGGCTAAAGGGGGTCCCATGGCCTGAATGTCACCTGCTGGGAGTGTACTGATGGGGGTGGGGTTGGTTGGGCCAAGGGCAGGGGTAGGTGGAATGGGTTCGAGTGTTGACCGGCAGTGGTTCTGTGAGAGCGCCTTAGCCCCAGCTCCGGCTCCAGTGACTGCTGGGCTGTCTCCGACCTTTCAGAATGAATGGACTCTACATCAGTGTCTGGGGGCTCTTGAATGGACTCTGCAGAGTCTGCATCAGTGTCTGGGGCCGGGGGGTCTGTGTCTGCTCCCATCCTGTCCTCGGGATCGTCTCCATCTGCCGGTTTTGGGGGAGGGCATTTGGGGGGGTCACAAAAGCTACCGAAAAGCTTTCATCCTCCTCAATTTCCCTCTCTAGGGGGGGAATGTCGTCCAGTTGGCTGGGTGGGGGTGGCACTGCCAGTGGTTCCGACACTAGAGCTCCTCTTTCTTTGATGGGCCTTATTTGCGAGCGGTGGGCATTCTTCTGCTGTCCTGGGTTGTTGCGGGGCTGGATCTTGTATACTGTACCCACATTGTCAAGGCATTCTACCACTTGGTAGACTGTTGATTCCCACACGTCTTGGATCTTCCTTCGTCCTGGTCCATGGTTCTTCCTATAGACTAGGGTTCCGACTGGGAGGATGGATGTGGTTGTCGGGGGTTGACACCGCTCCCTGGCTTCAGCAGCTGCATCCAGCTGTTTTCTGGCTGCCACATACACCGAGGCCAGGTGATCTTGGTGCTCTTTCACCCAGTCGTCTGGAGTAGTGTTAGCTGTCTCTTCGTCGGCTCGTCCCAGCAGTAGATCAACAGGCAGCTGGGGTTTCTGACCGAACATCAGTTCGTATGGTGAATGGCCAGTAGACTGATGGACTGTAGTGTTGTAGGCGAACAACAGCTGGGGGAGCATTTGAGGCCACTTTTGCTTCTTGTCCTCCGGGAGGGAGCGTAACAGGTCATGGAGTGTGCGGTTAAACCTCTCACATTGTCCGTTTCCCTCTGGATGTTACGGGGTCGTCCTAGTTTTTGCGATGCCATACAGCTGGCAGAGGCGTTTGAGTAATTCTCCTTCAAAGCTGCGGCCCTGGTCAGAATGGACCCATTTAGGGACGCCGTAGGTATAGAACCATTTCTCAGTCAAATTTTTGACTACTGTGTGGGCCTTTTGATCAGACGTTGGATATGCTTGAGTGAACTTGGAAAAGACGTCCGTCACGACCAATATATGTTCTCTCCCATCACTGGCTCTCTCCAACGTGGTAAAGTCAATGGCTAGCACTTCTAATGGTTTGGAGGCCATTAGGTGTCCCATAAAGGTTCTGACTGATGGCCTTACTGCTTTGGCAATGACACAACGTTCACATTCTTTGCACCACTGGTCGATGTCCAAACGCATGTTGGGCCATTAGCATCTCTCCCGGACAAGGGCTGTTGTCCTCTCTGCCCCTTGGTGGCCATCGTTGTCATGTAGACTGGTCAGTACCTCAGTTTGTAGTGCTTTTGGTAATAGCAGCTGGTGCACAGTTTTTCGGCCTGGGGGCATCTGTACTTCCCGATACAGCACACTGTCCTTCTCCCTGATTTGCTTCCACTGCCGGGCGAGCTCCAGAAGCTGGTCCGATTCCCTTGACCGTTCTACTTTGTTTGGGGGTTGCTGTCTCCTCCAGTAGGTAAGGAATGGTTTAATGACTGGGTCAGTGGCTTGCAGGGCCTGCAGGTCAGCCTTTTCCCGCACCGGAGCTGCATCCACGGCCATGGCATTGACAGTGAGCTGCTGTTGCCCCGCTGGGTGCTGAATGGAGCTATTGGATACCTGTGGGGGGACAGAGAAGCCAGGCACAATGGCAGGGAGGGACTGGGGCCCTGGGGTGGTTGGGTGTCGGGAAAGGGCACAGCCAACCGCAATGGTTGGCTGTGCCGGGGCGGTACTTGACCTCAAAGTTGAAACTGGCCAACTGGGATGCCCATCGCTGTTCGACAGCTGCCAATTTAGCCGTCTTGAGATAGCTCAGGGGATTGTTATCCGTGTATATAGTAAAGGTCGTCCCTAGGAGGTATTCTCTGAACTTCTCAGTCACGGCCCACTTCAAAGCCAGAAATTCCAATTTCATGGAGCTGTAGTTGGACATGTTTCTCTCTGTTGGTTTTAGTCCCCGACTGGCGAAAGCGATTGGCCTTCGTACGCCATCTTGTTCTTGGGAAAGTACTGCACCAAGGCCCTGGTGACTGGCATCAGTCTCCAAGATGAAGGGCTGCTTAAAATCGGCATATCCGAGGACAGGGGCAGTGACCAACTTGTTCTTTAGTGTCTGGAATGCCTGTTCGCAGTGTTCACTCCAATGTCCTTCCAACTTGGCACTGACCCTCGACCGTGGCTTCTTGGGGCCTCCCTCCAACTCTCCGACCAGTCGGTGTAGTGGAGCAGCATGCCTGGCAAATCCCTCCACGTACCGCCTATAGTACGAGCAGAAACCCAAGAAGGAACGGAGTTCGGTCACCGTTGCTGGGCGTTTCCACTCTGCTACTGCCCGTGTCTTCTCCGGGTCGGTGGCCACCCCGTCAGCGGAAATGACATGGCCCAGATATTTCACCTCCCGCTGGAAGAAGTGGCATTTGGAAATCTTCAATTTCAGGTTGTGCTGCTGGAGTCGACTCAGGACCATCTCCAACCGCTGCAGGTGTTGACCGAAGGTTGTGGAGAATATGACGATGTCATCCAAGTACAGTAGTAGTGATTGGAAGCTCTGGTCGCCAAAGATGCGCTCCATCAGGCGTTGGAAGGTGCCTGGTGCGTTGCAAAGTCCGAATGGCATTCTGTTGAATTCGAAAAGTCCAAACGGAGTACAGAAAGCCGTCTTCTTTGTCTTTCTCTGCCATCGGTACTTGGTTGTACCCGCTTGCCAGGTCGAGGGTCGAGAACCATTTGGCACCTGTAAGGGCATCCAGTGACTCCTCGATGCGTGGCAGGGGGTACGCGTCTTTTCTTGTCTTGGCGTTGAGTTGTCTGTAATCGACACACAGCCGTATATCCCCACACTTCTTCTGGACCACCACGATGGGGGAGGAGTAGGGGCTGCAGCTCACTCTCACGATGTCCCGCTGTAGAAGATCTTGTATATGGGCCTTGACCAGTGAGAACTGAGAGGGGGGGAGGCGACGGTACCGCTGGCGTACAGGGGCCTCGTCCATCACTGGGATGTCGTGGTGGATCAAGTTGGTACAGCCCAGCTCCCCATCAAGACTGAATGCGTCTCGATACTTGGTTAACAGGGTCTTAGCTGCTTGTACCTCATCTGGGGTCAGGTCAGGCCATTCCAAGTCGTTCAGACCAGGGAGGGGGGCAGGTGGGAGGGGGAAAGCGGGCTGCGCTGCCATGGACTGAATGAATACGACCTGCTGGTCAGGTTCCCCAAACTGCTCCTCCACCTGTACAGACTGGGATAGGGAATGCAGATCGACCAGGTGTAGTGTCCCCAGCACTGTTTTGGGTTTCAGCCACTGGTCCTCCTCTCCGACATTCACAATGGGGATGTTGACAGTCCCCCTGGAAACAGCAAGGAGGGCACTGGAAATCAGTAGATTTACAGGGAGGTGGCCTTTCCCATAGGGCAAGGGCTCCAGCATGACACTGTCCAGTGCTGGACCGGGGCCTTGGTTACATGTGGCCTGGATGAACCGTAGGGAGACTGCTGGTATGCGGATTGCCGGGCCTGGCAGTGCCACTGCTTCCCCCACACAGCCAGTCTGTAGGAGTCGTTCCATTTGTTGGCACCCAGTCCTTCCCAGCTTGTTAGACTAGTGGAGAAGAAAAGAGGTTGTTACCAGGTTCCCTGAATAGTACAGAATAGCAGCCACTGATTATGTTCATTCCAAGCAGGCCAGATACAGCAGTTTTCCGACGCATGGAAACTGGGTCAGGAGGATCTTTTACCACCAGGATGCCCATCTGTGGGAGGACCGTGCCCAGGACTTCAACATCGAGCTCCACATATCCCAAGTATGGGATGTCCAGTCCATTTGCTGCTATTAAGTGAAGCCAGTTACAAGATTTCAGCTGTTCATTAGTTTGGGGCTTAAGGTGTTCCTCAAAGAAGGCCTGTGTTACGGTAGTGACCATTGACCCTGTATCTAGCAAGGACGGCACCCCCACCCCCCCTATGCTGACTGTAACCACTGGGCAACGTCCAATTAGCCTGGATGCTAAACTTGCCTGTTTTGAACCCAAAAAACCCCCTCCTGCTGCTGGGTTCCCAGCAACAGAAGGCGCTAGTTTTCCTGCTGCTCTACTGCATTCACCTGTACCCCCACCCTTTGGCCCTGGCCCCTTGACCCCACCCCACCTGGGAGCCCACTAATGTCAACCCGACAAAATCTTGCGATATGGCCTGCTCTGTTGCACCGCATACATATGGGTTTACCATCCGGCTGAAATTTGTATGCCGTCGGCCTATTACCACTGGGGATGTCCTGGGGATTTACATAGTTATGGGCAGAGGGAGTGGCAGAGGAAGAGGGGCCTAGGCGTTTAAGAATGGCGTCAAGTTGTACCTGCTGTCGGCGTAAACACTCTTTTAATTCTCCCAACTCGTCACTGGGCCTAATAGAAATGGCATTAGTATCAACCTCATCCTGGCCAACTCCTGAGGCCTGAGAGTCACAAGAATAGGCTCGAGCCCTTTGTGTACCAATCGGGGGCCCTCGCTTTTCCCATTTGATGGCTGCATTACGTACCTCGGTAAATGACTGGTTAGGGTGTTGCCGAACCAGGTGAGCCAATTCACGCTGTAATTTAGCATCACGTACATTTTCAATGAAAGTGTCACGAATCACCAATTCTGGGTGTGAAACACCACGTGGGTCTTTGCATTTAAGCAGCTCCATCAAATGTAGCAAAGCATGTGAAAATTCACGGATAGATTCATTATCCTGTTGTCTACGTTGAAAGAACTGTCTCTGTAGTGTCACATAAGTCTGATCACAACCAAAGTTGTTCAGCAATATAGTAAAAATGGACTCAGGATTGGCTCTATCTGCGGAAGATAGAAATTTAACTTCCCTTTTAGCTTCCCCATCCAAGAGATCACAGAGGAACGCTGCCTGTTCAGCTGAAGATGTTTGCTGTACTGACAATGACTTGCGCGCCTCCTCCACCCAATCCTCTACAGTCCAACCATCATGAGCCATAACACCTGAAAAGCGCGGACATTTCCTCTCTCTTGGTGTATACACATACACCCGCTCTGGTGCTGGGTTACTGCCAACACTGTTAGCAGCTACCTGGCTAGATGGCCCAGGGGCCTCTACATTCGCGGTCTCATTACCCCCGTCTTTGAGCCTATTATTTTCTGCCTGTAGCTGCTTAACAAGTTCAGTCAACGTCCTGATTTGTTCATCAGATTCAGACATTTTACTAAGCTTTTTCACAGCCCCAAAAATGTCAACCTGGGGTAGAGGTGAACAAATCAGCAGAAATGTCCAGAATGTATGCACCCAGATGGTACCACCACTAGAGGGCGGTAGATGTCCTCTTGATCTCCTCCTGGACAACCACTGCTCTTTTCCTCCAAACCTAACACATTGCTCTACAAAACTCAGTGCCTCCAAATAAAGAAAGAAATTGAAACACAAAAAGCCTCTGTGTCCACTGCCGACTTACGCCAAATGTGACCAGATGGACACTGATGATACTTTTGGAATAATAACCAAAGTTCATAGACTAGGACTACGCCACTCTCAATGGGTGAGAGACCCGTATTCAGTATTTACTCTTGTAACCAAAATCCCCATGCAAGGTACTTTATAGACGACAGAGGCTTTTCTGTGTACAATCACTAGATCAACTTTTATTCACAATTTCACATAATACAGATAGCAAAACCTTCATAAATGTTGTATTTCAATTACTTGACCGGAGGGACAATATAGCACTTCTCATAATATAACACTGCAAACTGTTAAGATAATAAGATATAAATCACTGCAAACTGTTACGAGAATAAGATATAAATCACTGCAACTATCATGGCACTGCGACTTATGTTGCCCACACAAAACACTTGCTGACTGTTAGTCAAAAGGTAAAATCACACTAGAAGTGGGGAAGGGGGGTAACAACGGTCATTCAGTAAAAGATACAGTAAAGGGGGTTTCTTTCAATAATGTTATAAAATACTGGAGGCACTGTAGAGCATGGAAACTGAGGAAAAGAGCAATGGCTGTCTGCTGACCACTCTGTGTCACCAGTTCAGCCTGCAATATACAACAGAGCAATTAGACACTGAGCACCCATCATAAGAACCAATTATAATATAACCATATACTGGCAAGCCTAACTTCCTACCTCCTAGGCCCAAGGCACTTATACCCAGTAGGCAGGATTCAGGCTAGCCAGGTCTGGATCCGGTCTGACATTGTTCTACCATGAAATACAGAAACAATATTAATTCCCCCATCACAATACATATGTGAATTAAAAAGCATGACATAGGGTGGTTGCATGCCAAAGTGCTACCTTTGGCATGCCACCATAATCCACATTTAAGTGTGAGACTCATACCTGTGTTCTGTTAATGTGTGTGGACACTGGGTCCAAGTGGCGTCTGCTCTGCACAGCCTAGCCGCACAACAGCACCAACAGTTTCTAGAAGCACAACAACAATAAGTATCTACACCTCTAAATAACACTAAATGCAACAGACCACAATATGTAAGCCTTTGTTGTAACATACCTTGGTAAATTGATTGACACGGACACGACGGGTGCTGCTGGGCACTGACGCTACATGCACACGACGGAACGAGAACAAACGTGAGCTTCATTGATCTCACGGTAGTTTTAATATAGAGGCTCTGTCAAGCTACCGCTCTGGGCAGGCGGCTCCCAGGTCCTAATGTCCCACCTGTCACATATATATATATATATATATATATATATATATATATTATCACTTTGGAACAATTGAGCATATCTGGGGGTTGAGGGAGGGTGGAGGACAGTATGTTAGACTGTGATTAGTGGAGAGGTAGTTATATTGTTCTCTTTGGCCAATCATATCAAAGCAGTTAGTGGCTCCACCATCCAAACTCTGGTATAAGAAGGGTTGGTCTGTGTCATTTCTTATTCTCTGCAACTGCTCCAGGATATCAATCATTTCTGATCGCATCGGACTGGACCCCAGACTTCAGCTGAAGATGAACTCTCTCGACCCCACCAAGGACATTTCTGCTGAACAGGAGGAACCCAAAAAGCTTGGTATGTTACTCCCTCAATATTGTCAATAGTCATTTTATTAATTCTGAATCTTACATTGTGTTTCAATGTAATGTGTGTTTTTAAGACCATTATTAGTTTTTACTTTTAAGTCCACAAAGTGCTGTCTTTCTGCCTATCAACAATCTTTGTATTTGTTTCCAATCCAGTATCTCATCAGTCTGGCTGCCCTGACCTACCAGAGGTGAATGAACAAAGAAGTTTGGCAGAGAAAAAACACCCTAACAACCAGCTTTGTCTGTACCCGTGTACCTGTACGTGTACCCGTGTACCTGTACGTGGTACCTGTACGTGGCCCCACGCACAGGTGAGCATGGTTGCTATGGTTAGTGTGTGACCACTCAGTTCACATGGGTGTGATTTCTTTATTGTCCAAGCCCAAATTGTCCCTTATTGTATTTGTCTTTTTTGAGTGGTGCAAACCACTCCAACAACCAGCTTTGTCTGTATGTACCTGTGTATGTGTGTACCTGTACGTGGCCCCACGCATGGTGAGCATGGTTGCTATGGTTAGTGTGTGACGTCACTGCACCACTCAGTTCACACGGGTGTGATTTTTTCTTCTCCTTCTTCCGCCAAAAATGAAGTTCTGGCTTAACTGTAGTCGGTTTTAATGCAACTTGGCAATATGAATAGAGGGCTAGGATGCAAAGCTCACAACCATTGGCCAAAGGGTGGCGCTATAGCACTCAATTGAAAATGCTAACTTTGAACAGGCATAGCTCAAACCCCACACCTGACAATTGATTAGCCTACTTAACCAGTCCACTTTTCACAGTCTGTATCTGCCTGTGTCTGAAGAGGGCAAACTGAGTCCACTTTTCACAGTCAGTCAGTTTGCCCTCTTCACACACAGGCAGATGCAGAGAGTATAGTTGACAACGGGTATTATTAGGTTAAGTTGCATCGTTCTCAAGTAGGCCGGTAGCCGACGGTCTAGTCTAGTCTACTCAAATTCATGAAAAGTTCTACCCACAAACTTTGGACCAATATCTAATGAAAATGTTGGGCTTTTGTTTTTAAGTTTAAAAATTAAGGTTTTATGAGCCTTCATATTGAAATCGCCGGGATCATTTGTTTATTTTTGGTACACAGTTCTCATTTGACTCAATAAAAAAAAAAAACGTTTATGGAAATTCAGAATGGCAGGACAACAAACAAGCCAGGTATGGATGTGTAAATTACACCAGACTCAGGCTCTATAGCCTCATCAAAACAGTTAAAAAAAAGTTCATCAAGTGATGGCCTCATCACAAGACAATATATTTAAACGTAATCCAGCAGAATAGATTGAGACATTCATTGATCAGCGATCAGCTTTCATCACACACATCATGCGTCTTGGACATGTCCTGGGGCCCGTTCCACGAAACTTGGATTAGAGATTAAACCGGGATTTAACAGATATCCTGGTTTAATATATCCTGGATCAGCGATTAACCGGTTTCATGAAAACTGGTTAATCTTGCCAGATTAAGTTTGCCAGTTAACCTGGATATGATGAGGCTTGATTCAGTTTCATGAAAGCAATGCCACATAACACTAGTTACCATGGAAACTAATGCTGTGGATTTAGCCTGCTCCGGACCAGGCTAACAGCCAGGTTTAACCTAATCCTGATGTCTTTACTGTTCATTAAGCAGTCAATCTGATCACAAACCAATGATTTTTTTCCACACTTATTCAATTATTATGGGTTTATGTTGCCTTGTTTTAATCGGCCTGCATTAAAGGACTAATTTAAGCACTATATACAAAATCAAAGAACCAAAATATATAGGCTGCACAACCTCATCATGACAGCTTGTGAGCTTGCAGATCAGCTACTTTTGGTGAATGTTCCCCCAGAATAGGTTTGCTGTGGTGCAAGTGGTAAAGAAGAATTATTATATTATATTATAAATTAATTTAAAAAATGTGTAAAGGTGAAAACGTTACTAAATATTACCATTACTCATTGTGAATACCAAACGACTCGCCCCTTTACCAACTCGCCCCAGCAAAATGTTTTAATGTAGTTAACAGTTCATTTAGTATTTCCCTCCCTCTCTGAAATCTGAAATGATCTTGTATACAGAATTATTTGATTGTATAGTAGTCGATCTCTATACTCTGTAAAATTAAGAAATAATAACATGACACAGAGACAGACTGCTTAATTAAGTTAATTTATGACCTTCTAGCAGTTAATTTTGTTTTATTAAACACATTTCTTCCATGTAGCCCATGTTTTGTATTGGCATCATCATGCTATTATGCCCGTGGATATACAGAGTGAACTTAACAATGATAAATTCATATGATAATACCTTTTATATAATCACCAACATGAATTATGTTTGTTATTTACAGCTAGGTGGGGCGAGATGGAACAGGGGCGACTGTACCTGTTACCCTCATTGTTTTACAACATATTACCATTGTAACATTTCACCCACTATTGAACCCATGACCTACGGTTCACCAGTCTGGCCCCTGTCTGGGCAACAACCCCCTTCCCCAAAGGTAGCTCCCTCAGAGGAGGGAGTTATGGCCAAATATCACGATGCTACACATTATTTGTGAACTGAACTTTGAACTATAGTTTATGTAGAAAGTGAACTTTGAACTGTAGTTTATGTAGAAAGTGAACTTTCCCAATACTGCCTGTGTTGGGACAGTTAACATTGCATGGGACATTTAAATAAAGTTGACGTGCAGCGGGGTCCGGGAAATCAGGATATCATTAGAGGCAGCTGTGCATACTTGATCAAATAAGCAACACATTGACGGGCAACATAGAGAATGGTCAGGGACCACTCTCAGGCAACAGAGAGAGAGAGAGAATATAGGAGAGGGAGAGATATAAAATATATATATATATATCTTTCCCTGAGTTGAGAAACAGTGGACTGAATGACCTGGTGACCTATGATAACCGTCAATGGAGGCATTTACTGACAAGTTGGAGTTCAAAAAATTAAACAGAAAAAGTGTATGTGTGCGCGCGTGTGTGTGTGTGTGTGTGTGTGTGTGTGTGTGTGTGTGTGTGTGTGTGCGTGCGTGCGTACGTACGTGTGTGCGTAATACTTTCCTAATAATAATGACTCAACCAGACAATCCGGTGCACTTCCCCCTCTTGAGATTCAAACTCACTTTTTTTGTTAAATTTCTTGAACTGCAACTTGTCAGTAAATGACTACATGGACAGTTATAATAATAATAATAGGTCACCAGGTCATAATGACTACATGGACAGTTATAATAATAATAATAGGTCACCAGGTCATAATGCCTACATGGACAGTTATAATAATAATAATAGGTCACCAGGTCATAATGACTACAGTTATAATAATAATAATAGGTCAAAAGGTCACCAGGTCATTCACTTCACTGTTTCTGCTTAATGTAAACAAAGCAATGCTGGATGGCGGACTCAGGTCTTTTATTAAGATTCTCAGATGTTTTTAGATCACATGACATGACATGGTAGATCAACTTTAGATCACATGGCATGGCACGGTAGATCAACTTTAGATCACATGACATGGCACGGTAGATCAACTTTAGATCACATGACATGGCGGTAGATCAACTTTAGATCACATGACATGGCGGTAGATCAACTTTAGATCACATGGCATGGCACGGTAGATCAACTTTAGATCACATGACATGGCACGGTAGATCAACTTTAGATCACATGACATGGCGGTAGATCAACTTTAGATCACATGACATGGCGGTAGATCAACTTTAGATCACATGACATGGCGGTAGATCAACTTTAGATCACATGACATGGCGGTAGATCAACTTTAGATCACATGACATGGCAGTAGATCAACTTTAGATCACATGACATGGCGGTAGATCAACTTTAGATCACATGACATGGCGGTAGATCAACTTTAGATCACATGGCATGGCGGTAGATCAACTTTAGATCACATGACATGGCGGTAGATCAACTTTAGATCACATGACATGGCAGTAGATCAACTTTAGATCACATGACATGGCGGTAGATCAACTTTAGATCACATGACATGACATGGTAGATCAACTTTAGATCACATGACATGGCACGGTAGATCAACTTTAGATCACATGACATGGCGGTAGATCAACTTTAGATCACATGACATGGCGGTAGATCAACTTTAGATCACATGACATGGCGGTAGATCAACTTTAGATCACATGACATGGCGGTAGATCAACTTTAGATCACATGACATGGCGGTAGATCAACTTTAGATCACATGACATGGCGGTAGATCAACTTTAGATCACATGACATGGCACGGTAGATCAACTTTAGATCACATGACATGGCAGTAGATCAACTTTAGATCACATGACATGGCGGTAGATCAACTTTAGATCACATGACATGGCGGTAGATCAACTTTAGATCACATGGCATGGCGGTAGATCAACTTTAGATCACATGACATGGCGGTAGATCAACTTTAGATCACATGACATGGCAGTAGATCAACTTTAGATCACATGACATGGCGGTAGATCAACTTTAGATCACATGACATGACATGGTAGATCAACTTTAGATCACATGACATGGCGGTAGATCAACTTTAGATCACATGACATGGCGGTAGATCAACTTTAGATCACATGACATGGCACGGTAGATCAACTTTAGATCACATGACATGGCGGTAGATCAACTTTAGATCACATGACATGGCGGTAGATCAACTTTAGATCACATGACATGGCGGTAGATCAACTTTAGATCACATGACATGGCACGGTAGATCAACTTTTTGGCATCTGCCACTTGAACTAAGGTGACTTTATTGATTGACATTTAGAAGGGCCTGTCAGCTCAAACCCACAATGTATTACCTTGTTTTCAAGATTGTTGTGCACAAACGTCACTAGCATTACAAAGTTATGTACAAAAGAAAAAACACTAAAACCATTTTCTCTCTATTTCCCATTCCAAGTGTGTTTGTCTTATGACTTACTGTACCGCCAGCGCCGCTAGTCTAAAACTAGCCACAGTGGGGCGACTGTGGCTCAAGAGGTAGAGCAGGTCGTCCAATGATCCATGGGTCGGCGGTTCGAATCCCGGCTCCTCCTGTCTACATGTCGAAGTGTCCTTGGGCAAGACACTGAACCCCAAATTGCTCCTGATGTGCTGGTTGGTACCTTGCATGGCTTCCGCAGCAATCGGTGTATGAATGTGTGTGTGAATGGGTGAATTAATGCATCTATGTAAAGCGCCTTGGATAAAGGCGCTATATAAATGCACCATTTACCATTTACCAAAACCCCCTCAGGTACATTTTTAAACACATCTCAGCAATGGGATCTGATGGTTTTTTTGGTGGGTAGATCTTGTTGCGCTGGTCATTTTGAAAGTGGCTCTCAAGTCCAAAAAGTGTGGGTACCCACATTTAGTCAAAATGTTGAGAGTAAATGTGTAATGTAAGTAGGCCTACATATTGTTTACTTTGCCACAAATTAGTTGGAATGTAACATTTATAATAACATTATAACAATGGCAAGTCGTCGTTAAGACCTTAAATGGAATTTCATCACTATGACATCACTATGACATCATCATGTATGATAGTAATTCAGGGATCATAAATGCGACCTGCTGTCGCAAATAAGCCCATATATGGAGATCCCTGATGTCATTAATATTAGTATATGGATTCTGACATTCCATATGTTGATCCTTCCCCATCCATCCTTCCTCTTCAATGTCTCCTTTTTGACTGATACCTGTCAATTTAAACTCTAGACGGGCCCGCCCCAAAGTTATTAGTGCAGCTGCGCCCGGCAGCCGGCGAAAACTAGAGTTCTCAACAGGCCCGAAAATGAAGTCCCGGCCCTAACTGGGCCCTCCCTCATGAAACCCTGTACACTCAAGACACTGCCCCCGATGCCATCCTTAGATCTCCATATATGGAGCTGCTGACCTGTTCTGACATTCCATATGTTGATCTGACCTCATCAAACCCTGTACCCTGTACACACCTGTACGCCCTCAGGTGTCTTACTGGTACTGTATAGGCCAATTAACACACCTGTACTCCCTCAGGCATCTTACTGGTACTGTATAGGCCTATTAACACACCTGTACTCCCTCAGGTGTCTTACTGGTACTGTATAGGCCTATTAACACACCTGTACTCCCTCAGGTGTCTTACTGGTACTGTATAGGCCCATTAACACACCTGTACTCCCTCAGGTGTCTTACTGGTACTGTATAGGCCTATTAACACACCTGTACTCCCTCAGGTGTCTTACTGGTACTGTATAGGCCCATTAACACACCTGTACTCCCTCAGGTGTCTTACTGGTACTGTATAGGCCTATTAACACACCTGTACTCCCTCAGGTGTCTTACTGGTACGTACTGTACAGGCCTATTAACAATTTACAATGTGAAGTTGCCATTTCAGCGTTCTGTTCTGTTCTGTTCTGTTCTGTTCTGTTCTGTTCTGTTCTGTCCTGTTCTGTTCTGTTCTGTTCTGTTCTGTTCTGTCCGTTCTGTTCTGTTCTCAATACAAATCAATTCAGGTCTACCTGCCAGCAAATGACCCAGAGATGTCTTGACAGGGGGCATGGTGGGCTTGGACAAGGCACACCGCTCACAGTTCTGGCACCACTTCTTGATATCTTCGTACATCCCTGGCCAGTAGCACCTTTCCCTTACGAGCTCTGTCGTCCTCTCAACTCCTTGATGGCCATGTCCCTGATGCAGCTGGTGCAAAATGTCCTTTCTCAAGGCCTCTGGCAGGAGCAATTGATGCACTCCTTCCTCTCCATCAGGCCTGTGAATGCGACGATACAAGAGCCCGTCCACTTCAGTCAGTCGGTCCCACTGACGCAGGAGCTCCAACACTGGTTTTGACAGTACTTGCCGCTCTGCATGATCAGGGCCTCGATTACGACGCCGATACTGGTAGAAGATGCCAATCGATGGGTCCTCTCTCTGCAGCTTAAGCAAGTGGTTGGGGGAGTAGGAGGGGAAAGCCGAGATACTCCTTTGGACTACTTGCCATGGCCGCTCTGCTGCCGTCTGTCTCAGGAGTTCAGGGATGGACGTTCCGGGTAGGGCTGCCTCAAAAACCGGAGACCCGCTGGGGGGCCGATACTGCCTGGAGAGAGAGTCAGCATTTACATTAGTGCGACCAGAGCGAAACTTGATGGTAAAATCAAAAGCTGATAATTCTGCAGCCCATCGTTGCTCGACAGCCCCCAACTTGGCACTATTGAGGTGGCTGAGGGGGTTGTTGTCAGTCCAAACTATGCATTTGTGTCCCAGCAAGTACTCTCTAAATGTCTCTGTCATAGCCCATTTTAGTGTCAGAAATTCAAGTTTCATAGAGATATAATTGGACATGTTCCTCTCTGAATGGTTCAACGCTCTACTAGCATAAGCTATTGGCCTCACCTTACCCCCTTGCTCCTGTGAAAGCACTGCTCCAAGGCCACTATGACTGGCATCTATCTCTAAGATGAAAGGGAGGGAGAAATCAGCGTATGCCAATACAGGTGCATTGACCAACCGTGCCATGATGTGGTTGAAACTTTCTTCACAGTCAGTGGTCCAGTTGTCCCCTATCGGCCTCCTAGCTCCTCTCCTAGTCTGTGGGCCAGAGAGCTCATTAACTAAGCGATGCAAGGGGCCGGCAAGCTTGGAAAAACCCTCCACATAACGCCTGTAGTAGCTTGCGAAACCTAAAAAGGACCTTAATTCCGACGCATCCTTAGGGTGGGCCCACCGTGAGACTGCTGAGAGCTTTTCAGGATCCGTAGCGACTCCCTCCTTTGAAATGATATGACCCAGATACTTCACCTCAGTGCGGAAATAGCAGCATTTCTCCAGTTTGGCTTTCAGGCCTTTGTCTCGCAGGCGGGACAGGACAGCATCAAGGCGTTGCAGGTGCTCGTCTATAGAGCGTCGCAGTCCCGCCTCCTACCCTGGACCAGGAAATGAAACCCAATGCATTTTTCCCATAGACATTTCTTAAAGTATTTATTTAAAGACGCTTACGCCGCGGACAAAGCCAACTCGAGTCGTGACAACTCATGACAACACAAACAATATTTTGGACCAAACAAATAATTACAAAGAAGAAAAACATCAACAAAAGTGTTGTAACCTGCCGTATTTTTCTTCTTTCTAATTATTTGTTTGGTCCAAAATATTGTTTGTGTCATGAGTTGTCACGACTCGAGTTGGCTTTGTCCGCGGCGTATCCGTCTTTAAATAAATAAAATGTCTATGAGGAAAATGCATTGGGTTTCATTTCCTGGTCCAGGGTAGGAGGCGGGACTGCGACGCTCTATAGAGGATGAAAACACTACCACGTCATCCAAATATAGTAACAATGTCTGGAAATGTTGAGCACCAAATATTCTCTCCATCAACCTCTGAAAGGTGCTTGGTGCATTACACAACCCGAATGGCATTTGATTAAACTCAAAAAGACCAAAGGGAGTACGGAAAGCAGTTTTCTGTATGTCCTTCTCCGACATTGGTACCTGGTTGTAGCCACTTGCTAAATCCATGGTGGAGAACCATTTTGCCCCCGATAGGGCGTCCAAGGACTCCTCAATCCGAGGAAGAGGGAAAGCGTCTCGTCGCGTCTTGGCGTTGAGCTGCCGATAGTCTACGCACATGCGAATGTTGCCATCCTTTTTCTTGACGATTACTATCGGAGAGGTGTAGGGGCTGCAACTTTCTCGGATTACCTTGGCTTGCAACAGCTGATTGATATGTGCTTTAACTGCATCATAATCAGCGGGAGGTATACGCCTATATCTCTGCCGCACAGGCAGAGAGCGGGATGTCATGGGAGATTAGATTAGTGCAGCCTAAATCACCCTCATGGGTTGAAAACACAGATTCATATTGCTGTAGGTGAGCTCTGATTTTAGGCTGTTCTGACTCTGGAACTGCGTCAATAAGGCTTCGTACATGGCTTACCTGACTTGTCTGAGCGTTCATAGTGGCTACCACCCTTTCGCCCTCTAGCTCTTGACGGACCTCTGTGACACCTGCAGGCAAGCTTACAATCTGAGCCTGGCTCAACTTGCCGATAGGGCAACGCCGGGGGAGTTTGATGCTAGTGGTTCCTACATTCACCACAGGGATGTATGTTGTACCTCTAACTACTTTAACCATTGCTGGTGAAACTAGAAGGCCGGCTGGGAGGGAATCAAAGTCCATAATAGGTTCAAAGAGTGCAGTAGTAGGTGCAGTAAACAATTTCTGTGCACAGGTAGTAGCCACCAACTTAACAGTACCCCCCAAAATATGAACTGGATGTCTGCCCCTAACCTTGACTGTCCCAGTGCTGTGTTCTGCTGGCGGTTCCTGGACTTGTTGGCAATACTGGAGAGCTTGTTGCAACACTTTTGGGGCCTGTGTCACCTGAGAGAGATTAAAAAGTGCAGGGCCATACTCAAATAACTCGTAGTAGCATTCCCGAAGGACATTCATACCCAATATGCCTGGCACGTGTGTGGTAGGCAAATAATTGGGCTGGTCTTTCACAATCAGAATCCCTCGTTTGGATATTACTCTACCCAACACCTGGACGTCAAGCTCTATATACCCAAGGTATGGGATATCAAGACCATTAGCGGCCGTAAGCTTTAACCACTGACAAGCATTTGTAGCCCCTCTGAGGTTCTGGTAAAATAATGTTTCAGTAACAGTTGACACCATTGACCCAGTATCTACGTCATTTCATCGAAATAAGTCATTTCACATGTACACCCCCCATCTGTACCACAACATGTGGGCATTCCCCTATCAATTGTGAGACAGTCTCAGTACTCACTTGACCCTGTTGGCTTGAGCCGTTGACCCTGTTGGCTTGAGCCTCTGAACTGTAGCTCGGCAGCACATAGGGCGTCAGTTTCCCCCCTGCTGGCTGTTGGAGGCTGCTCGACGCGTGGAATTGTTTGGAACCTGAGAAACCACTCTTTCGTTATCACACACGGTGGCATAGTGCAGGGGTTCTCAACGTTTTTGGCCAGGGACCCCCGAAAATGCTTTGGCAATGTCTCGGGACCCCCGCCCCTCCCGACCCCCAATATAAATTGACTGCTACAATAACCTTAAACCATTTTGGGCGGGAACCCCTTTTGGTGTTTCAAGCATTGTTATAATTTAGCTATTGAAAAATAGCAGATCTACAAGCTCATAGCGCGCCACCGAGTGGTGCGCTACGAGCTTGTAGGTCTGCTATTTTTGAAAAATCGTGAAAATATATATATATATATATATATATATTTTTTTTTTTTTAAATAATTTGGGGCCCCTTTAAAATAATTTGGCGACCCCCCGAGGGGTCGCGACCCACGGGTTGAGAACCCCTGGCATAGTGGCCCGGTTGCTGGCACCGCCTACAAATTACTGGGCCATTGTTAGGCTGAGTCCGCCTAGGGGGGGTTTTCAATACTAAGATTGCCTCAGTAATCTCATTTAGTTGTTATTGTTGCTTCTTAAATAACTCTTTTAGCTCAGCCAATTCAAAGGGGTGACTGGAGGTGTTTGCTACTTGGGGCGCCGCAGAAGTTTGAATGGCACAAATGGAGGGAACTGAGTAGCTCCGTGGCCTACCTTCAGTTGGTCTCCCTTCCTGCTCCCACCTGAGGGCCTCACTCCTAACACTCAGCAGTGTGGCGTTGGGATTCGTACGGACCACCTGCTTCAATGTCCTGCGTAAATTTGGATCCTGAACCTGCTCTACAAACTGATCTCTCAACAAGATAGCGGAATTAGGAACACCATTAGGGGCACTCCTGACAACCCTTTCCATCAGGCTGAACAAGGCATGAGAATATTCCTGCAAAGACTCTCCTTCCAGCTGCTTCCTAGAAAAGAATAACTCCTGGAATGAAACATAGAATTGAGAACAGGCATATAATTCCTGCAGGATAGTTAACACTTTTTCTGGATCGTCTCTCTCCTCTTTAGGCCTATATTTGATTTCATCTTTAGCCTCCCCTTCGAAGTGGTCATAAATTAAATAGGCTTGGTCAATTGGGGCTAGGTGTCTGGCCCGGATACTAGCTCTGACCTCTTCCACCCAATCCAGTAACCCTAGACCAATATTACCACGGAACATGGGGCACTTTCTTTCTCTAGGCACATACAGAAGACGCTCTGGAGCCATACTGGAGGGAGTAGAAGACCTAGGAGCAACGCTAGTGGAACCTGAAGTTGTGGGAGTCGAGGTCGCTGCCTCTGTGCGCTCTCGTGTGAGACGTTCATTGTCCGCCCTAAGCTGTACAATCAAATCCCGTAGATCCTGCAATTCCACCTCCATCACTAGAAAGTCTGTCCAAAGGGTTAGAGGAGAAGGAAGTTTAACAGGTCTTGCTTGTTGGGTTCTGACGTCAGCTCCACTGTCCATCCAGCTGCTGCCTTGCCCCTTTTCAAAAGTACTAACAAGTTCAGTGAATATTTCAAACTTAATGAGAAACGATAAAACAATTGAAAAGCAAAGATAAACCAACTGCTCAAAAACTTAAGAAACACGTCTTTGCTTTACAGTCCTGCCGACTACGCCAAATGTAACCTTGGCAGAAATACACATATATATATTCTTCGACTACGCCACCGTGGGAATTTAACCCAAGGACATCAATTAAAGTGCAACAGTATAAAGTGCAACACAGGTTCGGTGTAATCATAGGAGCAGAGACGTATTTCTCAAGATAATCACTTTCCATGTATTATAACAAAAGTATTAGTTTAGTTTAATTCGATCAATCAAGTTATACAGTACAATTTAATATTAAAAGGGTAAGCAGGGGTCAACAATCGACTAGGGGGGGGGGGGGGGGAAGAAGAGGAAGAAGTTAGTGGGGTGAGGGTTCTGACTACTTCAATCCACAGCAAATACACTACAAAATCACTTACAAACACTGGTGGGTTAGGTGCACTCTAACACACACAAACGCATGCAGTGAGGAGGAGGGGGAAAAGCCCTCCGATAGATCTCCCCCACAGTACGATGTTGCCTCTGTAACTCTGAAGAACACAGGAAACAACAATTAGTATCAATTAACAGGTAATTGGCAGTTCAGTTAATAAGTTGCAGTTGGGTTATCACAAAGTAAAATACAATAAAAAAAGACGAATACTAATCTAGGAAAAGGGGCAAGCACAGCAAGGACTAAGCCTATAAAACAAAACAAAACATTAGTTAGCTCCCACCATGTACCATAATCATACATCAAAACATGATTAAAATGCATATTGTTTTACCTCAGCAATTAAGGTCTGGTACATGGCAGTGACTATAGAAGACATGGCAGGAGGCTCAGGGAAGACATGGCAGGGACTATAGGAGGAGCATGTAGCTGTAGGCCTACACCAAGAGCCTGGTACACCAGCCTATACTGCAAGTACAAAATGAACAACCCGAATGAGTACTAAAATTTAAAAAAAAAACACAATATAAAGTCATATACAAACATTATTTTGAAAATGGCCGATCTACAAGCTCCTGCACAAGAACATACCTCCAGAGAAGTGCAGTTTTGGCCCTAATTGGGTTACATACAAACAGCCTCTTGGACCAAGAGTCAACCAGGCAAGTAAGATCATTGGAGACAAACCATTGCAACTTCAGGACATAATACAACCGCTCCATAACCAAAAAAGCAATTCAGATTTACAATGATTCTACCCACCCTCTTCGCTCTGAATTTGACTTGTTGCCATCTGGCAGGAGGCTTAGGGCAAAATTAGCTAGAAAGAAGGGTTACAAAACTTCGATTGTGCTAATACTGCTGTGGACATTTTAAATAAGAATGTTAGTTCACCTTTTCCCCACGGTTGATGATCACTGTTGCTGTGTTTATGTGAATGCATTTTATATAGTATTTTAATGCATCTGTGTAATTTATCTACCCACACAAACACTCTTCATGTCACATCATTGTAGACAGGGAAACTAGACATCAGGATTAAAGGCATTAAATTTACGCTATTGACAGTCTTGTCAAATAAACAATAATCTATAAAATCAGCTAACTTGCCAAGGCATTGAACCATGTGATATTTAATTGGTGTTATTGCAATGTTTCAACCTTGTGTTATTTAAATTGCCTCTAAGGCCTGGGTTAATTAAATAACATCATTGTTTGTGTGTGTGTGTGTGTGTGTGTGTGTGTGTGTGTGTGTGCGTGCGTGCGTGCGTGCGTGCGTGCGTGCGTGCGTGCGTGCGTGCGTGCATGCATGACATCACTCAACTAAGGTACATTTGGGACACAACTGGTGAGTTGAAGATGCCTTGGGCTTTACTCTTGTTTTCCCTCACACTTCAGTGGTAATCAGGAGTGGCCACCTGAGAAGTGGGGAGGACTGACCACTGCTCTGATTAACAACTTCAGAGCTGAACAGTTTTTATGGTGCCCACATTTTCCAGTTGCCACTGACCGGCAACCTGCCACTGACCGGCAACCTGCCACTGACCGGCAACCGGCCACTGACCGGCAACCGGCCACTGACCGGCAACCTGCCTCTGACCGGCAACCTGCCTCTGACCGGCAACCTGCCACTGACCGGCAACCTGCCACTGACCGGCAACCTGCCTCTGACCGGCAACCTGCCTCCGACCGGAAACCTGCCACTGACCGGCAACCTGCCTCTGACCGGCAACCTGCCACTGACCGGCAACCTGCCTCTGACCGGCAACCAGCCTCTGACCGGCAACCTGCCTCTGACCGGCAACCTGCCACTGACCGGCAACCTGCCACTGACCGGCAACCTGCCTCCGACCGGCAACCTGCCACTGACCGGCAACCTGCCACTGACCGGCAACCTGCCTCTGACCGGCAACCTGCCACTGACCGGCAACCTGCCTCTCTCTCTAGGTCGTCCTCAGACGAGCCCTCCATCGTTGCTTCCAGTCATTCCGGTTCTCCATACATCTGGCCAGCTCGTTGTTGCTTTGCGCTCCTGCGTCGTTCTTGAGTACATCCACATGTTAATGTGGGACGTCGTCCTGACCGGTGCCCGTGTGTTGGTTCCCACAGCACTAGTTTACTGGCTGGCAGCTCTTGATGCCTTTGGCAGTGTCCTGCTATAGGCTCATTCTCCTGGTGTCTTTGGCAGTGTCCTGCTATAGTCTCATTCTCCTTGTGTCTTTGGCAGTGTCCTGCTATAGTCTCATTCTCCTGGCTGCTATTTTCTGGCTCACCCTTGGCATTCCATCATACATATTCTCGTTGGTGACATGTGTGCTCTTACTGATGTTAAGTATTGCACGCAGCATTCTGGTGTAGCACCCGTCTAGAGCTCACAATGCGTCGCAATCGGCTATTTTCAAATGGCCGAAATGTATATAAGGCTGAAGTGGTTACCCAGCAAGCACGGTCAGGACCTGGACGAATTAGTGACGTATCGATTGTGGCCAGATCAAGTCAAACCAAGACTAGTCACATCTGGCCCAGAATATCACCTGATTTCAACCAATTTAAGTCATATCATAACTAGTCAGATCTGGCCCAGAATAAGCTATATTATTTAAACTGGTGAAGACGTCCTGGAAATGACGTAAAGATCATCCCCATGGGCTGTGATCTGGCCTAGTCCTGAACGTAAAGATCTTCCCCATATGGGCTGTGATCTGGCCTATTCCTGAACGTAAAGATTATCCCATATGGGCTGTTATCTGACCTAGTCCTGAACGGAAAGATCATCCCCATATGGGCTGTGATCTGGCCTAGTCCTGAACTAAAGATCATCCCCATATGGGCTGTGATCTGGCCGGCTGTGATCTGGCCTAGTCCTGAACGTAAAGATCATCCCCATATGGGCTGTGATCTGGCCTAGTCCTGAACGTAAAGATCATCCCCATATGGGCTGTGATCTGGCCTAGCCCTGAACGTAAAGATCATCCCCATATGGGCTGTGATCTGGCCTAGTCCTGAACGTAAAGATCATCCCCATATGGGCTGTGATCTAGCCTAGTCCTGAACGTAAAGATCATCCCCATATGGGCTGTGATCTGGCCTAGCCCTGAACGTAAAGATCATCCCCATATGGGCTGTGATCTGGCCTAGTCCTGAACGTAAAGATCATCCCCATATGGGCTGTGATCTGGCCTAGTCCTGAACTAAAGATCATCCCCATATGGGCTGTGATCTGGCCTAGTCCTGAACGTAAAGATCATCCCCATATGGGCTGTGATCTGGCCTAGTCCTGAACTAAAGATCATCCCCATATGGGCTGTGATCTGGCCTAGTCCTGAACGTAAAGATCATCCCCGTATGGGCTGTGATCTGGCCTAGTCCTGAACGTAAAGATCATCCCCATATGGGCTGTGATCTTGCCTAGTACTGAACGTCACCGGAGTCACTGGAGGACGTCATCATAACGTTATCATGATGTTATTTGGCTTGCTGGGTAATGTATGTTGTGTAATAATAATCACAATCTACAAAGTAACTACATTTCCAAATAAATGTAAAAGAGCAAAAGTACAATATTGGGATTGGAGATGTAGTGGAGTAGAAGTAAAAACATTGGAAATGACAAATGCTCAAGTAAAATACAAATACCTCAAAATGTAACTTAAGTACAGTATAGTACAGTGAATCTACTTTGTTACCTTCCACCACTGATACCTATGTATGTTAAGCCCTGCCTCTGTGTGTGCCTAAAGGCCCAGATCGGTGTTGTGAAAGATTACATAATGTCGTCATCTGGCACAGGGGACGGCACTGCACTGTGTATAAAACCTAACAACTGGACAATGGATGGTGAAGGTGGGGGGCGGTTGTTAGACAGAGGAGGACAGTCATGAGGGCTTCTTTAGACATACCACTGTTTTCATACTTGATGATGTTCTCTTCCTTCTCTCCTTTGTCTTCATCCTCTTCCTCTTCTTGTGAGTTACAGGCACTGTTAAATCATGGAGGAATGTACAAGGCTGGAGATGTGCTTCTGGGTGGTTTGTTTCCATTCCACTTCTCCTCTGTGTTCCCTGAGCTGACGTTCACACAGTCCAAGGAGCAGAAGCCCTCCTGCAGTGGGTGAGTATCACGAATAGCCAGCAAGACAACACCAACCTTGTTTTGATGTATAGAAACATGATTAGTTGATGTGTATATTTCTACAAAGATATAGGCTGTCGGGTGTAAACCTTCTCAGAATATGTGTTTGGATGGATCTACGGTAGTTATTATTTAGTCACAAGCACTTTCACTTAAATATTTTCTTCAAAAAAGTTTTACATTATTTATTAAACAGAACGTTTTAAATATGGAGATACATGGTTTCTGCCCGACAGCAATGATATTCAAGGCAACTGTGGAATGCACTTCCCGTTGCAATCAGAACTGCAGCATCACTCCCGATCTTCCGCCGTAGTCAGAAAACCCACCTTTTCAGACTCCCATAGCACTTACCCTACCCCCTTAGGCAGCACTTTTTAGACTTTTTAGACTTCGATAGCATTTGAAACAGACTTATAGCATGTCATGTAGACAGCACAATAATTGCATTCTATGTAGTCATAGCACTTCATAGTATATATGTACAGCATAGTATAGTATATATGTATAGTTTATATGTATACTTGTATAGTGTCATATATAGATATGTTCTAGTTACGTTCTTAGCTTACGCATGTTTCTTGATAAATGCATTTTATATATGTGATGTATTCCCATGCTTTTTTGTTCTTGCTTAATGTAAGTCGCTCTGGATTAAGAGCGTCTGCTAAATGCCTAAATTGTAAATTGTAACAGTGTAATTGTGTGTGTTAGTTTTTACATTCCAGCGTTCAGAATGGCACAGATCATGGCTTTTGCCATCAGTGAGATCAACAGAGACCCCAGCCTGCTCCCCAATGTGACTCTGGGATACCGTTGCTATGACACCTGTGCAACGCTTGGAGTTGCAGTCCCTGCAGCGTTGTCGCTGATCAGTGGGAGAGAGGAGCAGTTTACACTGGATCAGAGCTGTGTTGGGTCGCCTCCAGTACTTGGAATTGTGGGTCCTAGTACCTCAAAAAGTTCTATTAGCCTCTCTAGAATATTAGGTGTATACAGAGTGCCCATGGTAAGTTTCCTATCCCCTTTCACCATAGCCTATTTTATTTTATTTTGCTTACTTGGCTATTTGCAAATCTATAATATGATAAATATTAAATTAGGTATTTTTGCCGTTTGAAAGACATAGAACATAATCTGAAAATGCATGTTTTCCCTGCAGGTTTAGTTTAGCCTAATGCTAATGCTACTGCTTTGCTACTGAAAATAAGTGTCCAGCAGAGGAACAATATCTATTCAGGATCATTTACATATAACACATTGACAATGCCCCCTTACTGAACTGTTCTGTTTCTGACAATGCACTGACAATCTACTGAACTGTTCTGTTTCTGACAAATTCAATGCACTGCATTCTACTGAATTGCCAATGGAAGTACAGGTAAAGTTCTCAAACAGCACATCCGAATCTCTCTGGCCAGCATCCTCTCCACAGTATTTGTTCTGGCAGCTTTTGATATTGCTATTAGTAAGTAAACAACATCAGGAAGAAGCAGGACTCAACCATCATGATTCGAACTCCATTATTTTATTGTATATGTCATCACACCGGAGAGAGACTAGTGTCTCCCTCCAGAGCTTCCCCCAGCACTCCCCACACACATGTCCCACACATATTTTATACTTTCAAAGTCCTTATTTGAGAATTCCTCACAGCAAATAAAACTTAAAACATTAAACTGTAAATAGAATTAAACATAATTAAATAATTAACATGACTTCAAATATTTCAATGTTCCAATAAACTTTAAACACTCAAAAACACTCAAAAATGTAATAGAATTAAATAGAATTAGAATGATTCAAATTAATTCAAATATAAAAATGTTCCAATATCACTCTGGCTGTTTGTTTTCACACCCAGATAAAATAAATTAAAGTAGAATACCAATGGACAGCTTCTGTAATACCAGTGAACTGTTTCTAGGCTAATTCCTATACTATTTTTAATTTGTTCCCCAACATTCTTTTTCTCACAAACAGGCCCGGCCAGGACACTCACAGACACACACAAATACCCCTTGCACCTCTGACCCCCCTTCCCCCTGCCAGCTGAGCAAGGGCGATGGGAGAGAGGCTGATCCCTGTACCTGTATGGACTTCAATATTTGTGTGGAAGTGGATTCCAATATTGACTTAATAAGAATAATATTTTGTGTCCATTAACTATAAAACTGGTTTAAAATGCACACTATTTTAATCTCTGCCCAGGTAATAAGTAATGTAATATTCCCTTATCCCTTTGGATTGGATTTCACTGTGATGTTTGAGGAAGTTATCTAAAATAAACTCATATCACTATTAAACTTTTTTTTTTATGACAATGAATAGAACTTATAAAGCAAATCAAACTGTTTAGGACATAAGGACATGAACCTTCATGGATCCCACTCTGCATGTCATGGATTGGTGCATGTTGTATTAACACTGTCACCTGGTCCATATAGGCCTATCTCACAGCCCGCTTTCCACGCCCACTTCCGGTAGATAGTGGTGTCATTTAACATTAGGCATTTACACTTTTTTTCTCTGGATAATCTAAGTACATTTCCTAATGTTAAAATGTCAAAGACCGATAATAATATGAAGAAAACACAATGGTATAACAACTCAAATAAGTAGAATAAACCTTACCTTTACAAAACGGTAGTTTGTGGCTTGTGAAAATACCTTTTAACATGGAAGCCTATGCACCAGAAAAAAAATAACACCACTAGCTCTAAAAGGGGGCGTAAAAAGGGGGCGGGGAAATGCTGTGAGATAGGCCTATTGCCATGGGGCCCATGGAGCCTGCTGTGGGGCCATGCAGTGGATGTGGTCCACCCCGTTGTGGATAGTAGGCCGCTGCATTGCCACCTGGCTCATAGTTGCATGGAACAGGCCCTGTCCCATACTGGTCTGCTCTGTCATATGGGTCACTGTTTCCTCTTTGTCTTTGTTTCCATTTACGGCTCCTGATACTCCTATGTGACTGATGATTGTGTTGTTGTCGCTGTTCTCCCTGTGGCTGGTGCAGGTTCTCATAGAACATCAGCTGTGCTGCCTCCAGTTTCTTCTTTTTCATGAAGTCCTGTGAAAGTGCGTTCCTCTCAGCATGCAATGCGTGACCCCACACCTCAGTCAAAGGTCGGGTTTCCCAGCCAATGCAAGAAGTCATAACACACTTGTGGATGGCAGGGAGCAAGCCATTGATCATGGATGCTTTTAACAAGTCATTGAAAGCGGGGTTGTCTAGTGGCACACCACAGTGCTTCTGAAAACAGTTCTCCAGTCTATTTCTGTAGGTGCCACAGGTTTCATCAGGCCATTGCTTAGTGCTGTGAATTTTTGGCCAATCAGTGGGTACTGGAAATGCTGCTTTGATGCTGTCAAAAAGACCACCGTGATTCACCAGCTGTCCAGAGACAATGTTATTTCTTGCTCCAGTCACATCAAAATGTTCCCTGAGATGTAGCCACTTTAATCCAAAGACTTTGCGAAATACAGATTTGAGCATTCTTGCCGATGGCTCATACATCTCAATCAAGTCTAACACAGCTGCACACCAGCACTCCACGTTGACTTTGTGGTCTGGAAGGTCCTTCATGATGTCTTTCAGTTCATCAGGTGTCCAGCGTCGCTGCACATGTACTGTTGAAGAATATGTGTCTATTTCTGCGTGCTGTGCCCCAGTCCCCAGATGAGGATGAGGTTCTGGATATGGAATGAATGGAAATAGCTTCCTTGGACAAAGTGTTGCTGTGACAACTGCTCCCCCCTGTCCTTGATTGTTTATGAGGGGTTCAGGCTTCTTGTCTCCGCTCATACCATCATGGTTGTTGCTGTTGTCTGCGGGCTGTTCCTTGGGTGTAGTAAAAGTTAATTGTGTGTCTCCGCTGTGGTTTGGCTCCTTCTGCCTCATATTGTTGTAGTCATCAGGCGTAGTGTTGGCTTGTAGATCTGCTAATTTCACCACAAATCTGTCAAGTTGCTCTCGCAATAGCATCACTTCTTTCTGTTGGTTGTTGAGTTGTTATTGCATATTTCTGTCAAGTTGTTCTTGCAGGTCATTGATTTGTCGCTCCACAAGTTGTTCTCGCAATAGCGTCACTTATTTTTGTCGGTCATTGAGTTCTCGCAGTAACGTCACTTCTTTCCCCTGTTGGTCATTGAGTTCTCGCTTCAATTTCTTCCTGCTTTGTTTTGCTCCCATTTTAAGATTATTTTTGATCAAGTATCCATCTACTGTATGGTGAAGATGAAATAATGATCCCGGACGAGCCCCCAAATTATTCTGGCAGCTTTTGATATTACTATTAGTAAGTAAACAACATCAGGAAGAAGCAGGACTCAACCATCAGGATTCGAACTCCATTATTTTATTGTATATGTCATCACACCGGAGAGAGACTAGTGTCTCCCTACAGAGCTTCCCCCAGCACTCCCCACACACATGTCCCACACATATTTTATACTTTCAGCAGTGTACAGAGTTTCAGGAGTAACAAGAGATGGTCATTCCTTAAATGGACTCTATTCTATAGTTAACTCACACAGTTTGAAATAGGTTTACATGAGTCGGCAGTCTCTAATTGTCAGTGAAGAACAGGTGGTAATTAGAGTGTTAAGTATCATCTACTAGTCGGCTACATTAAATTAATCAATACCATAGTGTGTATATGCATTTTTGCCACCACATATTGGAAAGAATCATGTTTGTACATCTGGAAATGTTTGTCTTTACTGCAGATAACCAGTTCAGATTAAAAAAGAAAGAGGCACAGTGTTGTGCATTTTTGCAATTAAGGAAATGATTGCCAGCTACAGTAGGCTATTTCCACTATCTTCCTATGCTACATTGAAACTTATTGAGCTTTTGACAGGATAAACCAAACGGTTTCAGAAGCTGCTTGTGGCATCTAAGCACATTATGCATATACATGGATGATCTATCGTGAATTAAATAAGTGCAATACAGGCTGTCTTATAGGTAACTATCATTAATCACCTTATGTACGCTTACAGCGACCGGGAACAATAGAGGGAGCGGAGAAGGGGGAGGGAGGGGCAGCGACCGGCAGTGTTGGGTATATTACTTTATATTTGGAATATATTTCTTATTACTTATTACCTAAGTAATATATTGTATTACATATTACTGTCTGAGCAAGAGTAATATATTAATATTACTATTACATATTACTTTTTTTTTAAATTAAACAATTAAATATTATAATTATAAATTATATATTGCGTAGACCAGTGGCGTATGTACAATAAGGCGAGGCCAAACGGTCGCCTAGCCAAATTCCATGGGGTGCATACTTAGTTTAGACTAGTCATTGGTTAGACATGGGTTAAGGTTAGGTTTAGGTGTGCTGCCCCGTGGGAGGTTAGGTTTAGGGTGATGATTTGAGATAGGTTGTAGTTGTAGGACTAATGACTGGTCTAACCAATGACTAAGTCTAAACCAAAAACTGTCTAAACTAAGTACTACACCCTTCAAGGAATACATTTAGCTCCTGTGTTAACTGTCCATAGCTGAGTAGGATGGGGTAGGTCTACGCCAGTAGCGTTTTCAGGAATTACATTTTTGGCAGGCAAGATGCGGCCAATCCGCTGCCCACTAATAGTTCTCAGGTCTGGTGCTTGTCCTCTCTTTTTTGTCAGTCGTTTTTTTAAATGGATTTGGGTGCAGTACTTAGTTTAGACATGTATTCCTTGAATTCATGGAAGCCAATAAATACTTTGATGACAAATTATTAAAAAAATAAGTAATTATTTAACTTCTGCAGTTGTCACATAATGTCACAAGACAGAGCCACGGGCAACGAGACAGACAGACAGAAAGTAATACAGAAATTAATGCAGTAATACAGAAAGATTTTTATAATATAATGTTTTTTTGTTGTTAAGTAATGTATTATATTACAAGTTACCGCATTTCGGTAATATATTACGTAATATATTAAGTTACGTAGTGTTAGTTACCCAACACTGGCGACCGGGAGCCAATGGAGGGAGCGGATAAGGGGGAGGGGCAGCGACCGGGAGCCAATAGATGGAGAGGAGAAGGGGGAGACGTGGTTGAAGACCAAAATGAAGCTTCATTCACAAAATGTGAAGAGAACATAAAATGAACAGATTATCAGGTGATAAAGTAAGTGGTTAATACTAAGTTGACATCAGGCCATACAACCTTTTACAATACAATAACAAAAATCTTGTTCAAAACTTGTGAAAATAACTGACCAATTGGGCGGGCTACTTAAGCTCACTAGACTGCATGCTCTTCCTGCCTTCCTCTGCATATGGTTCCTGGTTGTATGTGATGTTTTTTCCCACCACCACCGGTGGGCTCTGTTATTTAAGCTCCTCATGGGGGTTTTATTGTATATATGAGCATTTGTGCCTGTCGTAGACATGCGCAGAGCAAGTTCAGTCAGGGAACCTCAGTGCAGTTGCATACCGGCTACTTTAACCGGAGGTTTGCATTCCTCCTCTTGCTTGCTTGCTGCTGCTGCCGTATCAGTGTGCTGCTGTATACAAACCTGCTGCTGTATCAGCGTGCTGCTGTATACAAACCTGCTGCTCACCCACCTCCACCCCAGCTACCACGTGTCGTTTTGGATCTACTGTTTAGGTATGGGGGATTAAGAGTCCCTATGGTCGGGACTGATGCGCTTGATCTAAGTACCTAAAAAGCAGATCCAATACATCGCCAAACCATAATAAATATATTGCTCATGTTATATTCAATAAATATATATTCCATCCATTCTTGAGTTGTCCTGACTGAACTATCTCCTTGCTCTTAATGTTTTATGTCGGTGCTTAATCGTGCCGAGCAGGGAGAAAATCCAGCAGAGCCGTACGCCATGTCAAATATCATAAAACTCATTCTGTAATAAATATTGGTAAATCTATCCGTGAGTTGTCTGACTGAACTAATTATATTTTCATTGTTGGCCGCAGATACATGAAGCAGGGGCCGCAGGTTGAGTAGCACTGCCCTGAGGGTACCAGACGCACTGTTGAATACCTATGATCTAGTACGTTACAGAATAGATATTTTGTATTTGTTTTTATTCTGTTTTTCCAGATAAGTTACTATGCTGGTTGTTCCTGTCTGAGCGACCGGACTCAGTTCCCATCCTTCTTCAGAACAATGCCAAGTTTTGTCTTCCAGGTGAACTTCTATAACAATAGATGTGTTGGTATCTAATAGTTCATGTTTCAGAAACTGGAATACTCGAACCCATGGGGTGGGCAACTTTGATGTAGGAGAGGGCCACTATATTTCTACACTCACTCCAGAGGGCCACTATATTTCTACACTCACTCCAGAGGGTCACTATATTTCCACACACACTCCAGAGGGAGACTATATTTCCACACTCACTCCAGAGGGCCACTATATTTCTACACTCACTCCAGAGGGGCACTATATTTCCACACTCACTCCAGAGGGCCACTATATTTCCACACTCACTCCAGAGGGCCACTATAGTTCCACACTCACTCCAGAGAGAGGGCCACTGTATTTCCACACTGACAAGCCAGAGGGCCACTGTATTTCCACACTTACTCCAGAGGGCCACTGTATTTCCAAACTGACTCCAGAGGGCCACTGTATTTCCACACTCACTCCAGAGGGCCACTGTATTTCCACACTGACTCCAGAGGGCCACTATATTTCCACACTCACTCCAGAGGGCCACTATATTTCCACACTCACTCTAGAGGGTCACATTGCATATACTGTTGGGTAGAAATATCTTATCTCCATTCTAGCTCAACACGCGTTGCACTGCGACACGTTTTGAGTTTGGGATCTTCTATTTTAGCTATTCTTTAACAGACTCCTGAATTATTATTTGCTATTTTTGCTAAGATTAATTGGAATTTATTTAATTTCAAATGCATTTATTTATACTTAAATTAACTTAAATTAAACGTATACTTAAATTCAAATGCATTGGACATAAAAAGACAATTGAAATTGTAATTATGCTACTAATCTTGACCATTATAGATGTAATTAAAGCGGGTCATGTTTGCATGTTTGGAATTGTAACTGCGGAAATCAATAATATAACAGTATTCCAATATTAACCTGCAGGCCACATAAGTGAACACGGGGCCGCATGTGGCCCCTGGGCCGCCGTTTGCCCATGTACTGTATGATCTAACCTAAGTACATTTCCGTCCACTGTTCGTCCACTCAGGTGCGAGCTATGCTCCAGACTATGAGGTGGTTCGAGTGGACGTGGGTAGGACTGCTGTTCAGTGATGATGATGCTGGCCGTGACGCCGAGCAATTGTACCACTCTGGCCTGGACCAGTCTGGTCTGGGTTGTGTGGCTTATTCAGAGGCTCTGCCCGTCAAAAATGACCTGGATAAACTCCAGAGGATTGTCACTGTGATGAAGACGTCCACAGCTCGTGTGGTCATTATGTTTGGATACGGGCCTTATATGTATAATGTCTTGGATGAGGTTTGTGTTACGATACATCTGTGGAGGATGTTAATTCAGGGATTCGTAATTAGAAGAATCTAAAATGAGAATGTATTGAAAGAAAGACATGCCTTTCATTTCTTTCGAAACGATGAACAGGTGGTTCAGCAGAATGTGACAGGTCTGCAATGGATCTTACCTGCCACTTCAGGTTGGTGGGTAGACGGTTATGTCGAATCTCCTCACTACCTGCCGTACCTGAGAGGCACCCTGGGTTTTGCCATCCGTCGTGGAGAGATACCAGGTTTCAAGGACTTCCTCTTAAAAATACGTCCTGACAATGACCAGGAGGATAACGTAGTAAGTATTTTTGTTTAATTTGATTGTATATTTATTTAATTGTATGTCTTTAAATGTCTCAATGAATTGAATACACAGGACCACAATGGACACAAGCCCTTAGGACATGTTGTGTTATCCTTTTTGCACCATTGTATAATTGTACCACTGTAGTATCTGCAAACTGTGAATGAAGTGAATAATCAATGCATTCATTGATTCATTGTATTTACAGGTATTCTTATGAATTAATTGTGTTCTTTCAGGTGAGGCAGTTTTGGGAACACACATTTCAGTGTAAATTTTCACCCCTTCCACCAGAGTGGGTGGACGCTGGTGGAAGGGTGTGTACTGGACAAGAGGACCTGGCAGAAACTACCCTGTTGGATGTGTCTGACCTCAGGCCAGAGTACAACGTGTACAAGGCGGTGTATGCTCTGGCCCTCGCCCTCCATGACATGTTGCAGTGTGTGCCAGGAAGAGGGCCTTTCCCTGGGCACAGCTGTGCCACTTTGCAGACAATACAGCCATGGCAGGTGGGATATTAATTCAGTTAACCTGTAGGATTATTTGTATTTATTGTTTATTTGCACATTTAAAAACAACACATTTGAAAGAACAACACATTATTAGGTTGTGCAGGTGAGACTTAGAAAACCATGTGGGGTTTATAAAGTTAGACCGGCAGCTGCCGGAGTAGGTGGATGGATTATGACAGCTCCGTTCCGCTGCTCTGTCGGTCCGTTCGGCAGCCGCGGTCCAGCCGCCGCAACTGCCGGTAACAGCCGCGGCGCTGCCGTGGGGGGGTGGAGGAGCAGCATGTGCTGGGGGATTATGACACTCGACTGCCATTCACTTCTGCGGCAGTGCGTTTGGTCCGACATGCGTTGCGTCGTGCTTGCAGTTATGGTTAAGGGTAAGGGTTTGGGGTAGAGTGTCAGACTGATGCCGCCGGGAAATACTACCGACTGCCGCTGGTGTTCCGCGGCAGATGCCGCTGCCGAAAAATGCACTTGCACTCTCTCCTACATTGAAGAGGCTGACTTTTGAAGGTGGTCTGTATAGGGGGCAAGTGCTAATCACATGTTCTTCTGAAGGTGGTCTGTATAGGGGGCAGGTGGTAATTACATGTTCTTCTGAAGGTGGTCTGTATAGGGGGCAGGTGGTAATTACATGTTCTTCTGAAGGTGGTCTGTATAGGGGGCAGGTGGTAATCACATGTTTTTTGAAGGTGGTATTTTAAATAAAATACACGTTTACCGCTGTGTCTTCTTGTCTAGAAATGCGGTCATGCCTCTCTTCATTATGCAATAATCACACAAGATGCAGAAGTCTTCCTCACTCCTAATTCTCAACAAATGTGGGTGACATCATGAATATGGTTTTGTTCAAAGGCAATGCATAATGTAAGGGGTAGAGCACATGATTTAGTAATGAGGCTGGTGGTGGAAGATAGCAACTCAGCAACAGGAACACCCCTTGCACAATGCTTAAATATCCAAATAGTGTGTAGCGTGACTTGGGCACATAATATGATCCTTAAGTATGTTTTTAAAGTCTCTTGCTCTTCATGATTCTGCTCATCACCATTTCTAGCTTCTTTATTACCTAGAAAAGGTCAACTTCACCACATCTGGTGGTGATCGTGTATACTTTGATGAGAATGGTGATGCTTTACCAATCTTCGATATATTGAACTTGTCGTGGCTCCCTGATGGAAGCACAAAGATTCACAACGTAGGTGTGGTCAAGATGACAGCCTCCGGAGATGAAGAATTCACCCTCGATGAAGACAGAATCTTCTGGAACTTTCAATCTGCAAAAGTAATTTCAGCTTTCTAAATGTTTTAATAGAGCTCATGATGTGAATGAAATTTATATTTAAACTGATCATTTGTACTTTCCTCTATAGCCTCCTCGGTCGGTGTGCAGTGAGAGCTGTTCTCCTGGAACCCGTGTGGCCAGAAGAAAAGGAGAACCTGTCTGCTGCTACGACTGCATTGCTTGTTCTGAGGGAGAGTTCAGCAATGAGACAGGTAGGGTTACATAATGTAGCTACAGTATACTGTATGTACAGAAGGTTATAAGAAGATACGTGTCTGTCCCTTTAATCTTGTCCTATTTGTTAGACTCTACAGAGTGCACCAGTTGTCCAGAGGACTTCTGGTCCAGTCCCCAGCGTGACCACTGTGTCCCTAAGAGCATTGAGTTCCTGTCTTACCATGAGTCCCTGGGGATCTCCTTAACAACCATCTCACTGCTAGGAACATTTGTCTGTGCTATTGTCCTGGGGATCTTTGTTTATCATAAAGAGACACCCATGGTCCGCGCCAACAACTCAGAACTCAGCTTCCAACTCTTGCTTTCACTCAAACTATGTTTCTTGTGCTCACTCCTGTTCATTGGTCGGCCCAGGATCTGGACTTGTCAGCTGAGGCATGCAGTATTTGGGATCAGCTTTGTGCTGTGTGTCTCCTGCATCCTGGTAAAGACTATGGTGGTGCTGGCTGTGTTCAAGACCTCCAAGCCTGGTGGTGCAGACATCATGAAGTGGTTTGGTGCAATACAGCAGAGAGGAACAGTTCTGATTCTTACTTCAATCCAGGCAATAATCTGCATAGTCTGGCTTGTGTCTGCCTCACCAACTCCTCATAAAAACACACAATACTATTCTGAAAAGATAGTCTATGAGTGCAATGTTGGATCAACAGTTGGTTTTGCGGTGTTACTAGGTTATATTGGCTTACTAGCACTCCTCAGTTTCCTCCTAGCATTCATGGTAAGGAATCTTCCAGACAACTTCAATGAAGCCAAGTTAATTACTTTCAGCATGTTGATATTCTGTGCCGTGTGGATAGCCTTCATACCAGCATATATCAGTTCTCCAGGCAAATATGCAGATGTAGTGGAGGTGTTTGCTATTTTAGCATCTAGTTTGGGCATTTTGCTGGCGCTGTTTGGACCAAAGTGTTATATAATCCTTTTGAAACCTGAGAAAAACACAAAGAAGTCCATCATGGGTCGAGGTGCCACCAAGACGTAGAATCCCAAATTAAATGTCAAAACAGATTATTTGTGTATATGGATATATCGGATTTCTGATGGTAGAAGTTGATAGTAGATTAAGTAGAAGATTCAATTACTACTACTACTAATAATACTACTACTACTACTAATATTTAGTTTAAAATAATGAACTGGGAAAGAATATATATATTTTGTAATGTGAAATAAATTGCCTGTCAAATGTATATATATATATATATATATATATATATATATATATATTGCTGATGACCTTTTTAGTAATAGAGTCTGTTTTCTACCATATTAAACTACATCTAGTCAGAGACACAAACATCTATTATCTGGGATAAAGGCGAAGTTGATTACCCTCCCTTAGAGACTGTTTGTTGATGTTAGAGCTATTTTGACAATAAACCATGTGCACCTCTCCATTATCTGTGGGTCAAAATACTACAAGTATGTACAGTAAGAGGCAAATTATGTATCGGTTTTAAATTGGCAAATATAGCCTTTGTGTCAAACAGCATTACTTTGTGAAGGCCTCTGGTTTCAATGGGTTAAAGCTGCTTTGATTAATATTTTCAAAAACATATTTCAAAACATAGGCCTACAAGAGATATTGGACATTTTTCAACATGGAAACAATTGAAGATTATGCACAAATTATTGTGATTATCTTAAATAATTGCGATTAGGCGATTATTTAATTAATACATGTGAAGATTGAACATTGCATTTTTTTTATATAACAGTAATATTCAGTTCAGTGACGATAGGCCTACATTTCTCACCACATTTGGGATAAGCCGCTTTGTAATTTGTAATTCGTGCTTTGTAATGACATTGGCATGACTCACATGCTGATGCCGTTTAGCTATAATGAGTTAATAAATCATAGTCTATAGAACAGGTACTGTACATCTTTTTAGCATTCTGTGGTTATCACACTTAAGGGAGAAGAAGCCTGTTTGAGATCTCAGAAGAGCGTAGTTAATATTCACGCCAAAATACGTAAGTACTACAGAGTGTATTTTATAACTTTATTATTAATTCATCGGATACAACAAACAACATTTAGTAAACACATCTGTGATGGCTTATCTGCACAGAATTGGCCTTTGGTTATCCCTGGTTTTGGATAGCCACGGTAACAGATTAATTGAGCTATTTACAGACAGTGAAAAGTGTCCATTATAACCAATTATGAGTAGTCTTATGGACAGATGTTAGTGTCAGGTATAGGCATAGTGGTATATGCGTAGGCATAGTGGCATAGATTTTAAACCTGAAATAGATAGGAACAAAAGAATATACATTGTTACATTCCCATAATACGTTCTAATCATTTGTATTTAACAGAGGTAGCAGGCAGAGTATAAACAATTACCAGTTCCCCATCCGAGGTCTCATCTTCTCCAGGTTTCTGGAGAGGCGTGGACTCATTCCTTGGTTGCTGAATCTTACTCTAACTTACTGAAACCGGCGCAAGGCCTTTTAAAACCTCTGTTTCTAGTGGACCGCCCTGTGGGCAGGTCTAAACCAGCTTAACATCATTGGCTGCTGGCAACAGCCCTCCCTGTGCCAACCTTAACTATTGGTTGAGAGACCAGGAAGTGTTGGGCTGTGCATGTGGACAGTGGAGAAGCATGGGTGTTATCTCCCCATCTATGGCAGTTTGCGATGAAGGAATTTCAACCCCCCTCAGTCCTTTGTCTGACTCCACTCCAAGATTATAGATTAGTTCAACCCATGACATTACTGCTGACATTACAATAATTAGACATTCAATGGATAATAATTGATAACTTGAGGAGTTTTAGTAGACAATCATTGATACACACATCTGCATGTTCTCTTTCCTTAAGATTGAGATGGAGAGGGGTCACATTTCACACCTCCCTGTTAACTTCAGCAATGTCAGGGCTTGCTTTGGGGTGAAAGGCCCAGTGAAAGGCCCTCACTCCCATGTTTAGTACTGATAATTATTGGCAACTTATGCAGTGCACAATCATTAATAGAAACCATACGCCGAGTACCATACTCAGCGGAACACCTCCCACCAAAACCCCTCTATAAACTTATGGAGTGGTTTTCCAACATCCGTTATACAGGGTTTGGTTCAACACATTGATTTATCTGTGCCGAAGTGAGGATTCTATAAACACAAAATTATAATTATAACTTAACATGCCTTGAACTGACTGTTTAAGAGGAATTATAATTATTAATTAATTAATTATAATCAGAATTAGTTACTTATTTTAAGGTTTCTATTTTGTAATTCCTTAATTGTAATTCTGTTTTAGTTTGTTAAGAGTTTAACTTTTTTTAGAGAAGCAGGTTTTCCTGTCATTTATTGCCCCTAATAAACAGCAGATTGGAGATTTTAAATGTTAATCATAACACAGAAAGTCATCACATTTCAGACACTGATACCAAACAATTCTTGACCCTGTCCTGTCAATGACATGGGCTGTTGTCAGTTTTGTGTGTGTGGCAACTAGGTGTCACAATTCACACCTCCCATCCTGGCAGTTCTCTTGACTGGGAAGGAAGAGGTTAACATCAAGAGTTATGAGTTACTTTTTTCACTTTTGGTGCGTACTCTATCAACCGGGGAATTTTCTGTACTTGGTAATGTTAACCTGTAACACAATACACAATTCACAACAATTGTTTTAAAAACACAACACAGATTTCCATTGTCTCTCACTGACATTTAACATCTGCAATGGGTCCCACTTCGTTTGCTGAGTCTTTTGCCAGCAGGTGGCCCCCCTCCCTGTGTTAAGGGGGGGGGGGGGTGTGTGCTCCAACTGTGGTCGCCTCATGGTGACATTATTTGTGGGCGGCCATCTGACACTCACGGTGGCTGCCATTTTGGGTTCTCTTGGGGCAATGCAGGAGGGGCATGTGTGTGCACGCGTGCGTGCTCCCCCGACTGTGTCAACATTCTTTGTGGCGGCCATCTTTGGGCCTGCAGTTGTTGGGGGGGGGGGCTGGTGCGCGCGTGCGTGCTTTGGAAGAGCCCAACTGTGGTCACCTCATGGCGACATTCTTTGTGGGCGTGTGCGTGTGTGTAGCGTTGGTCATTCATGACATAATTTGCATTCACTGCACAGCTTCATTTTAACCTTTTTCTTGCTTTCTTCAATGTCCAGGCTTTTTGGTGCCGTTGGACTTGTGATAGAGAGCGCAGCTCTGCAAAGCTTTCCCCAGCTTCCACGCGGTTTGGCTGTGGGCGGTCCCCCCAGCTCACCACCTTTACCCTCGCCGGACGGGAGGGGATTTGTTGTGGTGGCCGCTGTTGTGGGGTGGACTACTGCAGTGGTTGCTGGCGTGGGTAGACATAGCAGGGCCAGCATGGCAGATTCCGCCCTGGTGAAACCCAAGGGCTTATGCCTTGACAGGGTGGATTCTGTGGGGTCTGGTGTCAGGCCGCTGCTTGCACTGGTGGAGGACGGTTTCGTCTCACCTAGGTCTGCCGCTCTGATGTCATCTCGCCCTTCTGAGGCGAGGGATTGCTGTGGCGTGCACCACTGTTCCGTGGCGGTCGGCGTCATGTCCTTTCCCACGTCGGACGCTGGGCCTCGCGCCGTGTCTAGTCGCTGTCTGGCAGTTTCTGTAGCGTTGGGCTGTGCTGCTCTGGCAACTGTAGTTTGCACGGCTGGAGAGGGCGCCGTTTCTTCTGTGTGGTCACAGCAGGTTTCATGCTGCTCCGGGTCTGGTTCTGCTGGTAGGGTGAGAGGGTGGTCAGGTGTAGTTTGGCTTGTGAAAGCGTGCCTGGCGTCCGCTGTGATGCTCCCCTCAGCTGCTTCCTCCCCCGCTGTGGTTTCATCCCCCATCGAGGTGACGGGGCTTGGGTCTTCGACTTCCCCTGCTGGCTCAGCTGCCGGTCTCCCGATCTCCACTGCTGCCGGCTCTTTGGTGTCGTCTGCTTTGACCCCGCTGACCTCCAGCTTGTCCCTCTGCTCCGCTGCTGTGACCTGTGTTAGTAGTTTTATTGGTTCACAGCCGGAATGCGGGGTTATTTTAAGAGTGGCATGCAGTTTAAGCCTTTTTGTTGCTAGAACAAGCATTTTATAGTCAGAAAGCATTCCGGTCGCTCTTTTCGGACTCATGAGGGATTTATTGTCTTGTCTATTAATGCTATTGGCCCGGAACAAAGCAATTCGTTTGCTTTGTCATTTAACTGGGCCCACTCTGGCTTTAGTTCCAACCAAATTTCGGTCATACATAACTGCCCTATGTTATGGAACCTAATTGTGTAGACATGAAACTCATGGTCTACCCGCAAAGCACATTGTGATAAATTAGCTTCTTTCAATTCTTCAGAATAATCCGTATAGCTATCCGCCACATTCTCGTAAACTATCTTAAGTTTAACAAATGCGTCCGCTTTTGCGGTTTTAGGAGATCTTTGTGAAAGACTTATTTCACACTCAGTAGCTAATTTTTCGAATAATGAGAGTGCATCCTCGCTTTTAACTTTTAACTCGTTGATTAATAAATTAGCCATTTTACCTCACCTGAATCTGAATTATCTGAATCTTTGGGATTTTAGTAAGTGCTATATATTATCACGGTTTTATAGTCTTATAGCTTAACACAAAGGGAATTTAGCCAGTTTAGCGTTACAGTACTTTGTTCCTGTTTTTACGGTTCTGGTCTAGTTGATAGCTAGGTATTATAGTTAAAGTGGATTCACTTTTCATAACTATGATTTATTCCTGCTCCCTTATTCCAATCAATTTGTTTTAGCATTAATGGTGGTTAGTGCTGTCCTCCATTTACAAGCCTGGCTGCATGCACCTCTGTGAGTCTGCATTAGTATTTGGGCTTGTTTTATGACCTCCCCCCCGCTTGAATGGTAGGGTGGAGTGGCCTCTATTTTGAGCCCCTGCTGTTCTGCCTGACTCTACCCTTCCCCCGCTCATGTGGCTAGGTTAGAAGTGTTTAGAGTGAGGAGGCAACAGTAGGCTGGTTTCAGTAAGTTAGCTTGAGATGGGCGGGCATTTTAACCTGGTTGAAAGTCAGGAGATAAATGTACGTGGCCTTTGCCTTTGAAGATTTAACTTTAAACATGTACTGTTGATACTAACGTTTAAAACTGATCGATGCTTTTTAGCCCAATCTCTCTCTTTTCGGGAGATCAGTCAGTTTGCCGTACTGGCTAATAAACAAGTTAGTCAGTCAGTTAGTTAATCTATCAGCTCAGTGGCCATTTTTGCCCTGTTCCTGCCTGCTCTCATCACTGCCCCTCCCCCGCTCATGGCTGGGTGGTAGTGTCACAGTGGAAGCTTGGCAGACAAAAGGCTAATGGTTTTTAGCAAATTAGCTTTGCATGGCGGCCATTCAAAGCTAACCAAACGCTGAGTACCATACTCAGCGGAACAGGTACCTGTCTTGCTTTTTATTGTGTTTATATTCTATAACTTACTTAGGGAATACCCTGAAGAAGGCAACTTGTTGCCGAAACATTGGAAAAATATATTTTTATGGCATCGTGACTACGAGCTGTGCCTGTGCGGCCTCTTTCATTTTTAGTCTATATTCTATAACTTAGCCATTCATAATAATAATAATAATAATAATAATAATGGATTTTATTTATAACGCACTTTATATTCGTCAAAATCTCAAAGTGCTACAGTTCTCACAGATGTGTACCCAGATAGTGTAGGCTATTTTATACAAGCTTTAATCCTTGCTGATAATCATGATAAAATGGCACCATGTTTTTCTACTCTGTCTGTGTTCATAGGAGGGCTGTGGGCAGTTCAGAAACCCGTCCACCAGTGACTTCATCGATGGGGAATCCAAGCTAATAGAAAATGCAGGCTTTTTAGTCCTGAAAAGTTGCAATGTGAAAATGGAAGCCATCGTTCTCACGATAATAAAAATCTAAAATATTGTTTAAAAAGAAAATCAGCCTAACGATGATGTCAATGGTTCGAAGTTAACTATGGAATTGTGCGTTTTTTGTCTGTCAGTGTACTCAAAATCCCCAAATATTCTGCCCAGGTCTCGTGACATCACTATGACATCATCAGGTATGATAGTAAATCTGGATCATATATTAAATGTGACCTGCTGTCGCAAATAAGCCCATATATGGAGATCCCTGATGTCATCAATATTAATATATGGATATATGTCAGAACCTGTTCTGACATTCAATATGTTGATCCTTGCCCATCCGTCCTTCCTCGATGTCTCGCTTTTGACTGATACCTGTCCATTTAAACTCTAGAAGGGCCTGCTGCCCCAAAATAATTAGTGCAGCCGGCGAAAACTAGAGTTGTTAACAGGCCCGAAAATTAAGTCCCGGCCCTAACTGGGCCCTCCCTCATCAAACCCTGTGCCCCCACTGCCACCCTTAGATCTCCATATATGGAGCTGACCTGTTCTGACATTCCATGTGTTGATCTGACCTCATCAAACCCTGTACCCTGTACACACCTGTACGCCCTCAGGTGTCATACTGGTACTGTATAGGCCTATTAACACACCTGTACTCCCTCAGGTGTCTTACTGGTACTGTATAGGCCTATTAACACACCTGTACTCCCTCAGGTGTCTTACTGGTACTGTATAGGCCTATTAACACACCTGTACTCCCTCAGGTGTCTTACTGGTACTGTATAGGCCTATTAACACACCTGTACTCCCTCAGGTGTCTTACTGGTACTGTATCAGGCCTATTAACACACCTGTACTCCCTCAGGTGTCATACTGGTACTGTATAGGCCTATTAACAATTTACAATGTGAAGTTGTCATTTCAGCGTTCTGTTCTGTTCTGTCCGTTCTGTTCTCAATACAAATCAATTCAGGGCTTTATTGGCAGCATGAGAAAACATTGCGAGTCAAAAGGCAACCGAATTAAGTGCGGTGGCGCCACCTAGTGGATATCTTCTTTTTGAGTGGTTGCCACTCTAACTTTATTGGATCATAAAATACATAGTGACTTAGACAACACGTCTGTGTCCGTTTTATGGACTTCTCCTCTGCTTTGAATACGGTCCAACCCCATCTTCTCCTAAAACGCCTGTGTGACCTGAACGTCAGTAGTAATGTCATTCTGTGGATTAGGGAGTTTCTGAGAGAGAGACCCCAACGAGTCTGTATTAATAACACTCTGTCTGACTGCCTTGTCCTAAACACTGGCGTTCCACAGGGGTGCGTTTTATCCCCTCTGTTATTTTCCCTATACACAAATGAGTTGAAATACAACAACAAAGAGTTCTCTCTCATAAAGTACGCTGATGACATGGCCTTGGTTGCCTGCCTGTAGGACGTTTCCCGTCCCTCCTACTCCCAGCACATTGACCGTATTGCCACCTGGTTTGACCTTAACACTTTGATTGCTACAAGATCTCGTCAGGCCTATTTGGATGTTGCTACCGTTTAACATTGCACAAAGGCCTTGTTCGGGGGCCCACAGCAAAATGTTCTCTTATAGCGAGAATCACACGCATACATCAAAAGAAAGCTGAACCTGTCCACTTCAATTTAAAAAATACATTTTGATTTTACCATGTTCCATTCTGGAGATATTGACCTTTTTGCAACACCTGCATTTGCCTGGAAGTGGTTATCTTGAACAGCGAGCAGAGTTATGGATGGTTTAAAGTCAGAGACATTGACAGGCAGATATAAAATTGAACCCAATAAATATCCTATACATCCTATACACCGAATGAAAGCCCTGAATGTGTACTTTTACGAGGAAAAGAGTAAACATTGATCCCATGTACAGTTAGACAGTAATTGGTTATTGAATGCAGCTTGTGCCCACCAGATAACTTCAGAGAAGACATGGACGTGAACTCCTCAATATTCACAAAATAAGGCCTATAGCGACATATAAATACTATATACCGTATGAAACAGAAGACTCTCTGCTTTCATAAGAAAAAAACTTCTACTGTAGTAATAATAAAAATCACACCCATGTGAAGTGAGTGGTGCAACTCTGTCCCATATTCTGTTCTCTGCTTATTCAATACAGCTCGCTATATACGGACTGAGGCAGAAAGTCATGTAAACCTTTTATTTACAGTTTGGTCTGTAAACTTCTACTGTAATAATAAAAATCACACCCCTGTGAAGTGAGCGTTGCAACTGTTCTGTACTTATTCACTACAGCTCGCTATATACGGACTGAGACAGAAAGTCATGTAAACCTTGTATTTACAGTTTGGTCTGTAAACTTCTACTGTAATAATAAAAATCACACCCCTGTGAAGTGAGCAGTGCAACTGTTCTCTACAGTTGCGCGGTGCAATGGTAGAGAACAGTTGCACCGCTCACTTCACAGGGGTGTGATTTTTATTATTACAGTAGAAGTTTACAGACCAAACTGTAAATAAAAGGTTTACATGACTTTCTGTCTCAGTCCGTATATAGCGAGCTGTAGTGAATAAGTACAGAACAGTTGCAACGCTCACTTCACAGGGGTGTGATTTTTATTATTACAGTAGAAGTTTACAGACCAAACTGTAAATAAAAGGTTTACATGACTTTCTGCCTCAGTCCGTATATAGCGAGCTGTATTGAATAAGCAGAGAACAGAATATGGGACAGAGTTGCACCACTCACTTCACATGGGTGTGATTTTTATTATTACTACAGTAGAAGTTTTTTTCTTATGAAAGCAGAGAGTCTTCTGTTTCATACGGTATATAGTATTTATATGTCGCTATAGGCCTTATTTTGTGAATATTGAGTTCGGGTCCATGTCTTCTCTGCAGTTATATCTGGTGGGCGCAATGTGCAATGTAACCAATTTATGACAAACTGTACATGGGATCAATGTTTACTCTTTTCCTCGTAAAAGTACACATTCAGGGCTTTCATTCGGTGTATAGGATGTATAGCATATTTATTGTGTTTATTGTTATATCTGCCTGTCAATGTCTGACTATAAACCTTCATAACTCTGCTTTTAGATGATGATGATGATTGCCTCATTGTCTTGATCGCAAAACATTGGGGGGGGGGGGGGTTCATGGGCACATTGGGCAGCAAAAGTCTTGATCCGTACGGCTATAAAAAGTCCCATTCCACCGTTCGGTTCAGAACTATAGTATAGCGGTGAGACGCGTTGTCATCAGCTGATTTTGTTTTTCAAGCTAGTATAGGGAAACATGCCTGGGCATGCACGTTGGGGGCGATGGAGAAAAAAAAGCTTCGGATCACAACACCACGGTTTAGGACGCGGAAAAGTTCGTTATACATTACACCCGGGTCGATTACGTCCCCGATGCGTTCATTGCGGTCTTATCACTACAATTATAATGAATAAAAAAGCGTTACAATCACACGTCCGAGCGATCTCCGATTATGACGGCTCTGCATGGCGATACGTGATCCACCAACGGTAGACTGTCTTTTGTCATGGCGGCCCCTCTCGATACTGTAGTTCGTTTGTTAGTTCGTAGTATTGTAGGCTCGGGGATCGTTTGGTCGCTACAGTATGAAGAAGGAAACATGCATCTGTCCATGTGTGTTGCAGACGTTATGCAATATGCAATGCAATGCCGATCGGATCCGGTGCATATGTGTTTAGGCAGCGTTCCGTTGATTATGTTTTTTTCCGAGAGCCATCTCGCAAGATCCTCCTTCTGGAGAAACAGGAGGGGAGGGGGGAATCGAGTACTATAGTGTTGGGTAAAAGCCAATAGGTGGAGGAAAGCCTGGTGAGGCGAGGTTAGGTGAAATTTGATTCTTTTCACACACCGACTAGATCGGCATGGGCGCGTCCATTTTACAATGGCTTCTACACGTAAAGCGGCCCGACCTCCTGTTTTCAGGAGGGGAGGGGAGGGTTTTTTTTTTTTTCTTTTTTTTTTTTTGATCACGTGAGCGGGACTAAGCAGCAATGATAGGGTGATGGTTCTTCATTGTCCGGGTGGGTAAAAAGATGAATGAAAGTATGCTATAAAAAAGTGATTGAAACGTATGGATACGTGGTTCGCACCGGACGTTTGATTAATTGATAACGTATTGATACGCGATTAGCGTTGGCTGTGTTAATGTCACTAAGACCAAGGAGCTGTGTTTGGGAGGGGGGGCAGGAGCAGAGGGTTCAGGGTCCATCTTTAGGCCTGTTACTATGAGTGGGGAGGAAGTGGAGCAGGTCAGTGACTTTAAATATCTGGGAACGACCATAGACAATAAACTCACCTTTCAGACCAATGCAGATAACATCTACAAAAAGGCAAGGCAGCGGCTTTATCTTCTCAGGAAACTGATACGTTTTACTGCTAGTAAACACACGCTGACCATGGTCTATAGATCACTCACTGAGTGTTCTCATTTTTAACATCGTGTCCTGGTTTGGGAATCTCTCAGTTAGAGATAAAAACAAGCTCACCCAGGTAGTCAACCAGGCAAGTAAGATCATTGGAGACAAACCATTGCAACTTCAGGACATATACAACCGCTCCATAACCAAAAAATAAATTCAGATTTGCAATGATTCTACCCACCCTCTTCGCTCTGAATTTGACTTGTTGCCATCGGGCAGGAGGCTTAGGGCAAAATTAGCTAAAAAGAAGGGTTACAAAACTTTGTTTGTGTTAATACTGCTGTGGACATTTTAAATAAGAAAATGTTTAAATAGTTCACCTTGTCCCCACTGTTCGGTTATTTTGACCAGCCCAAGATACAAGCAGATTGTTAGAGACTAATACGCACAGTTGTAAACTAAATGTCCCAATAATAGCTTATCTTTGACGAACTCAAACGTGCTTTCTATAGGGTTTTTATTAATTCATTATTAATCAAACACATATAACATACATTCCACGTTCTGTTCACACTTCCCCCAACACAAGATGAATTCAGTACCCTGGAGCTTGTCCTATTGGTCTGGTTCTACCCTGCTCTGATGGTTAGGAATTATAGCTACTATTAAACACTCTAAGCTGACCAGAATCGGCCCTGCCTCAGGACTATCAGATCTTGGTACAACTTAGCTTCCTTGTTGTAATGCAGACTTAGTTCAGTGATATGTGTATCACTAAGTGGTTTTAAATCTTGGATAAAACAGAGGGAGAAAAGGACAAAGAATATACGTTCAATTACCCTTCTGATTAAACAATACAAGTTATTAATAATGCACAATTATATATAGCATTTAAATTACCGCTGGCCTCTGCTGGCTTCTTGCGTCATGTTACGATGGTATGGTGATTGAATCTGGGGCTATCATTGTCTCTGTCAGTATATTAAACACCCAGAGAACTCTAGGATCCCTCCCATTGCACATCTCTAAGCCAATGGAAAGCCACCATTCTTTCTGCCTTCCTCTCTGTGAGAGAGGTTACCAGTGCAGCCAGCTTCCTGTGCTGCACTGCTGACCTTAGGCTAGATTAAACTGTTAGATTATTACAGATATTTATCATTAGGCTTTTTACCAACCCAATATATGATGGGTTATTAGAACACATTACTCAATTGAAAGGAATTAAAGATAGTTACTTCATCCTGCATTGACATGTCCTACTATTCACACTCCTCTGGGAGGTGTATATGTATAGTTTATATGTATAGTGTCATTATATAGATATGTTCTAGTTACGTTCTTAGCTTACGCATGTTTCTTGATAAATGCATTTTATATATGTGATGTATTCCCATGCTTTTTTGTTCTTGCTTAATGTAAGTCGCTCTGGATTAAGAGCGTCTGCTAAATGCCTAAATTGTAAATTGTAACAGTGTAATTGTGTCTGTTAGTTTTTACATTCCAGCGTTCAGAATGGCACAGGTCATGGCTTTTGCCATCAGTGAGATCAACAGAGACCCCAGCCTGCTCCCCAATGTGACTCTGGGATACCGTTGCTATGACACATGTTTAACGCTTGGAGTCGCAGTCCCTGCAGCGTTGTCGCTGATCAGTGGGAGAGAGCAGCAGTTTACACTGGATCAGAGCTGTGTTGGGTCGCCTCCAGTACTTGGAATTGTGGGTCCTAGTACCTCAAAAAGTTCTATTACCGTCTCTAGAATATTAGGTGTATACAGAGTGCCCATGGTAAGTTTCCTATCCTCTTTCACCATAGCCTATTTTATTTAATTTTGCTTACTTGGCTATTTCCAAATCTATAATATGATAAATATTAAATTTGGTATATTTGCCGTTTGAAAGACATAGAACATAATCTGAAAATGCATGTTTTCCCTGCAGGTTTAGTTTAGCCTAATGTTAATGCTACTGCTTTGCTACTGAAAATAAGTGTCCAGCAGAGGAACAATATCTATTCAGGATCATTTACATATAACACATTGACAATGCCCCCTTACTGAACTGTTCTGTTTCTGACAATGCACTGACAATCTACTGAACTGTTCTGTTTCTGACAATGCACTGCATTCTACTGAATTGCCAATGGAAGTACATGTAAAGTTCTCAAACAGCACATCCGAATCTCTCTGGCCAGCATCCTCTCCACAGTATTTGTTCTGGCAGCTTTTGATATTACTATTAGTAAATAAACAACATCAGGAAGAAGCAGGACTCAACCATCAGGATTCGAACTCCATTCTTTTATTGTATATGTCATCACACCGGAGAGAGACTAGTGTCTCCCTCCAGAGCTTCCCCCAGCACTCCCCACACACATGTCCCACACATATTTTATACTTTCAGCAGTGTACAGAGTTTCAGGAGTAACAAGAGATGGTCATTCCTTAAATGGACTATATTCTATAGTTAACTCACACAGTTTGAAATAGGTTTACATGAGTCGGCAGTCTCTAATGAGTTTGTCAGTGAAGAACAGGTGGTAATTAGAGTGGTAAGTATCATCTACTAGTCGGCTACATTAAATGAATCAATACCATAGTGTGTATATGCATTTTCGCCACCACATATTGGAAAGAATCATGTTTGTACATCTGGAAATGTTTGTCTTTACTGCAGATAACCAGTTCAGATTAAAAAAGAAACCTGGGCACAGTATTGTGCATTTTTGCAATTAAGGAAATGATTGCCAGCTACAGTAGGCTATTTCCACTATCTTCCTATGCTACATTGAAACTTATTGAGCTTTTGACAGGATAAACCAAACGGTTTCAGAAGCTGCTTGTTGGGCATCTAAGCACATTATGCATATACATGGATGATCTATCGTGAATTAAATAAGTGCAATACAGGCTGTCTTATAGGTAACTATCATTAATCACCTTATGTACGCTTACAGCGACCGGGAGCCAATAGAGGGTGCGGAGAAGGGGGAGGGAGGGGCAGCGACCGAGAGCCAATGGAGGGAGCGGAATAAGGGGGAGGGGCAGCGACCGGGAGCCAATAGATGGAGAGGAGAAGGGGGAGACGTATGAGAATTTTGGCTGGTTGAAGACCAAAATGAGGCTTCATTCACTTCATTCTGTTCATAAAATGAACAGATTATCAGGTGATAAAGTAAGTGGTTAATACTAAGTTGACATCAGGCCATACAACCTTTTACAATACAATAACAAAAATCTTGTTCAAAACTTGTGAAAATAACTGACCAATTGGGCGGGCTACTTAAGCTCACTAGACTGCATGCTCTTCCTGCCTTCCTCTGCATATGGTTCCTGGTTGTATGTGATGTTTTTTACCACCACCACCGGTGGGCTCTGTTATTTAAGCTCCTCATGGGGGTTTTATTGTATATATGAGCAGTCAGGGAACCTCAGTGCAGTTGCTGCCGGCCGTTAATTGGGCCGCCTCAGCATCACGCTCTCATTCACATGATTCACTCAGCCAATCACACACTCACTCCATCTTCATACCGGCTACTTTAACCGGAGGTTTGCATTCCTCCTCTTGCTTGCTTGCTGCTGCTGCCGTATCAGCGTGCTGCTGTATACAAACCTGCTGCTCACCCACCTCCACCCCAGCTACCACCTGTCGTTTTGGATCTACTGTTTAGGTATGGGGGATTAAGAGTCCCTATGGTCGGGACTGATGCGCTTGATCTGAGTACCTAAAAAGCAGATCCAATACATCGCCAAACCATAATAAATATATTGCTCATGTTATTCAATAAATGAGTACCACAGACGAATAACAGTCTAAGGTGGCTTTTAGACGAGGATGGTGTTCATAAGAAACGGGAAAATAAAGTATCGTTTGCTGGGGTCCTTTTAGACGAGAAGGGTGTTCTCAGGAGGTGAAAACGCATCAAAGTGAAACCACCTCCCAGAGTGGAAATATTTGAGAACGCCGTTTTATCCCTTCTCCGTGTAAACAGGCAAAACGGTGAATCCACAAAACTTATGACATCATGGCTCACATTGGCTCGCAGCGCATATATTATTACATTGATGCAGAGCCATATAATTATGATATAATGGAGTTCCTGAACAAGCCTCCCTCCTCGCCTACAAAGCGCTGCTCATCAGCGATGGTGAATGTAAAACCATGATGTAAATAAAATGCCTTAATTGTGATAGGTGGCAGCCGCGGCAGCAGCGTTTATGTAGCCTAATGTATTATAAAATATATAACCAATTCCCGTGGCGCACTCTGCCTGCATGCTCTGGGCTGTCTGTCACCACCATCACCCTCCCTGTGAATGAAAATAAAAATCCAGTCCCCTCCCCAGGTGATTAAACAAAAAGGAATCACCCTCCACTATTAACCTATTAATTAACATTACATTTACCTCAGTATTATTTATTCCTAACTTTAAGCTGGTAGCGTTTTTAATATGTGAGAAAATAAAGTGACCGCAAAAATCGCGAAAAACTGTCTGCTCTGAGGCTTGAACTCACGGCCAATGCAGAAAATGGTCTCGTAGTCTAATACCTAACACAGCAAGCTATGTAAGTCATTGAAAAGTGGGGGTTGAAGTGTGTACTTGTAGTGTGTGTTGTAGTGTGATTGACACGGGGAACAATGAAACTGTTTGCGTGAAGGAGGAGCTGGCTCTTCTTCTTGTGCATAACGTGGGTGACTGGTCTATTTACCGCCACCTAGCGATATTATAGCGTTTTCATAAAGTGTGCGTTCTCGTGTAAAGGGTCAATAAAAACTGAGAACGCAACGGGACTTTGCCGTTTTATCTGGAGATGGTCGCCGTCTAAAAGAGGCCTGAGTCCACACTATTGATCCATAATATATAAATGATAGATAAGGGTTCAGGACACCGAGGCCTTTTCGTGGAGGGGTCAGTCTGAAATTTGGACTTAGACTGTTTTTCGTCTGTGGTACTCAAATATATATTCCATCCATTCTTGAGTTGTCCTGACTGAACTATCTCCTTGCTCTTAATGTTTTATGTCGGTGCTTAATCGTGCCGAGCAGGGAGAAAATCCAGCAGACGCACTGTTGAATACCTATGATCTAGTACGTTACAGAATAGATATTTTGTATTTGTTTTAATTCTGTTTTTCCAGATAAGTTACTATGCTGGTTGTTCCTGTCTGAGCGACCGGACTCAGTTCCCATCCTTCTTCAGAACAATGCCAAGTTTTGTCTTCCAGGTGAACTTCTATAACAATAGATGTGTTGGTATCTAATAGTTCATGTTTCAGAAACTGGAATACTCAAACCCATGGGGTGGGCAACTTTGATGTAGGAGAGGGCCACTATATTTCTACACTCACTCCAGAGGGACACTATATTTCCACACACACTCCAGAGGGAGACTATATTTCCACACTCACTCCAGAGGGCCACTATATTTCTACACGCACTCCAGAGGGGCACTATATTTCCACACTCACTCCAGAGGGCCACTATATTTCCACACTCACTCCAGAGGGCCACTATAGTTCCACACTCACTCCAGAGAGAGGGCCACTGTATTTCCACACTGACAAGCCAGAGGGCCACTGTATTTCCACACTTAATCCAGAGGGCCACTGTATTTCCAAACTGACTCCAGAGGGCCACTGTATTTCCACACTCACTCCAGAGGGCCACTGTATTTCCACACTCACTCCAGAGGGCCACTGTATTTCCACACTGACTCCAGAGGGCCACTGTATTTCCACACTCACTCCAGAGGGCCACTATAGTTCCACACTCACTCCAGAGAGAGGGCCACTGTATTTCCACACTGACAAGCCAGAGGGCCACTGTATTTCCACACTTAATAGAGGGCCACTGTATTTCCAAACTGACTCCAGAGGGCCACTGTATTTCCACACTCACTCCAGAGGGCCACTGTATTTCCACACTCACTCCAGAGGGCCACTGTATTTCCACACTGACTCCAGAGGGCCACTGTATTTCCACACTCACTCCAGAGGGCCACTGTATTTCCACACTGACTCCAGAGGGCGACTGTATTTCCACACTCACTCCAGAGGGCCACTATATTTCCACACTCACTCCAGAGGGCCACTGTATTTCCACACTCACTCCAGAGGGCCACTATATTTCCACACTCACTCTAGAGGGTCACATTGCATATACTGTTGGGTAGAAATATCTTATCTCCATTCTAGCTCAACACGCGTTGCACTGCGACACGTTTTGAGTTTGGGATCTTCTATTTTAGCTATTCTTTAACAGACTCCTGAATTATTATTTGCTATTTTTGCTAAGATTAATTGGAATCCTGAAAAGTAGGCCTAACATTTTTATTTAATTTCAAATGCATTTATTTATACTTATGTTAACTTAAATTAAACGTATACTTACATTCAAATGCATTGGACATAAAAAGACAATTGAAATTGTAATTATGCTACTAATCTTGACCATTATAGATGTAATTAAAGCGGGTCATGTTTGCATGTTTGGAATTGTAACTGCTGAAATCAATAATATAACAGTATTCCAATATTAACCTGCAGGCCACATATGTGAACACGGGGCCGCATGTGGCCCCTGTGCCGCCGTTTGCCCATGTACTGTATGATCTAACCTAAGTACATTTCCGTCCATTGTTCGTCCACTAAGGTGCGAGCTATGCTCCAGACTATGAGGTGGTTCGAGTGGACGTGGGTAGGACTGTTGTTCAGTGATGATGATGCTGGCCGTGACGCCGAGCAATTGTACCACTCTGGCCTGGACCAGTCTGGTCTGGGTTGTGTGGCTTATTCAGAGGCTCTGCCCTTCCACAATGACCTGGATAAACTCCAGAGGATTGTCTCTGTGATGAATAAGTCCACAGCTCGTGTGGTCATTATGCCCTATATGTATAATGTCTTGGATGAGGTTTGTGTTACGATACATCTGTGGAGGATGTTAATTCAGGGATTCGTAATTAGAAGAATCTAAAATGAGAATGTATTGAAAGAAAGACATGCCTTTCATTTCTTTCGAAACGATGAACAGGTGGTTCAGCAGAATGTGACAGGTCTGCAATGGATCTTACCTGCCACTGCAACTTGGTGGGAAGACGGTTATCTCGAATCTCCTCACTACCTGCCGTACCTGAGAGGCACCCTGGGTTTTGCCATCCGTCGTGGAGAGATACCAGGTTTCAAGGACTTCCTGTTAAAAATACGTCCTGACAATGACCAGGAGGATAACGTAGTAAGTATTTTTGTTTAATTTTATTGTATATTTATTTAATTGTATGTCTTTAAATGTCTCAATTAATTGAATACACAGGACCACAATGGACACAAGCCCTTAGGACATGTTGTGTTATCCTTTTTGCACCATTGTATAATTGTACCATTGTAGTATCTGCAAACTGTGAATGAAGTGAATAATCAATACATTCATTGATTAATTGTATTTACAGGTATTCTTATGAATTAATTGTGTTCTTTCAGGTGAGGCAGTTTTGGGAACACACATTTCAGTGTAAATTTTCACCCCTTCCACCAGAGTGGGTGGACGCTGGTGGAAGGGTGTGTACTGGACAAGAGGACCTGGCAGAAACTACCCTGTTGAATGTGTCTGACCTCAGGCCAGAGTACAATGTGTACAAGTCTGTGTATTCTCTGGCCCACGCCCTCCATGACATGTTGCAGTGTGTGCCAGGAAGAGGGCCTTTCCCTGGGCACAGCTGTGCCACTTTGCAGACAATACAGCCATGGCAGGTGGGATATTAATTCAGCTAACCTGTAGGATTCTTTTTATTTATTGTTTATTTGCACATTTAAAAACACCACATTTGAAAGAACAACACATTATTAGGTTGTGCAGGTGAGACTTAGAAAACCATGTGGGGTTTATAAAGTTAGACCGGCAGCTGCCGGAGTAGGTGGATGGATTATGACAGCTCCGTTCCGCTGCTCTGTCGGTCGGTTCGGCAGCCGCGGTCCAGCTTCCGCAACTGCCGGTAACAGCCGCGGCGGTGCCGTGGGGGGGTGGAGGAGCAGCATGTGCTGGGGGATTATGACACTCGACTGCCATTCACTTCTGCGGCAGTGCGTTTGGTCCAACATGCGTTGCGTCGTGCTTGCGGTTATGGTTAAGGGTTTGGGGTAGAGTGTCAGACTGATGCCACCGGGAAACACTACCGACTGCCGCTGGTGTTCCGCGGCACATGCCGCTGCCGAAAAATGCACTTGCACTCTCTCCTACATTGAAGAGGCTGACTTTTGAAGGTGGTCTGTATAGGGGGCAGGTGGTAATCACATGTTCTTCTGAAGGTGGTCTGTATAGGGGGCAGGTGGTAATCACATGTTCTTCTGAAGGTGGTCTGTATAAGGGGCAGGTGGTAATTACATGTTCTTCTGAAGGTGGTCTGTATAGGGGGCAGGTGGTAATCACATGTTCTTCTGAAGGTGGTCTGTATAGGGGGCAGGTGGTAATCACATGTTCTTCTGAAGGTGGTCTGTATAGGGGGCAGGTGGTAATTACATGTTCTTCTGAAGGTGGTCTGTATAGGGGGCAGGTGGTAATTACATGTTCTTCTGAAGGTGGTCTGTATAGGGGGCAGGTGGTAATCACATTTAAATAAAATGCACGTTTACAGCTGTGTCTTCTTGTCTAGAAATGCGGTCATGCCTCTCTTCATTATGCAATAGTCACACAAGATGCAGAAGTCTTCCTCACTCCTAATTCTCAACAAATGTGGGTGACATTATGAATATGGTTTTGTTCAAAGGCAATGCATAATGTAAGGGGTAGAGCACATGATTTAGTAATGAGGCTGGTGGTGTAAGATAGCAACTCAGCAACAGGAACACCCCTTGCACAATGCTTAAATCCCCAAATAGTGTGTAGCGTGACTTGGGCACATAATACGATCCTTAAGTATGTTTTTAAAGTCTCTTGCTCTTCATGATTCTGCTCATCACCATTTCTAGCTTCTCTATTACCTGGAAAAGGTCAACTTCACCACATCTGGTGGTGATCTTGTATACTTTGATGAGAATGGTGATGCTTTACCAATCTTCGATATATTGAACTGTGGCTCCCTGATGGAAGCACAAAGATTCACAACGTAGGTGTGGTCAAGATGACAGCCTCCGGAGATGAAGAATTCACCCTCGATGAAGACATAATCTTCTGGAACTTTCAATCTGCAAAAGTAATTTCAGCTTTCTAAAATTTTTAATTGAGCTCATGATGTGAATGAAATTTATATTTAAACTGATCATTTTTACTTTCCTCTGTAGCCTCCTCGGTCGGTGTGCAGTGAGAGCTGTTCTCCTGGAACCCGTGTGGCCAGAAGGAAAGGAGAACCTGTCTGCTGCTACGACTGCATTGCTTGTTCTGAGGGAGAGTTCAGCAATGAGACAGGTAGGGTTACATAATGTAGCTACAGTATATGTACAGAAGGTTATAAGAAGATACGTGTCTGTCCCTTTAATCTTGTCCTATTTGTTAGACTCTACAGAGTGCACCAGTTGTCCAGAGGACTTCTGGTCCAGTCCCCAGCGTGACCACTGTGTCCCTAAGAGCATTGAGTTCCTGTCCTACCATGAGTCCCTGGGAATCTCATTAACAACCATCTCATTGCTAGGAACATTTGTCTGTGCTATTGTCCTGGGGATCTTTGTTTATCATAAAGAGACGCCCATGGTCCGCGCGAACAACTCAGAACTCAGCTTCCAACTCTTGCTTTCACTCAAACTATGTTTCTTGTGCTCACTCCTGTTCATTGGTCGGCCCAGACTCTGGACTTGTCAGCTCAGGCATGCAGTATTTGGGATCAGCTTTGTGCTGTGTGTCTCCTGCATCCTGGTAAAGACTATGGTGGTGCTGGCTGTGTTCAAGACCTCCAAGCCTGGTGGTGCAGACATCATGAAGTGGTTTGGTGCAATACAGCAGAGAGGAACAGTTCTGATTCTTACTTCAATCCAGGCAATAATCTGCATAGTCTGGCTTGTGTCTGCCTCACCAACTCCTCATAAAAACACACAATACTATTCTGAAAAGATAGTCTATGAGTGCAATGTTGGATCAACAGTTGGTTTTGCGGTGTTACTAGGTTATATTGGCTTACTAGCACTCCTCAGTTTCCTCCTAGCATTCATGGTAAGGAATCTTCCAGACAACTTCAATGAAGCCAAGTTAATTACTTTCAGCATGTTGATATTCTGTGCCGTGTGGATAGCCTTCATACCAGCATATATCAGTTCTCCAGGCAAATATGCAGATGTAGTGGAGGTGTTTGCTATTTTAGCATCTAGCTTGGGCATTTTGCTGGCGCTGTTTGGACCAAAGTGTTATATAATCCTTTTGAAACCTGAGAAAAACACAAAGAAGTCCATCATGGGTCGAGATGCTACCAAGACGTAGAATCACAAATTAAATGTCAAAACAGATTATTTGTGTGTATTTTATGTATATGGATATATCGGATTTCTGATGGTAGAAGTTGATAGTAGATTAAGTAGAAGATTCAATTACTACTACTACTACTACTACTACTACTACTACTAATATTTAGTTTAAAATAATGAACTGGAAAAGAATATATATATTTTGTAATGTGAAATAAATAGCTGATAACCTTGTTAGTAATAGAGTCAGTTTTCTACCATATTAAACTACATCTAGTCAGAGATACAAACATCTATTATCTGGGATAAAGGAGAAGTTGATTACCCTCCCTTAGAGGCTGTTTGTTGATGTTAGAGCTATATTGACAATAAACCATGTGCACCTCTCCATTATATGTGGGTCAAAATACTAAGTATGTACAGTAAGAGGCAAATTATGTATCGGTTTTAAATTGGCAAATATAGCCTTTGTGTCAAACAGCATTACTTTGTGAAGGCCTCTGGTTTCAATGGGTTAAAGCTGCTTTGATTAATATTGTCAAAAACATATTTCAAAACATACAAGAGATATTGGACATTTTTCAACATTTGATTGATTATGCAAAAAACATTGTGATTATCTTAAATAATTGCGATTAGGCGATTATTTAATTAATACATGTGAAGATTGAACATTGAACAAAATGTCTATAACAGTAATATTCAGTTCGGTGACGATAGGCCTACTGTTCTCACCACATTTGGGATAAGCCGCTTTGTAATTTGTAATTCGTGCTTTGTAATGACATTGGCATGACTCACATGCTGATGCCGTTTAGCTATAATGAGTTAATAAATCATAGTCTATAGAACAGGTACTTGTCTTGCTTTTTATTGTGTTTATATTCTATAACTTACTTAGGGGATACCCTGAAGAAGGCAACTTGTTGCCGAAACGTTGGAAAAATATTTTTTTATGGCATCGTGACTACGAGCTGTGCGGCCTCTTTCCTTTTTAGTCTATATTCTATAACTTAGCCATTAATAATAATAATAATGGTTTGTATTTATAACGCACTTTATATTCGTCAAAATCTCAAAGTGCTACAGTTCTCACAGATGTGTACCCAGATAGTGTAGGCTATTTTATACAAGCTGTAATCCTTGTTGATAATCATGATAAAATGGCACCATGTTTTTCTACTATGTCTGTGTTCATAAGAGGGCTGTGGGCAGTTCAGAAACCCGTCCACCAGTGACTTCATCGATGGGGAATCCAAGCTAATAGAAAATGCAGGCTTTCTAGTCTTGAAAAGTTGCAATGTGAAAATGGAAGCCATCGTTCTCACGATAATACAAATCTAAAATATTGTTTAAAAAAAAATCAGCCTAACGATGATGTCAATGGTTCGAAGTGAACTATGGAATTGTGCGTTTTTTGTCTGTCAGTGTACTCAAAATCCCCATACATGGGGAAATCCCATTATATTCTGCCCAGGTCTCGTGACATCACTATGACATCATCAGGTATGATAGTAAATCAGGATCATATAGTAAATGTGACCTGCTGTCGCAAATAAGCCCATATATGGAGATCCCTGAAGTCATCAATATTAATATATGGATATATGTCAGAACCTGTTCTGACATTCAATATGTTGATCCTTGCCCATCCGTCCTTCCTCTTCGATGTCTCCCTTTTGACTGATACCTGTCCATTTAAACTCTAGAAGGGCCTGCCCCAAAGTAATTAGTGCAGCCGGCAGCCAGCGAAAACTAGAGTTCTCAACAGGCCCGAAAATTAAGTCCCGGCCATAACTGGGCCCTCCCTCATCAAACCCTGTACACTCATGACACTGCCCCCGCTGCCACCCTTAGATCTCTATATATGGAGCTGACCTGTTCTGACATTACATATGTTGATCTGACCTCATCAAACACTGTACCCTGTACACACCTGTACGCCCTCAGGTGTCTTACTGGTACTGTATAGGCCAATTAACACACCTGTACTCCCTCAGGTGTCTTACTGGTACTGTATAGGCCTATTAACACACCTGTACTCCCTCAGGTGTCTTACTGGTACTGTATAGGCCTATTAACACACCTGTACTCCCTCAGGTGTCTTACTGGTACTGTATAGGCCAATTAACACACCTGTACTCCCTCAGGTGTCTTACTGGTACTGTATAGGCCTATTAACACACCTGTACTCCCTCAGGTGTCTTACTGGTACTGTATAGGCCAATTAACACACCTGTACTCCCTCAGGTGTCTTACTGGTACTGTATAGGCCAATTAACACACCTGTACTCCCTCAGGTGTCTTACTGGTACTGTATAGGCCTATTAACACACCTGTACTCCCTCAGGTGTCTTACTGGTACTGTATAGGCCTATTAACACACCTGTACTCCCTCAGGTGTCTTACTGGTACTGTATAGGCCTATTAACACACCTGTACTCCCTCAGGCGTCTTACTGGTACTGTATAGGCCTATTAACACACCTGTACTCCCTCAGGTGTCTTACTGGTACTGTATAGGCCTATTAACACACCTGTACTCCCTCAGGTGTCTTACTGGTACTGTATAGGCCTATTAACACACCTGTACTCCCTCAGGCGTCTTACTGGTACTGTATAGGCCTATTAACACACCTGTACTCCCTCAGGTGTCTTACTGGTACTGTATAGGCCTATTAACACACCTGTACTCCCTCAGGTGTCTTACTGGTACTGTATAGGCCTATTAACACTAGCGCGTCGGAGCGGTCAGGCTGACCGATTTTGAAATTTTGAAGTGGATTTTCTTTGCCCATGAAGTCCTGAGAAAGTTCCCCTTGCATGACTTTTTCTAAATGTTCGATTCAAACCATCTCTGTTTTTTTTCTTCATCTGAAACGTTTTGGAAATATGATTTTAGACATAATTCTACTAAAATGTCTGCTCTTTTTCGGTCCGTGGGACCGCTCTTAGAGCCCTCACCCTTTCTCCCCCACAAGCAGTGCTGTTCACACCTTCCTCCCGGCTGAAGACGGGCATTGTTCAAGCTAATGTGTCATTTGCATTCCAACTCCACATGTAGGCAAACTTACATTACAAACTTACATAAACTAAATGTTGTTTTAGATGTTATATTTGTTATATGCGGTTTGCAGAAATAACGATGTCTGACTTTATTTCTCGAAACGGAAAAAGAAATATGGTGTGTGGTATTGTTTCCACCAAGCGCATAGCTCAATAGATATAAATACATGTTGACTATACACGCCATCTTTAGCATAATTATGTTGGAATAATAAAGTTTATAGCATTGTGACTGAGTTGTGCATGACATTTCCTTTCCTTGGAGAGAGAATGTTTTGCCGATGCGATTTTTTTTTCCCAGGCCGTTTTCAATATACCCTGAGCTGTGGACCTCTTTCAGCTCAAAGGCTGTTTTCAATGAAATGACTTGTGTATAATATGAATAAATGCTACATCCTACATTGTGCATAGTTTCTGTACCATACCACACCATATCACGTTCCTATGTCGCGCATATTCATTTCATATATCAGCGCATCAAAAATATGGTGAAATATGGTGTGTTGACTGACTGGCGTATTGTTTCCACCTATCTATTGAGCATAGCTAAATAAATACATGTTGACTATACACGCCATCTTTATTATTATTATATTTTCTATGTGCTTTAGGCCAATTAGGCTACTTTTCACCTCCAGTATTGGAGGTGTAGCCTACACCTGTGTTATACACAAGGTGTATAGACTACAGTAGCTTTATTTAAAATGAATCGGAATGCACCTGCCTGTTGCAATTGCAACCAGCCATTTCAAAAAGACATTTAAATAATGGTCACTATATGAAAGCTGTGAGGGTTCTTTTTAGCACAGACAAGGCCAGGAAGCCCATGTTGGAGGTTGTTTGCAAGGCACTCACCCAAGAGGTAACTAACCCTATATTTCCTTTTTTTATTACCAATAAATCTGTTTTGGGTCACATGATTATCTCGCTCATATATTAATAAATGGACACACACACACACACACACACACACACACACACACACACACACACATATATATATATATATATATATATATATATATATATATATATATATATATATATATATATATCAGTGGTGTATTCTTATTTTCTATTTTGTTTGGTTTTCAGAGAAAAGCAATGGTCCAGGACAAGAATAGTCCCCTGCAAAAAAAACCCACTTTGGAGAACATTCAAATGTTTTCCTGGGGAGAGACTATGAAATGGCTTGCCATAAAGGCACCTGTCACAGACTGTTGCCTAAAGTCTATGTTTCCTTCCCCGGAAAGCATCAGGACCCACAGATCTGTTGGATGTCTTAGATGTAGACGGTATACAACATATTGTACATGTAGCCACATCATAATTTAAATCAAAATCTAATTACTACCGTAAAATGAATATTTCCAAAATGTAGAACCCCTGTGCTATTTCCGACTTTTCCACTGATGTTGGGAATGTGCTTAGGGTGAAACAAAATCTGAAGCATCCCTTTAATTCCAGACATTTCAATTCTTTCAGTATTCAAACAGAGGAAGAAGCTGAGGAACATATGAACAAAAGAAAAGGCATGACAATTGCAATCATGCAAAACACAGCATCCACAGCCAAAGTGAATTTTATTCAGGGTTGCATAGCCATCTCCATGTGGAAACAAGCACAAACTCCCTGGGTGTCTGTCAGTCCAAAGTAACATCCAGGCGCCTCATTGATGAGATAAGAAAGGGACTTGTAAAAACATTGAATATCTGGAAGGACAAAATAGAGGTGAGAGGCTTACTCTGAAGTTGAATATGGCACTGATAATGGGGTAGTAACCATAGTATTAATAGCAAACTGTAGTTATATTATTAACTTATTCCATAGTGCTTCTATATTATGAAGATCAATAGCAGCACAATGTATATTAGTTTCTAACCTGGGGCGAGAGAGATGATTGTACCATGTTCAGGTTTGGAATTATATTTCCACTTTCAGACACAAGAACCATCGCCTGGAAAGGAGATGACATTTTCTTTGACTTGGGACAATGTTCAGGTGAATTATAGTTTTGTCGGTCATATGAGATTGTAAATTAAATTATGAGTTTGATGATGGTTGGTCTCAAACTTCCTGCCCCAATATGCAGAGTTACACTATGACTACCAACAATTTCATCCTGTTCTCATGAAAAGCATTATTCTTCATGGTATAGTATAGTGCTGCATCATAAGACAATATAAATATCCACCAAGAAATTACTATAATAATAGAATTCATTTCAGATCATGCAAGGAACAGCCCAGGCAATAAAGTTCTGCTATGGGCACTTTCATTCGCCCACCTCAACAAGGTGTCCTTCAGCCACCTCACTGGATCTGGAATGAAGGCAATGGAAGTGTCCCCTTACCACATCTTACCATCTTACCATCCACAGATGGTAAGATGCCATGGTACACTGCCATGTACCAGACCTTAATTGCTGAGGTAAAACAATATGCATTTTAATCATGTTTTGATGTATGATTATGGTACATGGTGGGAGCTAACTAATGTTTTGTTTTGTTTTATAGGCTTAGTCCTTGCTGTGCTTGCCCCTTTTCCTAGATTAGTATTCGTCTTTTTTTATTGTATTTTACTTTGTGATAACCCAACTGCAACTTATTAACTGAACTGCCAATTACCTGTTAATTGATACTAATTGTTGTTTCCTGTGTTCTTCAGAGTTACAGAGGCAACATCGTACTGTGGGGGAGATCTATCGGAGGGCTTTTCCCCCTCCTCCTCACTGCATGCGTTTGTGTGTGTTAGAGTGCACCTAACCCACCAGTGTTTGTAAGTGATTTTGTAGTGTATTTGCTGTGGATTGAAGTAGTCAGAACCCTCACCCCACTAACTTCTTCCTCTTCTTCCTCTTCTCCCCCTAGTCGATTGTTGACCCCTGCTTACCCTTTTAATATTAAATTGTACTGTATAACTTGATTGATCGAATTAAACTAAACTAATACTTTTGTTACAATACATGGAAAGTGATTATCTTGAGAAGCACGTCTCTGCTCCTATGATTACACCGAACCTGTGTTGCACTTTATACTGTTGCACTTTAATTGATGTCCTTGGGTTAAATTCCCAAGGTGGCGTAGTCGAAGAATATATATATATGTGTATTTCTGCCAAGGTTACATTTGGCGTAGTCGGCAGGACTGTAAAGCAAAGACGTGTTTCTTAAGTTTTTGAGCAGTTGGTTTATCTTTGCTTTTCAATTGTTTTATCGTTTCTCATTAAGTTTGAAATATTCACTGAACTTGTTAGTACTTTTGAAAAGGGGCAAGGCAGCAGCTGGATGGACAGTGAAGCTGACGTCAGAACCCAACAAGCAAGACCTGTTAAACTTCCTTCTCCTCTAACCCTCTTGGACAGACTTTCTAGTGATGGAGGTGGAATTGCAGGATCTACGGGATTTGATTGTACAGCTTAGGGCGGACAATGAACGTCTCACACGAGAGCGCACAGAGGCAGCGACCTCGACTCCCACAACTTCAGGTTCCACTAGCGTTGCTCCTAGGTCTTCTACTCCCTCCAGTATGGCTCCAGAGCGTCTTCTGTATGTGCCTAGAGAAAGAAAGTGCCCCATGTTCCGTGGTAATATTGGTCTAGGGGTACTGGATTGGGTGGAAGAGGTCAGAGCTAGTATCCGGGCCAGACACCTAGCCCCAATTGACCAAGCCTATTTAATTTATGACCACTTGGAAGGGGAGGCTAAAGATGAAATCAAATATAGGCCTGAAGAGGAGAGAGACGATCCAGAAAAAGTGTTAACTATCCTGCAGGAATTATATGCCTGTTCTCAATTCTATGTTTCATTCCAGGAGTTATTCTTTTCTAGGAAGCAGCTGGAAGGAGAGTCTTTGCAGGAATATTCTCATGCCTTGTTCAGCCTGATGGAAAGGGTTGTCAGGAGTGCCCCTAATGGTGTTCCTAATTCCGCTATCTTGTTGAGAGATCAGTTTGTAGAGCAGGTTCAGGATCCAAATTTACGCAGGACATTGAAGCAGGTGGTCCTTACGAATCCCAACGCCACACTGCTGAGTGTTAGGAGTGAGGCCCTCAGGTGGGAGCAGGAAGGGAGACCAACTGAAGGTAGGCCACGGAGCTACTCAGTTCCCTCCATTTGTGCCATTCAAACTTCTGCGGCGCCCCAAGTAGCAAACACCTCCAGTCACCCCTTTGAATTGGCTGAGCTAAAAGAGTTATTTAAGAAGCAACAATAACAACTAAATGAGATTACTGAGGCAATCTTAGTATTGAAAAACTCCCCTAGGCGGACTCAGCCTAACAATGGCCCAGTAATTTGTAGGCGGTGCCAGCAACCGGGCCACTATGCCACCGTGTGTGATAACGAAAGAGTGGTTTCTCAGGTTCCAAACAATCCCACGCGTCGAGCAGCCTCCAACAGCCAGCAGGGGGGAAACTGACGCCCTCTGTGCTGCCGAGCTACAGTTCAGAGGGGGCAATCAACGGCTCAAGCCAACAGGGTCAAGTGAGTACTGAGACTGTCTCACAATTGATAGGGGAATGCCCACATGTTGTGGTACAGATGGGGGGTGTAGATGTGAAATGACTTGTAGATACTGGGTCAATGGTGTCAACTGTTACTGAAACATTATTTTACCAGAACCTCAGAGGGGCTACAAATGCTTGTCAGTGGTTAAAGCTTACGGCCGCTAATGGTCTTGATATCCCATACCTTGGGTATATAGAGCTTGACGTCCAGGTGTTGGGTAGAGTAATATCCAAACGAGGGATTCTGATTGTGAAAGACCAGCCCAATTCTTTGCCTACCACACACGTGCCAGGCATATTGGGTATGAATGTCCTTTGGGAATGCTACTACGAGTTATTTGAGTATGGCCCTGCACTTTTTAATCTCTCTCAGGTGACACAGGCCCCAAAAGTGTTGCAACAAGCTCTCCAGTATTGCCAACAAGTCCAGGAACCGCCAGCAGAACGCAGCACTGGGACAGTCAAGGTTAGGGGCAGACATCCAGTTCATATTTTGGGGGGTACTGTTAAGTTGGTGGCTACTACCTGTGCCCAGAAATTGTTTACTGCACCTACTACTGCACTCTTTGAACCTATTATGGACTTTGATTCCCTCCCAGCCGGCCTTCTAGTTTCACCAGCAATGGTTAAAGTAGTTAGAGGTACAACATACATCCCTGTGGTGAATGTAGTGTGACAGTGTGACCCCACCCTGTCACTGTCTGTTTGCTTTTACCTGCCTTTCAGTAGCGCGCACTGTTTAGGTAGGGTATCCACAAACACAACTACAAGCAAACAGCTCTCACCACAGTTTCACCACCATTTCTAAAACAGTTACTAGAGGGTCCTGTCACTTTAAGTGGGGGACAGCACTGTTGGGCCAAACCAACTCCTGTCTGGAGGTAGGGAGGATTGTTTGTCGCCGAGGGACATTGCAGTCTAAAATGACATTGGAAGACTTGGGAGAACTAAGGACTTTGTGAACTAGAAGAGCTACAAGCTCATTTAAATATGAATGTGTGTATATAACTGCCGTTTTGAGCTATACTGTAACATGCTGTAGATCATGTTAACCCCTTGTAATTTGGTCCTGTGTTGTGGGAGGAGCCAGGGGGGGTATATAGCTCTGGGAGATGGCAGTGTCAGTCAGTCTGGCCTGCTGTCTGATGCTGCCTGGAGCTGAGGAACTGTCTCTCTGAGGAGACATTTGGTCTCCTCTGTATTTTTGCCACTTTGGAAAATAAAATCACTGTTAAAAACTCTGCCCAACTGTGTGCCTCGCCATTCCTGGTGTACGTATTACCCCGCCTGAGACAGGGGTGTGACAGTAGGAACCACTAGCATCAAACTCCCCCGGCGTTGCCCTATCGGCAAGTTGAGTCAGGCTCAGATTGTAAGCTTCCCTGCAGGTGTCACAGAGGTCCGTCAAGAGCTAGAGGGCGAAAGGGTGGTAGCCACTATGAACGCTCAGACAAGTCAGGTAAGCCATGTACGAAGCCTTATTGACTCAGTGGATTTAAGTGCAGTTCCAGAGTCAGAACAGCCTAAAATCAGAGCTCACCTACAGCAATATGAATCTGTGTTTTCAACCCATGAGGGTGATTTAGGCTGCACTAATCTAATCTCCCATGACATCCCGCTCTTAGATGACGTGCCTGTGCGGCAGAGATATAGGCGTATACCTCCCGCTGATTACGATGCAGTTAAAGCACATATCAATCAGCTGTTGCAAGCCAAGGTAATCCGAGAGAGTTGCAGCTCCTACGCCTCTCCGATAGTAATCGTCAAGAAAAAGGATGGCAGCATTCGCATGTGCGTAGACTATCGGCAGCTCAACGCCAAGACGCGACGAGACGCTTTCCCTCTTCCTCGGATTGAGGAGTCCTTGGACGCCCTATCGGGGGCAAAATGGTTCTCCACCATGGATTTAGCAAGTGGCTACAACCAGGTACCAATGTCGGAGAAGGACATACAGAAAACTGCTTTCTGTACTCCCTTTGGTCTTTTTGAGTTTAATCAAATGCCATTCGGGTTGTGTAATGCACCAAGCACCTTTCAGAGGTTGATGGAGAGAATATTTGGTGCTCAACATTTCCAGACATTGTTACTATATTTGGATGACGTGGTAGTGTTTTCATCCTCTATAGAGCGTCGCAGTCCCGCCTCCTACCCTGGACCAGGAAATGAAACCCAATGCATTTTCCTCATAGACATTTCTTAAAATATTTATTTAAAGACGGTTACGCCGCGGACAAAGCCAACTCGAGTCGTGACAACTCATGACAACACAAACAATTTTTTGGACCAAACAAATAATTAGAAAGAAGAAAAATACGGCAGGTTACAACACTTTTGTTGATGTTTTTCTTCTTTGTAATTATTTGTTTGGTCCAAAATATTGTTTGTGTTGTCATGAGTCGTCACGACTCGAGTTGGCTTTGTCCGCGGCGTAACCGTCTTTAAATAAATACTTTAAGAAATGTCTATGGGAAAAATGCATTGGGTTTCATTTCCTGGTCCAGTGTAGGAGGCGGGACTGCGACGCTCTATAGACGAGCACCTGCAACGCCTTGATGCTGTCCTGTCCCGCCTGCGAGACGAAGGCCTGAAAGCCAAACTGGAGAAATGCTGCTTTTTCCGCACTGAGGTGAAATATCTGGGTCATATCATTTCAAAGGAGGGAGTCGCTACGGATCCTGAAAAGCTCTCAGCAGTCTCACGGTGGGCCCACCCTAAGGATGCGTCAGAATTAAGGTCCTTTTTAGGTTTCGCAAGCTACTACAGGCGTTATGTGGAGGGTTTTTCCAAGCTTGCCGGCCCCTTGCATCGCTTAGTTAATGAGCTCTCTGGCCCACAGACTAGGAGAGGAGCTAGGAGGCCGATAGGGGACAACTGGACCACTGACTGCGAAGAAAGTTTCAACCACATCAAGGCACGGTTGGTCAATGCACCTGTATTGGCATACGCTGATTTCTCCCTCCCTTTCATCTTAGAGATAGATGCCAGTCATAGTGGCCTTGCAGCAGTGCTTTCACAGGAGCAAGGGGGTAAGGTGAGGCCAATAGCTTATGCTAGTAGAGCGTTGAACCATTCAGAGAGGAACATGTCCAATTATATCTCTATGAAACTTGAATTTCTGACACTAAAATGGGCTATGACAGAGACATTTAGAGAGTACTTGCTGGGACACAAATGCATAGTTTGGACTGACAACAACCCCCTCAGCCACCTCAATAGTGCCAAGTTGGGGGCTGTCGAGCAACGATGGGCTGTAGAATTATCAGCTTTTGATTTTACCATCAAGTTTCGCTCTGGTCGCACTAATGTAAATGCTGACTCTCTCTCCAGGCAGTATCGGCCCCCCAGCGGGTCTCCGGTTTTGGAGGCAGCCCTACCCGGAACGTCCATCCCTGAACTCCTGAGACAGACGGCAGCAGAGCGGCCATGGCAAGTAGTCCAAAGGAGCATCTCGGCTTTCCCCTCCTACTCCCCCAACCACTTGCTTAAGCTGCAGAGAGAGGACCCATCGATTGGCATCTTCTACCAGTATTGGCGTCGTAATCGAGGCCCTGATCGTGCAGAGCGGTAAGTACTGTCAAAACCAGTGTTGGAGCTCCTGCGTCAGTGGGACCGACTGACTGAAGTGGACGGGCTCTTGTATTGTCGCATTCACAGGCCTGATGGAGAGGAAGGAGTGCATCAATTGCTCCTGCCAGAGGCCTTGAGAAAGGACATTTTGCACCAGCTGCATCAGGGACATGGCCATCAAGGAGTTGAGAGGACGACAGAGCTCGTAAGGGAAAGGTGCTACTGGCCAGGGATGTACGAAGATATCAAGAAGTGGTGCCATAACTGTGAGCGGTGTGCCTTGTCCAAGCCCACCATGCCCCCTGTCAAGACATCTCTGGGTCATTTGCTGGCAGGTAGACCTGAATTGATTTGTATTGAGAACAGAACAGAACGGACAGAACAGAACAGAACAGAACAGAACAGAACAGAACAGAACGCTGAAATGGCAACTTCACATTGTAAATTGTTAATAGGCCTGTACAGTACGTACCAGTAAGACACCTGAGGGAGTACAGGTGTGTTAATAGGCCTATACAGTACCAGTAAGACACCTGAGGGAGTACAGGTGTGTTAATAGGCCTATACAGTACCAGTAAGACACCTGAGGGAGTACAGGTGTGTTAATAGGCCTATACAGTACCAGTAAGACACCTGAGGGAGTACAGGTGTGTTAATAGGCCTATACAGTACCAGTAAGACGCCTGAGGGCGTACAGGTGTGTACAGGGTACAGGGTTTGATGAGGTCAGATCAACATATGGAATGTCAGAACAGGTCAGCAGCTCCATATATGGAGATCTAAGGATGGCATCGGGGGCAGTGTCTTGAGTGTACAGGGTTTCATGAGGGAGGGCCCAGTTAGGGCCGGGACTTAATTTTCGGGCCTGTTGAGAACTCTAGTTTTTGCTGGCTGCCGGCTGCACTAATTACTTTGGGGCAGGCCCTTCTAGAGTTTAAATGGACAGGTATCAGTCAAAAGGGAGACATCGAAGAGGAAGGACGGATGGGCAAGGATCAACATATTGAATGTCAGAACAGGTTCTGACATATATCCATATATTAATATTGATGACATCAGGGATCTCCATATATGGGCTTATTTGCGACAGCAGGTCACATTTACTATATGATCCTGATTTACTATCATACCTGATGATGTCATAGTGATGTCACGAGACCTGGGCAGAATATAATGGGATTTCCCCATGTATGGGGATTTTTAGTACACTGACAGACAAAAAACGCACAATTCCATAGTTCACTTCGAACCATTGACATCATCGTTAGGCTGATTTTTTTTTAAACAATATTTTAGATTTGTATTATCGTGAGAACGATGGCTTCCATTTTCACATTGCAACTTTTCAAGACTAGAAAGCCTGCATTTTCTATTAGCTTGGATTCCCCATCGATGAAGTCACTGGTGGACGGGTTTCTGAACTGCCCACAGCCCTCTTATGAACACAGAGTAGTAGAAAGTAGTAGAAAAATCATCATTTTATCATGATTATCAACAAGGATTACAGCTTGTATAAAATAGCCTACACTATCTGGGTACACATCTGTGAGAACTGTAGCACTTTGAGATTTTGACGAATATAAAGTGGGTTATAAATACAAACCATTATTATTATTATTATTAATGGCTAAGTTATAGAATATAGACTAAAAAGGAAAGAGGCCGCACAGGCACAGCTCGTAGTCACGATCCCATAAAAATGTATTTTTCCAACGTTTCGGCAACAAGTTGCCTTCTTCAGGGTATCCCCTAAGTAAGTTATAGAATATAAACACAATAAAAAGCAAGACAAGTACCTGTTCTATAGACTATGATTTATTAACTCATTATAGCTAAACGGCATCAGCATGTGAGTCATGCCAATGTCATTACAAAGCACGAATTACAAATTACAAAGCGGCTTATCCCAAATGTGGTGAGAACAGTAGGCCTATCGTCACCGAACTGAATATTACTGTTATATACATTTTGTTCAATGTTCAATCTTCACATGTATTAATTAAATAATCGCCTAATCGCAATTATTTAAGATAATCACAATATTTTTTGCATAATCATCAATTGTTTCCATGTTGAAAAATGTCCAATATCTCTTGTATGTTTTGAAATATGTTTTTGACAATATTAATCAAAGAAGCTTTAACCCATTGAAACCAGAGGCCTTCACAAAGTAATGCTGTTTGACACAAAGGCTATATTTGCCAATTTAAAACCGATACATAATTTGCCTCTTACTGTACATACTTAGTATTTTGACCCACATATAATGGAGAGGTGCACATGGTTTATTGTCAATATGGCTCTAACATCAACAAACAGTCTCTAAGGGAGGGTAATCAACTTCTCCTTTATCCCAGATAATAGATGTTTGTATCTCTGACTAGATGTAGTTTAATATGGTAGAAAACTGACTCTATTACTAACAAGGTTATCAGCTATTTATTTCACATTACAAAATATATATATTCTTTTCCAGTTCATTATTTTAAACTAAATATTAGTAGTAGTAGTAGTAGTAGTAGTAGTAATTGAATCTTCTACTTAATCTACTATCAACTTCTACCATCAGAAATCCGATATATCCATATACATAAAATACACACAAATAATCTGTTTTGACATTTAATTTGTGATTCTACGTCTTGGTGGCACCTCGACCCATGATGGACTTCTTTGTGTTTTTCTCAGGTTTCAAAAGGATTATATAACACTTTGGTCCAAACAGCGCCAGCAAAATGCCCAAGCTAGATGCTAAAATAGCAAACACCTCCACTACATCTGCATATTTGCCTGGAGAACTGATATATGCTGGTATGAAGGCTATCCACACGGCACAGAATATCAACATGCTGAAAGTAATTAACTTGGCTTCATTGAAGTTGTCTGGAAGATTCCTTACCATGAATGCTAGGAGGAAACTGAGGAGTGCTAGTAAGCCAATATAACCTAGTAACACCGCAAAACCAACTGTTGATCCAACATTGCACTCATAGACTATCTTTTCAGAATAGTATTGTGTGTTTTTATGAGGAGTTGGTGAGGCAGACACAAGCCAGACTATGCAGATTATTGCCTGGATTGAAGTAAGAATCAGAACTGTTCCTCTCTGCTGTATTGCACCAAACCACTTCATGATGTCTGCACCACCAGGCTTGGAGGTCTTGAACACAGCCAGCACCACCATAGTCTTTACCAGGATGCAGGAGACACACAGCACAAAGCTGATCCCAAATACTGCATGCCTGAGCTGACAAGTCCAGAGTCTGGGCCGACCAATGAACAGGAGTGAGCACAAGAAACATAGTTTGAGTGAAAGCAAGAGTTGGAAGCTGAGTTCTGAGTTGTTCGCGCGGACCATGGGCGTCTCTTTATGATAAACAAAGATCCCCAGGACAATAGCACAGACAAATGTTCCTAGCAATGAGATGGTTGTTAATGCGATTCCCAGGGACTCATGGTAGGACAGGAACTCAATGCTCTTAGGGACACAGTGGTCACGCTGGGGACTGGACCAGAAGTCCTCTGGACAACTGGTGCACTCTGTAGAGTCTAACAAACAGGACAAGATTAAAGGGACAGACACGTATCTTCTTATAACCTGCTGTACATAATACTGTAGCTACATTATGTAACCCTACCTGTCTCATTGCTGAACTCTCCCTCAGAACAAGCAATGCAGTCGTAGCAGCAGACAGGTTCTCCTTTTCTTCTGGCCACACGGGTTCCAGGAGAACAGCTCTCACTGCACACCGACCGAGGAGGCTACAGAGGAAAGTAAAAATGATCAGTTTAAATATAAATTTCATTCACATCATGAGCTCAATTAAAAATTTTAGAAAGCTGAAATTACTTTTGCAGATTGAAAGTTCCAGAAGATTATGTCTTCATCGAGGGTGAATTCTTCATCTCCGGAGGCTGTCATCTTGACCACACCTACATTGTGAATCTTTGTGCTTCCATCAGGGAGCCACGCCCAGTTCAATATATCGAAGATTGGTAAAGCATCACCATTCTCATCAAAGTATACAAGATCACCACCAGATGTGGTGAAGTTGACCTTTTCCAGGTAATAGAGAAGCTAGAAATGGTGATGATCAGAATCATGAAGAGCAAGAGACTTTAAAAACATACTTAAGGATCATATTATGTGCCCAAGTCACGCTACACACTATTTGGGGATTTAAGCATTGTGCAAGGGGTGTTCCTGTTGCTGAGTTGCTATCTTCCACCACCAGCCTCATTACTAAATCATGTGCTCTACCCCTTACATTATGCATTGCCTTTGAACAAAACCATATTCATAATGTCACCCACATTTGTTGAGAATTAGGAGTGAGGAAGACTTCTGCATCTTGTGTGATTATTGCATAATGAAGAGAGAAGAAGAAGACAAGACAAGAAGACACAGCGGTAAACGTGTATTTTATTTAAAATACCACATTCAGAAAAACATGTGATTACCACCTGCCCCCCTATACAGACCACCTTCAGAAGAACATGTGATTACCACCTGCCCCCTATACAGACCACCTTCAGAAGAACATGTGATTACCACCTGCCCCCTATACAGACCACCTTCAGAAGAACATGTGATTACCACCTAACCCCCTATACAGACCACCTTCAGAAGAACATGTAATTACCACCTGCCCCCTATACAGACCACCTTCAGAAGAACATGTAATTACCACCTGCCCCCTATACAGACCACCTTCAGAAGAACATGTGATTACCACCTGCCCCCTATACAGACCACCTTCAGAAGAACATGTGATTACCACCTGCCCCCTATACAGACCACCTTCAGAAGAACATGTGATTACCACCTGCCCCCTATACAGACCACCTTCAGAAGAACATGTGATTACCACCTGCCCCCTATACAGACCACCTTCAGAAGAACATGTGATTACCACCTAACCCCCTATACAGACCACCTTCAGAAGAACATGTGATTACCACCTGCCCCCTATACAGACCACCTTCAGAAGAACATGTGATTACCACCTAACCCCCTATAGAGCGTCGCAGTCCCGCCCCCTGCCATGGACCAGGAAATGAATCCCAATGCATTTTTCCCATAGACATTTCAAAAAGTATTTATTTAAAGACGGTTACGCCGCGGACAAAGCCAACTGGAGTCGTGACAACTCATGACCACACAAACAATATTTTGGACCAAACAAATAATTACAAAGAAGAAAAACAACAAAGTGTAACCTGCCGTTTTTTTCTTCTTTCTAATTATTTGTTCGGCCCAACAAATTGTGTTTGTTGTCATGATTTGTCACGACTCGAGTTGGCTTTGTCCGCGGCGTAAACGTCTTTAAATAAATACTTTCTGAAATGTCTGTGAGGAAAATGAACGGAGAATCATTTCCTTGTCCCTGGTAGGGGGCGGGACTGCGACGCTCTATAAAGACCACCTTCAAAAGTCAGCCTCTTCAATGTAGGAGAGAGTGCGAGTGCATTTTCCGGCAGCGGCATTTGCCGCGGAACACCAGCGGCAGTCGGTAGTGTTTCCCGGCGGCATCAGTCTGACGCTCTACCCCAAACCCTTACCCTTAACCATAACCGCAAGCACCACGCAACGCATGTCGGACCAAACGCACTGCCGCGGAAGCGAATGGCAGTCGAGTGTCATAATCCCCCCAGTTTCCCTGGCAGCTGCCGCCCCTTCTCCCGGCAGTTGTTACCGGCAGTTTACCGGCAGTTGCTGCGAGAAGCGGCGGCCACGGGATGGAGCGGCAGTGGAGTGACATAATCCCCCAGCACATGCTGCCCCCCCCCGGCAGCGCCACGGCTGTTACCGGCAGTTGTGGCGGCTGGAGCGCGGCTGCCGAACAGACCGACAGAGCAGCGGAACAGAGCTGTCATAATCCATCCACCTGCCGGTCTAACTTCACAAACCCCACAGGGTTTTCTAAGTCTCACCTGCACAACTCAATAATATGTTGTTTTTTTTCAAATGTGTTGTTTTTAAATGTGCAAATAAACAATAAATGAAAATAATCCTACAGGTTAACTCAATTAATATCCCACCTGCCATGGTTGTACTGTCTGCAAAGTGGCACAGCTGTGCCCAGGGAAAGGCCCTCTTCCTGGCACACACTGCAACATGTCATGGAGGGCGAGGGCCAGAGCATACACCGCCTTGTACACATTGTACTCTGCCCTGAGGTCAGACACATCCAACAGATCAGTTTCTGCCGTTACCAGGTCCTCTTGTCCAGTACACACCCTTCCACCAGCGTCCACCCACTCTGGTGGAAGGGGTGAAAATTTACACTGAAATGTGTGTTCCCAAAACTGCCTCACCTGAAAGAACACAATTAATTCATAAGAATACCTGTAAATACAATTAATCAATGAATGTATTGATTATTCACTTCATTCACAGTTTGCAGATACTTATATTATAATTATACAATGGTGCAAAAAGGATAACACAACATGTCCTAAGGGCTTGTGTCCATTGTGGTCCTGTGTATTCAATTCATTGAGACATTTAAAGACATACAATTACATAAATATACAATCAAATTAAACAAAAATACTTACTATGTTATCCTCATGGTCATTGTCAGGACGTATTTTTAAGAGGAAGTCCTTGAAACCTGGTATCTCTCCACGACGGATGGCAAAACCCAGGGTGCCTCTCACGTACGGCAGGTAGTGAGGAGCCTGGAGATAACCGTCTGCCCAACCTGAACTGGCAGGTAAGATCCATTGCAGACCTGTCACATTCTGCTTAACCACCTGTTCATCGTTTCGAAATAAATGAAAGGCATGTCTTTCTTTCAATACATTCTCATTTTAGATTCTTCTAATTACGAATCCCTAAATTAACATCCTCCACAGATCGTAACACAAACCTCATCCAAGACATTAAACATGTAGCTCGCATACGTGAATGCAATGACCACACGAGCTGTGGACGTCTTCATCACAGAGACAATCCTCTGGAGTTTATCCAGGTCATTGTGGAAGGGCAGAGCCTCTGAATAAGCCACACAACCCAGACCAGACTGGTCCAGGCCAGACTGGAACAATTGGGCGGCGTCACGGCCAGCATCATCATCACTGAACAGCAGTCCTACCCACGTCCACTCGAACCACCTCATAGTCTGGAGCATAGCTCGCACCTGAGTGGATGAAGAATGGACGGAAATGTACTTAGGTTAGATCATACAGTACATGGGCAAACGGCGGCCCAGGGGCCACATGCGGCCCCGTGTTCACTTATGTGGCCTGCAGGTAATATTGGAATACTGTTATATTATTGTTATATTTCAGCTGTTACAATTCCAAACACGCAAACATGACCCACTTTAATTATATCTATAATGGTCAATATTAGTAGCATAATTACAATTTAAATTGTCTTTTTATGTCCAATGTATTTGAATTTAAGTATGTTTAATTTAAGTTAACATAAGTATAAATAAATGCATTTGAAATTAAATAATAATGTTAGGCCTACTTTTCAGGATTCCAATTAATCTATTAACGAACGTGTCGTTGAGCTAGAATGGAGATAAGATATTTCTACCCAACAGTATATGCAATGTGGCCCTCTGGGGTGAGTGTGTAAATATAGTGGCCCTCTGGAGTGAGTGTGGAAATACAGTGGCCCTCTGGAGTAAGTGTGGAAATATAGTGGCCCTGTGGAGTGAGTGTGGAAATATAGTGGCCCTCTGGAGTGAGTGTGGAAATATAGTGGCCCTCTGGAGTGAGTGTGGAAATACAGTGGCCCTCTGTAGTAAGTGTGGAAATAGTGGCCCTCTGTAGTAAGTGTGGAAATAGGAAATATAGTGGCCCTCTGGAGTGAGTGTAGAAATATAGTGGCCCTCTCCTACATCAAAGTTGCCCACCCCATGGGTTCGAGTATTCCAGTTTGTGAAACATGAACTATTAGATACCAACACATCTATTGTTATAGACGTTCACCTGGAAGACAAAACTTGGCATTGTTCTGAAGAAGGATGGGAACTGAGTCCGGTCGCTCAGACAGGAACAACCAGCATAGTAACTTATCTGGAAAAAAAGAATAAAAACAAATACAAAATATATATTCTGTAACGTACTAGATCATAGGTATTCAACAGTGCGTCTGGTACCATCAGGGCAGTGCTACTCAACCCGCGGCCCCTGCTTAATGTATCTGCGGCCAACAATGAAAATATAATATTAGTTATTTGCACAAGTTTTGAACAAGATTTTAGTTATTGTATTGTAAAAGGTTGTATGGCCTGATGTCAACTTAGTATTAACCACTTACTTTATCACCTGTGATAATCTGCTCATTACATGTTCTCTTCACATTTTCAACCAGCCAAAATTCTCACACGTCTCCCCCCTTCTCCGCTCACTCTATTGGCTCCCGGTCGCTGCCCGCACAGAGTACAAAACTCTGATGCTGGCATTCAAAGCAACCAAAGGTATGGCACCCCCATATACCCCCAATAGCTGCTTTTAACCCTCCACTGTGTGGATTCAGAATGACCAGGTCATAAGCGTACATAAGGTGATTAATGATATTTACCTATAAGACAGCCTGAATTGCACTCATTTAATTCACGATAGATCATCCATGTATATGCATAATGTGCTTAGATATGCCACAAGCAGCTTCTGAAACCGTTTGTTTTATCCTGTCAAAAGCTCAATAAGTTTCAATGTAGCATAGGAAGATAGTGGAAATAGCCGACTGTAGCTGGCAATCATTTCCTTCATTGCAAAAATGCATAACACTGTGCCGGGTTTCTTTTTAAATCTGAACTGGTTATCTGCAGTAAAGACAAACATTTCCAGATAAACATGATTCTTTCCAATACTGTGGAGAGGATGCTGGCCAGATTCGGATGTGCTGTTTGAGAACTTTACATGTCCTGCCATTGGCAATTCAGTAGAATGCAGTGCATTGTCAGAAACAGAACAGTTCAGTAGAATGCAGTGCATTGTCAGAAACAGAACCGTTCAGTAGAATGCAGTGCATTGTCAGAAACAGAACAGTTCAGTAAAATGCAGTGCATTGTCAGAAACAGAACAGTTCAGTAAGGGGGCATTGTCAATGACAGGCTCTAAGGGCTCCATTTTTGTCTCATCTTTCTAAAGCCACTATTTGAGGATTTAGGAGTGGGGAAAGGGTGTTCCCCCAATAAAGTTGGTATTTTGGTTACCTGTCTAAATCCCTTAAACACCTCCGTTACCCGTTATATTATGCATAGGTGTGGTTTGGGCGTTACAATAATTAATCCAAATTTAACCAATCACCAGTCCACGTGCCATTGCCTTTAATAGATCCCTTATGCGTTGCCCGTTAGTGCTATATTGCTTCATAGCCTAAGCCCGTTGCTGCGTTGAGGTCTCACTTGTGCTGCATGTGCTGCTATGGGGTGATGAACTGAATGAGCAAATGGAATCGCGCACGCCGCACCGTCCGCACGCCTGGCACAAATAACTTCTTTGACTATACAATGATATAAACACAATGGACACAAGGAAGTGGCAGGCACTCACTTCTGCTGATTATAGGAAAATTACAAAGAGATGCATAGGAGAATAAGGAGAGATGACGCAGCCTGCCCTGCACTACGCGGACATCTCCATTGAGGCGCACCGCTCTTTACCAAACTAATTTGGCATACGGTTTACGGGTGCTTTTAAAATCGCTTTCCCAAATGTGTTTGACCAAAATAGCAATTTAGGGGAAAGCGTGCCAGCACGCCCATGACCACACCTCTAGGCGCAAATACCGGTGTCGGCAAAAAAGATAGCGGGTGATGCTGGACGAAAATACCATTAAGGGACAGAGAAAGCTCCTATATTTGTACTTTTCGGGCAGCGGCTGAATTGCGGGCCGCGCTGCGGGTAATGTCGGAGACGAAATTGGAGCCCTAATTGTACAGAGATGATTGACTCTGTACCATATGAACCAACAGACCTGTAAAACACAGGCCAAGGGCAGTTTCTTAACACTTTCACTTAAAACAAAGGGGAAAATAAGACAGATCAAGAAAGAAAAATAGCAGCCTACAAGCTCAGAACATGTCACACTGTGACCTTGTTGATCGGCTGTGTTTGATACTTTTGTCTAACACGCATAATGAAGAAATAGGGCATTAAAAAAGCATTACAAGTTGAAATATGGAGACAAGGTTTCTTCTCGACAGCAACGATTATGTTCTATGTCTTTCAAACGGCAAAAACACCAAGCAAAGCAAAGCAAAATTAAATAAAATAGGCTATGGTGAAAGGGGATAGGAAACTTACCATGGGCACTCTGTATACACCTAATATTCTAGAGACGGTAATAGAACTTTTTGAGGTACTAGGACCCACAATTCCAAGTACTGGAGGAGACCCAACACAGCTCTGATCCAGTGTAAACTGCTCCTCTCTCCCACTGATCAGCGACAACGCTGCAGAGACTGCAACTCCGGCCGTTAAACAGGTGTCATAGCAACGGTATCCCAGAGTCACATTGGGGAGCAGGCTGGGGTCTCTGTTGATCTCACTGATGGCAAAAGCCATGATCTGTGGCAATCTGAACGCGTGAATGTAAAAACTAACACACACAATTACACTGTAGCCTTGAATATCATTGCTGTCGGGCAGAAACCTTGTATCTCCATATTTAATTATTATATTATCATATTTATTCTGTTTTTTTTTAATAAATTACTTTGTGCTATTTTTGAAGAAAATATTTAAGTGAAAGTGCTACCCTAGATCCATCCAAACACAGAGAAGGTTTCCACCCGACAGCCTATATCTTTGTAGAAATATACACATCAACTAATCATGTTTCTATACATCAAAACAAGGTTGGTGTTGTCTTGCTGGCTATTCGTGATACTCACCGACTGCAGGAGGGCTTCTGCTCCTTGGACTGTGTGAACGTCAGCTCAGGGAAAACAGAGGCCAGGTGTAATGGAAACAAACCACCCAGAAGCACATCTCCAGCCTTGTACATTCTGCCAGGATTAAACGGTGCCTGTAACTCACAAGAAGAGGACGAGGATGAAGACAAAGGAGAGAAGGAAGAGAACATCATCAAGTATGAAAACAGTGGTATGTCTAAAGAAGCCCTCATGACTGTCCTCCTCTGTCTAACAACCCCCCCACCTTCACCATCCATTGTCCAGTTGTTAGGTTTTATACACAGTGCAGTGCCGTCCCCTGTGCCAGATGACGACATTACGTAATCTTTCACAACACCGATCTGGGCCTTTAGGCACACACAGAGGCATTCACTGAAGTACTGTACTTCAATTTTGAGGTATTTGTATTTCACTTGAGCATTTGTCATTTCCAATGCTTTTACTTCTACTCCACTACATCTCCAATCCCAATAATGTACTTGTACTCTTCTACATTTATTTGGAAACTTTAGTTACTTTGTAGATTTTGATTATTATTACAAAACATACATTAACCACTTCAGCCTTATATACATTTCGGCCATTTGAAAATAGCCGATTGCGACGCATTGTGAGCTTGTAGATCAGCTATTTTCAAAAGATTTTTTTTCATTTCATATTCTATATAATGAGTAGGCTACTTTTACTTTTGGTACATTATGTATATTTTGATGCCAATCAGATGCCGGTCAGTGGCAGGTTGGTGGTCAGTGGCAGGTTGGTGGTCAGTGGCAGGTTGGTGGTCAGTGGCCGGTTCCCGGTCAGTGGCAGGTTGGTGGTCAGTGGCAGGTTGGTGGTCAGTGGCAGGTTGCCGGTCAGTGGCAGGTTGCCGGTCAGTGGCAGGTTGGTGGTCAGGGGCAGGTTGGTGGTCAGTGGCAGGTTGCCGGTCAGAGGCAGGTTGCCGGTCAGTGGCAGGTTGGTGGTCAGTGGCAGGTTTCCGGTCAGAGGCAGGTTGCCGGTCAGTGGCAGGTTGCCGGTCAGTGGCAGGTTGCCGGTCAGTGGCAGGTTGCCGGTCAGTGGCAGGTTGCCGGTCAGAGGCAGGTTGCCGGTCAGTGGCAGGTTGGTGGTCAGAGGCAGGTTGCCGGTCAGTGGCAGGTTGGTGGTCAGAGGCAGGTTGCCGATCAGTGGCAGGTTGGTGGTCAGTGGCAGGTTGGTGGTCAGAGGCAGGTTGGCGGTCAGTGGCAGGTTGCCGGTCAGTGGCAGGTTGCCGGTCAGTGGCAGGTTGGTGGTCAGTGGCAGGTTGGTGGTCAGGGGCAGGTTGCCGGTCAGTGGCAGGTTGGTGGTCAGTGGCAGGTTGCCGGTCAGAGGCAGGTTGCGGGTCAGTGGCAGGTGGGTGGTCAGTGGCAGGTTGCCGGTCAGTGGCACGTTGCCGGTCAGTGGCAGGTTGCCGGTCAGAGGCAGGTTGCCGGTCAGTGGCAGGTTGCCGGTCAGTGGCAGGTTGGTGGTCAGTGGCCGGTTGCCGGTCAGTGGCAGGTTGCCGGTCAGTGGCAGGTTGGTGGTCAGTGGCCGGTTGCCGGTCAGAGGCAGGTTGCCGGTCAGTGGCAGGTTGCCGGTCAGTGGCACCTGGAAAATTTGGGCACCATAAAAACTGTTCAGCTCTGAAGTTGTTAATCAGAGCAGTGGTCAGTCCTCCCCACTTCTCAGGTGGCCACTCCTGATTACCACTGAAGTGTCAGGGAAAACAAGCGTAAAGCCCAAGGCATCTTCAACTCACCAGTTGTGTCCCAAATGTACCTTAGTTGAGTGATGTCATGCATGCAGGCACGCAGGCATGCACACACACACACACACACACACACACACACACACACACACACACACACACACACACACACACACACACACACACACACACACACACACACACACACACACACACAAACAATGATGTTATTTAATTAACCCAGGCCTTAGAGGCAATTTAAATAACACAAGGTTGAAACATTGCAATAACACCAATTAAATATCACATGGTTCAATGCCGTGGCAAGTTAGCTGATCTTATCGTTTATTGTTTATTTGACAAGACTGTCAATAGCGTAAGTTTAATGCCTTTAATCCTGATGTCCAGTTTCCCTGTCTACAATGATGTGACATGAAGAGTGTTTGTGTGGGTGTTTGTGTGGGTAGAGTGTGTGTTTGTGCAGTCACTAGGCTAGGTTTTGTGACCTGCAGTGTGTGCGTGCGTGCGTGCGTGCATGCATACAAAAATTACACAGATGCATTAAAATACTATATAAAATGCATTCACATAAACACAGCAACAGTGATCATCAACAGTGAGGAAAAGGTGAACTATTTAAACATTTTCTTATTTAAAATGTCCACAGCAGTATTAGCACAAACAAAGTTTTGTAACCCTTCTTTTTAGCTAATTTTGCCCTAAGCCTCCTGCCCGATGGCAACAAGTCAAATTCAGAGCGAAGACGGTGGGTAGAATTATTGTAAATTCATTGTCTATGGTCGTTCCCAGATATTTAAAGTTACTGACCTGCTCCACTTCCTCCCCACAGTCCTAAAGATGGACCCTGAGCCCTCTGCTCCTGCCCCCCCTCCCAAACACAGCTCCTTGGTCTTAGTGACATTAAGGTCAAACCAGGTGGCAATACGGTCAATGTGCTGGGAGTAGCAGGGACTGGAAACGTCCTGCAGGCAGGCAACCAAGGCCATGTCATCAGCGTACTTTATGAGAGAGAACTCTTTGTTGTTGTATTACAACTCATTTGTGTATAGGGAAAATAACAGAGGGGATAAAACGCACCCCTGTGGAACGCCAGTGTTTAGGACAAGGCAGTCAGACAGAGTGTTATTAATACAGACTCGTTGGGGTCTCTCTCTCAGAAACTCCCTAATCCACAGAATGACATTACTACTGAAGTCCAGGTCACACAGGCGTTTTAGGAGAAGACAGGGTTGGACCGTATTCAAAGCAGAGGAGAAGTCCATAAAAAGGACACGGACATACTGTATGTTTTAGGCTTGTCTAAGTGACTATATGTATTTTATCCAATAAAGTCAGAGTGGCAACCACTCAAAAAGAAGATAGCCACTAGGTGGCACCACCGCACTTCATTCGGTTGCCTTTTGACTCGCAATGTTTTCTCATGCTGCCAATAAAGCCCTGAATAGATTTGTATTGAGAACAGAACGGACAGGACAGGACAGGACAGGACAGGATAGGACAGGACAGGACGCTGAAATGGCAACTTCACATTGTAAATTGTTAATAGGCCTGATACAGTACCAGTAAGACACCTGAGGGAGTACAGGTGTGTTATTAGGCCTATACAGTACCAGTAAGACACCTGAGGGAGTACAGGTGTGTTAATAGGCCTGATACAGTACCAGTAAGACACCTGAGGGAGTACAGGTGTGTTAATAGGCCTATACAGTACCAGTAAGACACCTGAGGGAGTACAGGTGTGTTAATAGGCCTATACAGTACCAGTAAGACACCTGAGGGAGTACAGGTGTGTTAATAGGCCTATACAGTACCAGTAAGACACCTGAGGGAGTACAGGTGTGTTAATAGGTCTATACAGTACCAGTAAGACGCCTGAGGGAGTACAGGTGTGTTAATAGGCATATACAGTACCAGTAAGACACCTGAGGGAGTACAGGTGTGTTAATAGGCCTATACAGTACCAGTAAGACACCTGAGGGAGTACAGGTGTGTTAATAGGCCTTTACAGTACCAGTAAGACACCTGAGGGAGTACAGGTGTGTTAATAGGCCTATACAGTACCAGTAAGACACCTGAGGGAGTACAGGTGTGTTAATAGGTCTATACAGTACCAGTAAGACGCCTGAGGGAGTACAGGTGTGTTAATAGGCCTATACAGTACCAGTAAGACACCTGAGGGAGTACAGGTGTGTTAATAGGCCTATACAGTACCAGTAAGACACCTGAGGGAGTACAGGTGTGTTAATAGGCCTATACAGTACCAGTAAGACACCTGAGTGAGTACAGGTGTCTTCAGGGTACAGGGTTTGATGAGGTCAGATCAACACATGGAATGTCAGAACAGGTCAGCTCCATATATGGAGATCTAAGGGTGGCAGTGGGGGCACAGGGTTTGATGAGGGAGGGCCCAGTTAGGGCCGGGACTTAATTTTCGGGCCTGTTAACAACTCTAGTTTTCGCCGGCTGCACTAATTATTTTGGGGCAGCAGGCCCTTCTAGAGTTTAAATGGACAGGTATCAGTCAAAAGGGAGACATCGAGGAAGGACGGATGGGCAAGGATCAACATATTGAATGTCAGAACAGGTTCTGACATATATCCATATATTAATATTGATGATCAGGCATCTCCATATATGGGCTTATTCGCGACAGCAGGTCACATTTAATATATGATCCAGATTTACTATCATACCTGATGATGTCATAGTGATGTCACGAGACCTGGGCAGAATATATGGGGATTTTGAGTACACTGACAGACAAAAAACGCACAATTCCATAGTTAACTTCGAACCATTGACATCATCGTTAGGCTGATTTTCAAACAATATTTTAGATTTTTATTATCGTGAGAACGATGGCTTCCATTTTCACATTGCAACTTTTCAGGACTAAAAAGCCTGCATTTTCTATTAGCTTGGATTCCCCATCGATGAAGTCACTGGTGGACGGGTTTCTGAACTGCCCACAGCCCTCCTATGAACACAGACAGAGTAGAAAAACATGGTGCCATTTTATCATGATTATCAGCAAGGATTAAAGCTTGTATAAAATAGCCTACACTATCTGGGTACACATCTGTGAGAACTGTAGCACTTTGAGATTTTGACGAATATAAAGTGCGTTATAAATAAAATCCATTATTATTATTATTATTATTATTATTATGAATGGCTAAGTTATAGAATATAGACTAAAAATGAAAGAGGCCGCACAGGCACAGCTCGTAGTCACGATGCCATACAAATATATTTTTCCAATGTTTCGGCAACAAGTTGCCTTCTTCAGTGTATCCCCTAAGTAAGTTATAGAATATAAACACAAGACAAAGCAAGACAAGTACCTGTTCCGCTGAGTATGGTACTCAGCGTTTGGTTTCTATTAATGATTGTGCACTGCATAAGTTGCCAATAATTCTCAGTACTAAACATGGGAGTGAGGGCCTTTCACTGGGCCTTTCACCCCAAAGCAAGCCCTGACATTGCTGAAGTTAACAGGGAGTTGTGAAATGTGACACCTCTCCATCTCAATCTTAAGGAAAGAGAACATGCAGATGTGTGCATCAATGATTGTCTACTAAAACTCCTCAAGTTATCAATAATACCATTGAATGTCTAATTATTGTAATGTCAGCAGTAATGTCATGGGTTGAACTAATCTATAATCTTGGAGTGGAGTCAGACAAAGGACTGAGGGGGGTTGAAATTCCTTCCTCACAAACTGCCATAGATGGGGAGATAACACCCATGCTTCTCCACTGTCCACATGCACAGTCCAACACTTCCTGGTCTCTCAACCTATAGTTAAGGTTGGCACAGGGAGGGCTGTTGCCAGCAGCCAATGATGTTAAGCTGGTTTAGACCTGCCCACAGGGCGGTCCACTAGAAACAGAGGTTTTAAAAGGCCTTGCGCCGGTTTCAGTAAGTTAAGAGTAAGATTCAGCAACCAAGGAATGAGTCCACGCCTCTCCAGAAACCTGGAGAAGATGAGACCTCGGATGGGGAACTGGTAATTGTTTATACTCTGCCTGCTACCTCTGTTAAATACAAATGATTAGAACGTATTATGGGAATGTAACAATGTATATTCTTTTGTTCCTATCTATTTCAGGTTTAAAATCTATGCCACTATGCCTACGCATATACCACTATGCCTATACCTGACACTAACATCTGTCCATAAGACTACTCATAATTGGTTATAATGGACACTTTTCACTGTCTGTAAATAGCTCAATTAATCTGTTACCGTGGCTATCCAAAACCAGGGCTAACCAAAGGCCAATTCTGTGCAGATAAGCCATCACAGATGTGTTTACTAAATGTTGTTTGTTGTATCCGATGAATTAATAATAAAGTTATAAAATACACTCTGTAGTACTTACGTATTTTGGCGTGAATATTAACTACGCTCTTCTGAGATCTCAAACGGGCTTCTTCTCCCTTAAGTAAAGTGTGATAACCACAGAATGCTAAAAAGATGTACAGTACCTGTTCTATAGACTATGATTTATTAACTCATTATAGCTAAACGGCATCAGCATGTGAGTCATGCCAATGTCATTACAAAGCACGAATTACAAATTACAAAGCGGCTTATCCCAAATGTGGTGAGAAATGTAGGCCTATCGTCACTGAACTGAATATTACTGTTATATAAAAAAAATTCAATGTTCAATCTTCACATGTATTAATTAAATAATCGCCTAATCGCAATTATTTAAGATAATCACAATAATTTGTGCATAATCTTCAATTGTTTCCATGTTGAAAAATGTCCAATATCTCTTGTAGGCCTATGTTTTGAAATATGTTTTTGAAAATATTAATCAAAGCAGCTTTAACCCATTGAAACCAGAGGCCTTCACAAAGTAATGCTGTTTGACACAAAGGCTATATTTGCCAATTTAAAACCGATACATAATTTGCCTCTTACTGTACATACTTGTAGTATTTTGACCCACAGATAATGGAGAGGTGCACATGGTTTATTGTCAAAATAGCTCTAACATCAACAAACAGTCTCTAAGGGAGGGTAATCAACTTCTCCTTTATCCCAGATAATAGATGTTTGTGTCTCTGACTAGATGTAGTTTAATATGGTAGAAAACGGACTCTATTACTAAAAAGGTCATCAGCAATATATATATATATATATATATATATATATATATATATATATAAATTTGACAGGCAATTTATTTCACATTACAAAATATATATATTCTTTCCCAGTTCATTATTTTAAACTAAATATTAGTAGTAGTAGTAGTAGTAGTAGTAGTAATTGAATCTTCTACTTAATCTACTATCAACTTCTACCATCAGAAATCCGATATATCCATATACACAATAATCTGTTTTGACATTTAATTTGTGATTCTACGTCTTGGTGGCACCTCGACCCATGATGGACTTCTTTGTGTTTTTCTCAGGTTTCAAAATGATTATATAACACTTTGGTCCAAACAGCGCCAGCAAAATGCCCAAACTAGATGCTAAAATAGCAAACACCTCCACTACATCTGCATATTTGCCTGGAGAACTGATATATGCTGGTATGAAGGCTATCCACACGGCACAGAATATCAACATGCTGAAAGTGATTAACTTGGCTTCATTGAAGTTGTCTGGAAGATTCCTTACCATGAATGCTAGGAGGAAACTGAGGAGTGCTAGTAAGCCAATATAACCTAGTAACACCACAAACCCAACTGTTGATCCAACATTGCACTCATAGACTATCTTTTCAGAATAGTATTGTGTGTTTTTATGAGGAGTTGGTGAGGCAGACACAAGCCAGACTATGCAGATTATTGCCTGGATTGAAGTAAGAATCAGAACTGTTCCTCTCTGCTGTATAGCACCAAACCACTTCATGATGTCTGCACCACCAGGCTTGGAGGCCTTGAACACAGCCAGCACCACCATAGTCTTTACCAGGATGCAGGAGACACACAGCACAAAGCTTATCCCAAATACTGCATGCCTCAGCTGACAAGTCCAGAGTCTGGGCTGACCAATGAACAGGAGTGAGCACAAGAAACATAGTTTGAGTGAAAGCAAGAGTTGGAAACTGAGTTCTGAGTTGTTGGCGCGGACCATGGGCGTCTCTTTATGATAAACAAAGATCCCCAGGACAATAGCACAGACAAATGTTCCTAGCAGTGAGATGGTTGTTAAGGAGATCCCCAGGGACTCATGGTAAGACAGGAACTCAATGCTCTTAGGGACACAGTGGTCACGCTGGGGACTGGACCAGAAGTCCTCTGGACACACGGTGCAATCTGTAGAGTCTAACAAATAGGACAAGATTAAAGGGACACACGTATCTTCTTATAACCTTCTGTACATATACTGTAGCTACATTATGTAACCCTACCTGTCTCATTGCTGAACTCTCCCTCAGAACAAGCAATGCAGTCGTAGCAGCAGACAGGTTCTCCTTTCCTTCTGGCCACACGGGTTCCAGGAGAACAGCTCTCACTGCACACCGACCGAGGAGGCTGCAGAGGAAAGTACAAATGATCAGTTTAAATATAAATTTCATTCACATCATGAGCTCAATTAAAAATTTTAGAAAGCTGAAATTACTTTTGCGGATTGAAAGTCCCAGAAGATTCTGTCTTCATCGAGGGTGAATTCTTCATCTCCGGAGGCTGTCATCTTGACCACACCTACATTGTGAAACTTTGTGCTTCCATCAGGGAGCCACGCCCAGTTCAATATATCAAATATTGGTAAAGCATCCCCATTCTCATCAAAGTATACACGATCACCATCAGATGTGGTGAAGTTGACCTTTTCCAGGTAGTAGAGAAGCTAGAAATGGTGATGAGCAGAATCATGAAGAGCAAGAGACTTTAAAAACATACTTAAGGATCGTATTATGTGCCCAAGTTACGCTACACACTATTTGGGGATGTAAGCATTGTGCAAGTGGTGTTCCTGTTGCTGAGTTGCTATCTTCCACCACCCTTACATTATGCATTGCCTTTGAACAAAACCATATTCATAATGTCACCCACATTTGTTGAGAATTAGGAGTGAGGAAGACTTCTGCATCTTGTGTGACTATTGCATAATGAAGAGAGGCATGACTGCATTGTTAGACAAGAAGACACAGCGGTAAACGTGTATTTTATTTAAAATACGACATTCAGAAGAACATGTAATTACCACCTAACCCCCTATACAGACCACCTTCAGAAGAACATGTGATTACCACCTAACCCCCTATACAGACCACCTTCAGAAGAACATGTAATTACCACCTAACCCCCTATACAGACCACCTTCAGAAGAACATGTGATTACCACCTGCCCCCTATACAGACCACCTTCAAAAGAACATGTGATTACCACCTGCCCCCTATACAGACCACCTTCAGAAGAACATGTAATTACCACCTGCCCCCTATACAGACAACCTTCAAAAGTCAGCCTCTTCAATGTAGGAGAGAGTGCGAGTGCATTTTCTGGCAGCGGCATCTGCCGCGGAACACCAGCGGCAGTCGGTAGTGTTTCCCGGCGGCATCAGTCTGACACTCTACCCCAAACCCTTACCCTTAACCATAACCGCAAGCACCACGCAACGCATGTCGGACCAAACGCACTGCCGCGGAAGCGAATGGCAGTCGAGTGTCATTATCCCCCTAGTTTCCCTGGCAGCTGCCGCCCCTTCTCCCGGCAGTTGTTACCGGCAGTTTACCGACAGTTGCTGCGAGAAGCGGCGGCCACGGATAAAGTCCTCCGCCCCAGAGATGAGGACACAAAACTGAGCTGGCATCCGGTTTTGTCAACTGTTCTAGTTTTTCAATGGCATATTTACATTTCCCTTAATATTATTTTATGAGTTTTCCTTATTATTCTACATTTGAAAAAGATATACTGTGATCTCATCAAAGTCTTATTCAATACATCATTTTAACCTTAGAATCCATTTGATGATCAAATCTAGCAATTAAATGTCTTCCACTCTACACACTACACATACATTTTTTTCTACTAATATGTATTTTTTTTCTTTTTCATTTATACTGTGAATCTATGCATTGTTATATTACTAATGTTGCCAAATTATTCACGTTTGATTTTTATGATTTATTTGTATTTTTGTTGTTAAATAAGGTGAGATTAACCTTCTAAACCCCACAGGGTTTTCTGAGGCCTCTTTTAGACGGCGACCATCTCCAGATAAAACGGTAAAGTCCCGTTGCGTTCTCAGTTTTTATTGACCCTTTACACGAGAACGCACACTTTATGAAAACGCTATAATATCGCTAGGTGGCGGTAACGGGCTGCCAAATAGACCAGTCACCCACGTTATGCACAAGAAGAAGAGCCAGCTCCCCCTTCACGCAAGTTTCATTGTTCCCCGTGTCAATCACACTACAACACACACTACAACTTAAGTACACACTTCAACCCCCACTTTTCAATGACTTACATAGCTTGCTGTGTTAGGTGTTAGACTACGAGACCATTGTCTGCATTGGCCGTGAGTTCAAGCCTCAAACCGGACAGTTTTTCGCGATTTTTGCGGTCACTTTATTTTCTCACATATTAAAAACGCTACCAGCTTAAAGTTAGGAATAAATAATACTGAGGTAAATGTAATGTTAATTAATAGGTTAATAGGGGAGGGTGATTCCTTTTTGTTTAATCACCTGGGGAGGGGACTGGATTTTTATTTTCATTCACAGGGAGGGTGATGGTGGTGACAGACAGCCCAGAGCATGCAGGCAGAGTGCGCCACGGGAATTGGTTATATATTTTATAATACATTAGGCTACATAAACGCTGCTGCCGCGGCTGCCACCTATCACAATTAAGGCATTTTATTTACATCATGGTTTTACATTCACCATCGCTGATGAGCAGCGCTTTGTAGGCGAGGAGGGAGGCTTGTTCAGGAACTCCATTATATCATAATTATATGGCTCTGCATCAATGTAATAATATATGCGCTGCGAGCCAACCTGAGCCATGACGTCATAAGTTTTGCGGATTCACCGTTTTGCCTGTTTACACGGAGAAGGGATACAACGGCGTTCTCAAAGATTTCCACTCTGGGAGGTGGTTTCACTTTGATGCGTTTTCACCTCCTGAGAACACCCTTCTCGTCTAAAAGGACCCCAGCAAACGATACTTTATTTTGCCGTTTCTTATGAACACCATCCTCGTCTAAAAGCCACCTAAGTCTCACCTGCACAACCCAATAATATGTGCAAATAAACAATAAATACAAATAATCCTACAGGTTAATTGAATTAATATCCCACCTGCCATGGCTTTATTGTCTGCAGAGTGGCACAGCTGTGCCCAGGGAAAGGCCCTCTTCCTGGCACACACTGCAACATGTCATGGAGGGCGTGGGCCAGAGCATACACCGCCTTGTACACATTGTAGTCTGGCCTGAGTTCAGACACATTCAACAGATCAGTTTCTGCCAGGTCCTCTTGTCCAGTGCACACCCTTCCACCAGCGTCCACCCACTCTGGTGGAAGGGGTGAAAATTTACACCGAAATGTGTGTTCCCAAAACTGCCTCACCTGAAAGAACACAATTAATTCACAAGAATACCTGTAAATACAATAATCAATGAATGTATTGATGATTCACTTCATTCACAGTTTGCAGATACTACAGTGGTACAATTATACAATGGTGCAAAAAGGATAACACAACATGTCCTAAGGGCTTGTGTCCATTGTGGTCCTTGATGGATAATTTTGAATTATTGTAGATCTGTTATTTTGTGGGATTTGGTTACATGTTCCCAATAACTTTGTATCTTCATGCCCTGTGTGCCACTGAGTTTACATCTCACTCTTCCCCAGCTGGCGGGTAGATAAAGAATTGTTTTGTTTCCCGATTGTCTGCCTCTCTGGTGAACAACATGTTTTTCGGCCTTGGTACAGTCCCGTAGCAGACAAATTGTCTCCTACTAACGTTTACTAGTTGTCAGTAACTTGGGCTGTGAACTACATGTACTTAAAGAACTACGATTCCCTTCGGTCACACTTCCGGGATTTTACCGGAAGTATAATTTGCCACGTATCCCAAGTGAACCTCCCGGCAATAGGTGTCGCCATTATTCACTTTTGGTTACCCTCTGAACTCCAAATGCATTACTTCCCCATGTCAAAAGGATGTTATGACTTATGTAGTATAAAATATGGTCACTGATGATGTGTCAGTGAGAGATCTTTTTAGCGCTGTACGGACCTGCCATTTCTCTCCCGATGTAATTGGTAATATATATCAAATGGAAAATCCTTATAGCTCTGGCGTGTACTGGTTCTTCTGTGTCTGTGTCAAAATCCTTCTAAGGTATTCTGGTATACTCTGATACTTTTACTCTGCCTAATTCTCTCATTTTAGTATTGTATTTTTCCTCTAAAGTATTTATCCTTAAAAGGTATTAATATAGAATTACAGTTTAACATTCTAACATTATAGATAAAGTTAATATTCACTTGGTTTAAAAAGGTTTTACAGTCCTTCTGACTTGAGTACTTGTACTCTATTACATGCTTCCAATTCTCCTCAGTCTCCACACGGAGTCAAGACGATTTATTAGTTTATAATTCAAAGGTTATCTTAATAGTTTATGGCTCTTCATGCCGAAAGGGTCTCAGTGTGTCCACTTTAACCACTTAGTTATTAAAGCAGCAATGTTGCTGCGTCATAAATCGGACACTATGGTATTGGCTATTAATGGTCATAATTAGTAAATAGGTAATTATGTAATCCCTTAAAAATACATAACAGTCCTGTGTATTCAATTAATTGAGACATTTAAAGACATACAATTACATAAATATACAATCAAATTAAACAAAAATACTTACTATGTTATCCTCCTGGTCATTGTCAGGACGTATTTTTAACAAAAAGTCCTTGAGACCTGGTAGCTCTCCACGACGGATGGCAAAACCCAGGGTGCCTCTCAGGTACGGCAGGTAAGACTGGAGATAACCGTCTTCCCACCAACCTGCAGTGGCAGGTAAGATCCATTGCAGACCTGTCACATTCTGCTTAACCACCTGTTCATCGTTTCGAAATAAATGAAAGGCATGTCTTTCTTTCAATACATTCTCATTTTAGATTCTTCTAATTACGAATCCCTAAATTAACATCCTCCACAGATGTATCGTAACACAAACCTCATCCAAGACATTAAACATGTAGTTCGCATACGTGAATGCAATGACCACAAGAGCTGTGGACGTCTTCATCACAGAGACAATCCTCTGGAGTTTATCCAGGTCATTGTGGAAGGGCAGAGCCTCTGAATAAGCCACACAACCCAGACCAGACTGGTCCAGACCAGACTGGAACAATCGGGCGGCGTCACGGCCAGCATCATCATCACTGAACAGCAGTCCTACCCACGACCACTTGAACCACCTCATAGTCTGGAGCATAGCTCGCACCTGAGTGGATGAAAAATGGACGGAAATGTACTTAGGTTAGATCATACAGTACATGGGCAAACGGCGGCCCAGGGGCCACATGCGGCCCCCGTGTTCACTTATGTGGCCTGCAGGTTAATATTGGAATACTGTTATATTATTGTTATATTTCAGCTGTTACAATTCCAAACACGCAAACATGACCCACTTTAATTATATCTATAATGGTCAATATTAGTAGCATAATTACAATTTCAATTGTCTTTTTATGTCCAATGTATTTGAATTTAAGTATGTTTAATTTAAGTTAACATAAGTATAAATAAATGCATTTGAAATTAAATCAAAATGTTAGGCCTACTTTTCAGGATTCCAATTAATCTATTAACGAACGTGTCGTTGAGCTAGAATGGAGATAAGATATTTCTACCCAACAGTATATGCAATGTGGCCCTCTGGGGTGAGTGTGTAAATATAGTGGCCCTCTGGAGTGAGTGTGGAAATATAGTGGCCCTCTGGAGTGAGTGTGGAAATATAGTGGCCCTCTGGAGTGAGTGTGGAAATACAGTGGCCCTCTGTAGTAAGTGTGGAAATATAGTGGCCCTCTGTAGTAAGTGTGGAAATATAGTGGCCCTCTGGAGTGAGTGTAGAAATATAGTGGCCCTCTCCTACATCAAAGTTGCCCACCCCATGGGTTCGAGTATTCCAGTTTGTGAAACATGAACTATTAGATACCAACACATCTATTGTTATAGAAGTTCACCTGGAAGACAAAACTTGGCATTGTTCTGAAGAAGGATGGGAACTGAGTCCGGTCGCTCAGACAGGAACAACCAGCATAGTAACTTATCTGGAAAAACAGAATAAAAACAAATACAAAATATCTATTCTGTAACGTACTAGATCATAGGTATTCAACAGTGCGTCTGGTACCCTCAGGGCAGTGCTACTCAACCCGGGGCCCCTGCTTAATGTATCTGCGGCCAACAATGAAAATATAATATTAGTTTTGAACAAGATTTTGGTTATTGTATTGTAAAAGGTTGTATGGCCTGATGTCAACTTAGTATTAACCACTTACTTTATCACCTGTGATAATCTGTTCATTACATGTTCTCTTCACATTTTCAACCAGCCAAAATTCTCACACGTCTCCCCCCTTCTCCGCTCACTCTATTGGCTCCCGGTCGCTGCCCGCACAGAGTATAACCAAAGGTATGGCACCCCCATATACCCCCAATAGCTGCTTTTAACCCTCCACTGTGTGGATTCAGAATGACCAGGTCATAAGCGTACATAAGGTGATTAATGATAGGTACCTATAAGACAGCCTGTATTGCACTTATTTAATTCACAATAGATCATCCATGTATATGCATAATGTGCTTAGATATGCCACAAGCAGCTTCTGAAACCGTTTGTTTTATCCTGTCAAAAGCTCAATAAGTTTCAATGTAGCATAGGAAGATAGTGGAAATAGCCGACTGTAGCTGGCAATCATTTCCTTCATTGTAAAAATGCACAACACTGTGCCGGGTTTCTTTTTAAATCTGAACTGGTTATCTGCAGTAAAGACAAACATTTCCAGATAAACATGATTCTTTCCAATACTGTGGAGAGGATGCTGGCCAGATTCAGATGTGCTGTTTGAGAACTTTACATGACCTGCCATTGGCAATTCAGTAGAATGCAGTGCATTGTCAGAAACAGAACAGTTCAGTAGAATGCAGTGCATTGTCAGAAACAGAACAGTTCAATAATGGGGCATTGTCAATGACAGGCTCTAAGGGCTCCATTTTTGTCTCATCTTTCTAAAGCCACTATTTGGGGATTTAGGAGTGGGGAAAGGGTGTTCCCCCACTAAAGTTGGTATTTTGGTTACCTGTCTAAATACCTTAAACACCTCCGTTACCCGTTATATTATGCATAGGTGTGGTTTGGGCGTTATATAATAATTAATCCAAATTTAACCAATCACCAGTCCACGTGCCATTGCCTTTACGAGATCCCTTATGCGTTGCCCGTTAGTGCTATATTGCTTCATAGCCTAAGCCCGTTGCTGCGTTGAGGCACCTTAACATTGAACGACATTATTTTGTATTTATGATGATAAATGATAAATGATAGATGATAAATATATGATAGCCTAGATACATCTTAACATTGAATCACCCAAAGAAAAGGCTGATTTCCCCCAACCCACCCTGGTTGGGGCGATTGGATCCAACTATCACCATTCGTATGGAATGGATGCTTGCTGATTGGAGCCCATACTATGGCTTGATTTCTTGGGGATCGGGTGGTTGAGGTCTCACTTGTGCTGCATGTGCTGCTATGGGGTGATGAACTGAATGAGCAAATGGAATCGCGCACGCCGCACCGTCCGCACGCCTGGCACAAATAACTTCTTTGACTATACAATTATAGAAACACAATGGTCACAAGGAAGTGGCAGGCACTCACTTCTGCTGATTATAGGAAAATTACAAAGAGATGCATAGGAGAATAAGGAGAGATGACGCAGCCTGCCCTGCACTACGCGGACATCTCCATTGAGGCGCGCCGCTCTTTACCAAACTAATTTGGCATACGGTTTACGGGTGCTTTTAAAATCGCTTTCCCAAATGTGTTTGACCAAAATAGCAATTTAGGAAAAAGCTGGAAAGCGTGCCAGCACGCCCATGACCACACCTCTAGGCGCAAATACCGGTGTCGGCAAAAAAGATAGCGGGTGATGCTGGACGAAAATACCATTTAAGGGACAGAGAAAGCTCCTATATTAGTAATTTTCGGGCAGCGGCTGAATTGCGGGCCGCGCTGCGGGTAAAGTCGGAGACGAAATTGGAGCCCTATTTGTACAGAGATGATTGACTCTGTACCAACAGACCTGTAAAACACAGGCCAAGGGCAGTTTCTTACCACTTTCACTTAAAACAAAGGGGAAACAAAGACAGAAGAAAGAAAAATAGCAGCCTACAAGCTCAGAACATGTCACACTGTGACCTTGTTGATCGGCTGTGTTTGATACTTTTGTCTAACACGCATAATGAAGAAATAGGGCATTAAAAAAGCAGTACAAGTTGAAATATGGAGACAAGGTTTCTTCTCGACAGCAACGATTATGTTCTATGTCTTTCAAACGGCAAAAACACCAAGCAAAGCAAAGCAAAATTAAATAAAATAGGCTATTGTGAAAGGGGATAGGAAACTTACCATGGGCACTCTGTATACACCTAATATTCTAGAAATGGCAATAGAACTTTTTGAGGTACTAGGACCCACAATTCCAAGTACTGGAGGAGACCCATCACAGCTCTGATCCAGTGTAAACTGCTCCTCTCTCCCACTGATCAGTGACAGCGCTGCAGAGACTGCAACTCCGGCCGTTAAACAGGTGTCATAGCAACGGTATCCCAGAGTCACATTGGGGAGCAGGCTGGGGTCTCTGTTGATCTCACTGATGGCAAAAGCCATGATCTGTGGCAATCTGAACGCCTTGACTATAAAACTAACACACACAATTACACTGTAGCCTTGAATATCATTGCTGTCGGGCAGAAACCTTGTATCTCCATATTTAAACGTTCTGTTTTTGTTTAATAAATTACTTACTTAATAAAACACATTTTTTGAAGAAAATATTTAAGTGAAAGTGCTACCCTAGATCCATCCAAACACAGAGAAGGTTTCCACCCAACAGCCTATATCTTTGTAGAAATATACACATCAACTAATCATGTTTCTATAAGTCAAAGGAGAGAAGGAAGAGAACATCATCAAGTATGAAAACAGTGGTATGTCTAAAGAAGCCCTCATGACTGTCCTCCTCTGTCTAACAACCCCCCCACCTTCTCCATCCATTGTCCAGTTGTTAGGTTTTATACACAGTGCAGTGCCGTCCCCTGTGCCAGATGACGACATTACGTAATCTTTCACAACACCGATCTGGGCCTTTAGGCACACACAGAGGCAGGGCTTAACATTTTTAATTTAATTTAATTTAATTTAATTTAAGTAACAATTCACTGAAGTACTGTACTTAAGTTCAATGTTGAGGTATTTGTATTTCACTTGAGCATTCTACTCCACTACATATCCAATCCCAATAATGTACTTGTACTCTTCTACATTTATTTGGAAACTTTAGTTACTTTGTAGATTTTGATTATTATTACAAAACATACATTAACCACTTCAGCCTTATATACATTTCGTCCATTTGAAAATAGCCGATTGCGACACATTGTGAGCTTGTAGATCAGCTATTTTCAAAATATTCTTTTTCATTTCATATTCTATATAATGAGTAGGCTACTTTAACTTTTGGTACATTATGTATATTTTGATGCCAATCAGATTCCGGTCAGTGGCAGGTTGGTGGTCAGTGGCAGGTTGTTGGTCAGTGTCAGGTTGGTGGTCAGTGGCAGGTTGCCGGTCAGTGGCAGGTTGGTGGTCAGTGGCAGGTTGGTGGTCAGTGGCAGATTGGTGGTCAGTGGCAGGTTGGTGGTCAGTGGCAGGTTGGTGGTCAGTGGCAGGTTGGTGGTCAGTGGCAGGTTGCCGGTCAGTGGCAGGTTGCCGGTCAGTGGCAGATTGGTGGTCAGTGGCAGGTTGGTGGTCAGTGGCAGGTTGGTGGTCAGTGGCAGGTTGCCGGTCAGTGGCAGATTGGTGGTCAGTGGCAGGTTGGTGGTCAGTGGCAGGTTGGTGGTCAGTGGCAGGTTGGTGGTCAGTGGCAGGTTGCCGGTCAGTGGCAGATTGGTGGTCAGTGGCAGGTTGCCGGTCAGTGGCAGGTTGGTGGTCAGTGGCAGGTTGCCGGTCAGTGGCAGGTTGCCGGTCAGTGGCAGGTTGGCGGTCAGTGGCAGGTTGGTGGTCAGTGGCAGGTTGCCGGTCAGTGGCAGGTTGCCGGTCAGTGGCAGGTTGGTGGTCAGTGGCAGGTTGCCGGTCAGTGGCAGGTTGCCGGTCAGTGGCAGGTTGGTGGTCAGTGGCAGGTTGGTGGTCAGTGGCAGGTTGGTGGTCAGTGGCAGGTTGCCGGTCAGTGGCAGGTTGGTGGTCAGTGGCAGGTTGCCGGTCAGTGGCAGGTTGCCGGTCAGTGGCAGGTTGCCGGTCAGTGGCAGGTTGGTGGTCAGTGGCAGGTTGCCGGTCAGTGGCACCTGGAAAATTTGGGCACCATAAAAACTGTTCAGCTCTGAAGTTGTTAATCAGAGCAGTGGCCAGTCCTCCCCACTTCTCAGGTGGCCACTCCTGATTACCACTGAAGTGTCAGGGAAAACAAGAGTAAAGCCCAAGGCATCTTCAACTCACCAGCATGCACACACACACGCACCCACGCACGCACGCACACACACACACACACACACACACACAAACAATGATGTTATTTAATTAACCCAGGCCTTAGAGGCAATTTAAATAACACAAGGTTGAAACATTGCAATAACACCAATTAAATATCACATGGTTCAATGCCGTGGCAAGTTAGCTGATCTTATCGTTTATTGTTTATTTGACAAGACTGTCAATAGCGTAAGTTTAATGCCTTTAATCCTGATGTCCAGTTTCCCTGTCTACAATGATGTGATATGAAGAGTGTTTGTGTGGGTGTTTGTGTGGGTAGAGTGTGTGTTTGTGCAGTCACTAGGCTAGGTTTTGTGACCTGCAGTGTGTGCGTGCGTGCGTGCGCGCGTGCGTGCGTGCGTGCGTGCGTGCGTGTGTGTGTGCGTGCGTGCGTGCGTTCATACATTACATAAATTACACAGATGCATTAAAATACTATATAAAATGCATTCACATAAACACAGCAACAGTGATCATCAACAGTGGGGAAAAGGTGAACTATTTAAACATTTTCTTATTTAAAATGTCCACAGCAGTATTAGCACAAACAAAGTTTTGTAACCCTTCTTTTTAGCTAATTTTGCCCTAAGCCTCCTGCCCGATGGCAACAAGTCAAATTCAGAGCGAAGAGGTTGGGTAGAATCATTGTAAATCTGAATTTATTTTTTGGTTATGGAGCGGTTGTATATGTCCTGAAGTTGCAATGGTTTGTCTCAAATGATCTTACTTGCCTGGTTGACTACCTGGGTGAGCTTGTTTTTATCTCTAACTGAGATATTCCCAAACCAGGACACGATGTTAAAAGTGAGTGTCGTGTTATTTATGGGTGTGCGAGATTTGTACTCATAATGGGAAATTATATATTGGGTCAGATTGATTGGAGATATATGCAGCTCTCTAGAGTGGGAGAGCTTCAGGTCCCCACATTCCATTCTACATACAGACCGGTGGATTCGGGCGTTTTACGGCCTCTTCCTGTTGTGAGACAGGCCATTATGACTCCTTCTCAGAGGAGAGACTCACTAGGCTGGGCACATGTCAATGTGGAATAAGTAACTTTAATCTTTAATTCCTCTTCAATTGTTTAAATGTGTTCTAATAACCTATTATATATTGGGTTGGTAAAAAGCCTAAATGATAGATCTGTAATAGTCTAAACAGTTTTAATCTAGGCAGAAATAGCAGTTGGGCACTAATGGGAGCTGACTGCTCTGCTACCAGAAAGGAAGTTCAGTGGCTTCTGATTGGTTGAAAGTGTTTAGCATGGAGGTGTGATTTCAGTCAGAGGGCTTGCATTAAGTATGCTGTATGCCTGGTATTAGACTAGATTCACCAATACCAACGAACGTGATACATGTAGCAGGCAGACGCCAGCGGTATGTATTAAATGCTATATATAATTGTGCATTATTCATAATTGATGTGATATGATGTTTAGATTGTAACCAAGTGTTCTTGTGTTTCTTGTGTCCCGATCATTTATTAATGAAGTTTAATTCATGATAATGTAGATTTAAAACCACTTAATGTGTGATTGAACTAAGTCTGAAAGTCATCAAGGAAGCTAAGCTTTACCAAGATCCGATAGTTCCGAGACGGAGCTGATCCTGGGACAGTTTAGAGTGTGAAATGATAGCTAAACTCTGCCGAGCAAAGTAGGAGACAGCAGCAAAGTGCAAAGCCATGCAGTGTTGTATTACTTACATATTGTAACGGGGGAGAGTGAACAGAACGTGTGTATGATTGATGTATGTGTTTGATTAATATGAATTAATAAAACCCTATAAAATGCACGTTTGAGTTCATCAAATATAAGCTATTATTGGAACATTTAGTTCACCCTGTGCGTATTAGTCTCTATAATCTGCCTACTGCAGGGCTGGTCGGAGCCCCGGCACAACATCGCCAAATAACCGAACAGTTTTAAATCGTAGCCAGGTGATTTGAAACATAATATAGCCTAAACCGAAACTGTTTGGACATATTACGAGTTTTAAATCGCTGCGAGCAGCGACTTATACTTTAAAGCGGAATACAGTTAAACTGAGACAGTTTAACATATTCGGTTTTAAAGTGCTGCGCTACTAAAATGCGCAGTTAGCTCGATAAGGCCACTACGAGGCCTACTGAAACCAAATTAAAGTAATTCGCCGCCGTGCGAAAGTTAATTCGCCGCCGTGCGAACAGTTTTAAACCATAGAGCCACTAAAGTGCCTAGTTTAAACAGAAAGAAAGTGCCGTACGCTGGGATCAGCGTACAGCTCAATACGCGCCCGGGCAATTTAAGATATAATGTAGTCTGAACCGAAACAGTTTGACATATTACAGTTTAAATTGCTACCGCGTTGTAAAGGGCTTTAAATTAGCAGTCACTAAAAGTATCTGCAATTTAAAGTTGTTTTAATTCAGAATATAGTTCAACTGCGACGGTTGGAACTTATTCGGTCTTAAAGCATTGCCGTGCTGCTTATAAACAGTGTAAATCGGTGTAGTCACTACAGTGACCTCAATTCATAACAAAGATAAATTACCGAGTTGAATTATACCACACTAACAACCAGTTGGTGTGGCTTTATTCAACTGAAATTTAAGCCGTGCGTTGATAGCAGCGCATGTGGATGCGATGCCGCAGTTGTTAGTATCCACAGGATTAAATCAGACAGAATCTTGCCGTGACGGCATGCCGTTTGATTTGTGCTACTAACTAAATGCGACACCGTTAAACCGTTTTGTGTGGTTATGGAGCCATCTGAAACGGACAGTTAAAACCGTGAGCCACAGAAGTGACTGCGGGTTTAACAAATAGTTTGGTAGTCATTGATCGATAGGGCAGAGTTCTAATCGACGGTCAGTTTAGGAAACTGATTATTAAGACTATTTGTAACCAAACATAAAGTTTTAATTGAGGTGCTTTAAACAAAAGAGGTGCTTTTATACTAACACAATAAAAGTAATTTCCTGCTGGGTGCTGGGTCAGCACTAAGAAACAGCAGTTGAGTGCATGTGAGGGGGGGGGGGGGGGGTAGATTCCTCATTCTCACTGTCATGTGAGATGTGCTGAGACAGTGCAGGGGAAATCCGTTGGACCAGTCTGTCAGTCACTGGATTGACAGGGGGACTGGTTTAATGATACATGTTTAGAACAGAATAGAGTTTTAAACTCAGCGTTAAAGGCGATGTAATTGTATTACAATCAATAAAGTTTAACGCTGCAAGCGTGCTTTGAAAGTGCGCATTAAAGAAAGGGCGTGTCTATAATAACTGTTGCGTGACGCATCTAGCAAAACCTGTGACAGGTTTCCATTAGGCTATAGAGTTTGACCGCCCGCGGCCAATATAAATCTAGTAGTGACTACTAAAAATAAGGTTTATTTGGTGAAAATGGTTATGAACAGAATAACATAGAGAGTGTCATAGTCATAACTATTCGCAACGAGACGAGGGACTTGTCTAGATTGAGTTGCATGCTTATTGCTCTGTGACTGAGGTCATGGGAAATAAGAGACCGACGCGTTGTGAAATCGCGCCCGGTAAAATAGGCACAGTGACTGTGTCAGAAGTCCGCTAATTAAAGCTGGGCGAAAACTAACCATTTACTTGAGTGAATGAATGAGTGTGAAGTCAATTAACCACTAACCCTGCCTCACTTACTTTCTTACATACTGTTTGTTATGGGGAGGGACAGAGGGGGTGGAAAATGGCTTCCTTGAAGGAGCTGCAGGATGGCAGCTCTGTAACCAAAGCTATTTTCTATAAATTAGCATTTAGCTTGGAATTGTCCATTAAAGTGGGCGCAGTCTGCGAAATACTGACAAAGAGAGACATGAGTTAGAAACTTGTGTGGAGAAATACTCCCAGTTTAGTTTCGAAGCAATCATGCAATATATCTGTCAAATACAAGATAGGGACACCAGAGGTGTCGTAAACACAGCAGGGTGCCACCAGATAGGCCTCTGTGAGTTTCCTGCAGATAGCAGGAGAGGAGAACAGCCCACACCAGAGGGGGGCGTGCTAAAGCCCGCAGAAGAAGCAGCGCCGTGGGGAGACGGATGTGACATCCAGCCTACTGTGCCAGCGGGGACCGAGTCGACCACCCCAGAGGGGCGAGGAGAGGACACGGTGTCAGCGGGGACCGAGACAGCCCCAGAGGGGCGAAGAGACAGGGCTACCAGCCATCCAGGCTGGGAGCAGATGGAGCCTGTCACAACGGAGGAGCCTGGTGCTTGCAGTAACCATGCAGGAGAGCCGGAACCCTCTACCGTGGGCAACGAATCCACGACAGGACAAGCCCTCAGTCAGTACCCTAGCGGACCAGTGGCTAGGGGCAGAGCTGAGGGAACCTACGAGAACCACGCGACAGTTCCGCAGCCTTCGACAGAGGAGGATTCGCCGAACATCGAAGTGGGAAACCAACGAGCGGCAGACGTCGCACCTGTGAATGACACAGGACAGGCAGCAGCAGCAGAGCAGCTGTCGACAGGAGCGGAAGAGGTGAGCATCTTTCCAGGAACGCAGAACCTGGACGCTGCCTACGCCTCACCGTTCATCATCAGAGCCATGCCCGCAAACGCCGTGGGCAAGGCCGACGAGTCATCGAACCTCATCACCACAGAAACGCCGAGCGTGATTGGTGGCATTACTGGTGCCATCATAAGTCTACGCGTTCAACGGGCGGTGGGGGAGGAGCATGACCCACACACCAGGCACCCTGGGGTGACCTTCGTGAGGGGTCAAGGTGAGCCAGAGACCGGTCCGGTCTTGAAATTTGAGTGTGGTTATGAAACGCCACGCCCGACGATTGCCCTCGTGAGGGGTGGCAAATCGGGAATGGCAAAGTCCAGTCTGGTACAGAAAACCCCGGCTGGGCAACCACCAAAAAAGCACCAGACCGCAGTGCAGACACATTTGTTGTGCCGAGTCTGCAAAGCGGCTGAGAAGAAGGCCAAGAAGGCACCTGTCTTGTTAGATCCTGAAAAAAGATGGAAATGGATTTTCAGGCGGCGAGATCAGAGCTGTCTGACACAGAAAGAGTAGCATGTGAAATGCTCTCTCTACCCATTTTGTTCCTACACCGCAGGGAACATTGGGGCTTCAGTGACAATAAGATGTCACACACACAGCACACACACACACACACACACACGCACGCACACGCACACACACGCTCACACACGAGATGTGTGTCTGATCTGTGCATATAAATGTGATGATGTATGTGGGTTCATTATACCTGTACTATACAACAAGTTGCAGGTAAATGGATTTAATTTGTGCCAATTAAGTCCTTATGGACAAATGTGAAAGAATGCTGGTAAAAATGATTACGTTTCCTTCGATTGGGAGGGGGGAACGCTGTCTCTCAAAGTGCAAGTGGGTTGTGCCTGAGCGCATGTGCGCACACGCACAAACTAACACACACAGGGACTGCATGTGTGAAAGACACATAATGTGGTTAAAATGTTGCAAGGATTTGCAATTTTCAATTGGGTTGCTTTTGTTAAAGTCAAATTAAAAAATCCAAAAAGTTAAGTCAAATGACACCAAGTTGTTGAAATGCAAAATCGATTATTTTGTTAAATCACAATTTGAAGTAACTAACAAAGAAGTAGCAAAATACTAAAACAGGTTTTGTGATCATGTTAGTTAACTGAAGCCCATCCTGTAGGCAAAGAGTCATTACAGCAATGGGTGAGCACAGGAGGTCATGTTTTCTTAAAGATAAACTTAAACAGACTTGTGTGTAAGAAACTGTCTTCTTCCTCAAAACTGATGTGTTAAGGGGGATGTGTTAGATAGTAATCTAAACCTTTGTCCAGGCAACAGCCATACAAATAAACGGACATGGGTGAAACAAAGTGCATGTCGTTCAGGTTGACCCCTGGCTGACATGACATGGCAGAAACAGCACCTCTCCAGAGGGGAGGTGTCAAGATAAAAGGGGGGAGACTTTTAGTCTTACTTCCAGCTCACATTATTACAAGTATTACATAAGTTTGATTAGCTGTAACTGAATTTAATACTTAAGGGTGCGTTGGGATAATTACAAAAATGTCCACGATATCGACGCATGTAAAAACCTTTTATTATTTTCATTTTTTATTGATTTATGCAGTTAATATGTTGTGTTTTATTTTAATGTGTTTTTTAAAGTTGTATAACGTTATAACTTCAGTATGTGGATCCAATATTATTTAACAGGTTCTGAAATTACTAAAAATGGCATGCGCCCAAATATCAAAAGATAATATTTCCGAAAAAAAATAATATCAAAAATAATCTTTCCGATTATGAAAAATTAATATCCATATCAATTTTCATAATCTGACGTGAGGAGTGTCGTGTTATTTATGGGTGTGCGAGATTTGTACTCATAATGGGAAATTATATATTGGGTCAGATTGATAGGAGATATATGCAGCTCTCTAGAGTGGGAGAGCTTCAGGTCCCCACATTCCATTCTACATACAGACCGGTGGATTCGGGCGTTTTACGGCCTCTTCCTGTTGTGAGACAGGCCATTATGACTCCTTCTCAGAGGAGAGACTCACTAGGCTGGGCACATGTCAATGTGGAATAAGTAACTTTAATCTTTAATTCCTCTTCAATTGTTTAAATGTGTTCTAATAACCTATTATATATTGGGTTGGTAAAAAGCCTAAATGATAGATCTGTAATAGTCTAAACAGTTTTAATCTAGGCAGAAATAGCAGTTGGGCACACATTACAGGGACTGTAATGGGAGCTGACTGCTCTGCTACCAGAAAGGAAGTTCAGTGGCTTCTGATTGGTTGAAAGTGTTTAGCATGGAGGTGTGATTTCAGTCAGAGGACTTGCATTAAGTATTCTGTATGCCTGGTATTAGACTAGATTCACCAATACCAACGAACGTGATACATGTAGCAGGCAGACGCCAGCGGTATGTATTAAATGCTATATATAATTGTGCATTATTCATAATTGATGTGATATGATGTTTAGATTGTAACCAAGTGTTCTTGTGTTTCTTGTGTCCGATCATTTATTAATGAAGTTTAATTCATGATAATGTAGATTTAAAACCACTTAATGTGTGATTGAACTAAGTCTGAAAGTCATCAAGGAAGCTAAGCTTTACCAAGATCCGATAGTTCCGAGACGGAGCTGATCCTGGGACAGTTTAGAGTGTGAAATGATAGCTAAACTCTGCCGAGCAAAGTAGGAGACAGCAATTAGCAAAGTGCAAAGCCATGCAGTGTTGTATTACTTACATATTGTAACGGGGGAGAGTGAACAGAACGTGTGTATGATTGATGTATGTTTGATTAATATGAATTAATAAAAGCCTATAAAATGCACGTTTGAGTTCATAAAATATAAGCTATTATTGGAACATTTAGTTCACCCTGTGCGTATTAGTCTCTATAATCTGCCTACTGCAGGGCTGGTCGGAGCCCCGGCACAACTTCGCCAAATAACCGAACAGTGAGAACACTCTCAGTGAGTGATCTATAGACCATGGTCAGCGTGTGTTTACTAGCATTAAAACGTATCCGTTTCCTGAGAAGATAAAGCCGATGCCTTGCATTTTTGTAGATGTTATCTGCATTGGTCTGAAAGGTGAGTTTATTGTCTATGGTCGTTCCCAGATATTTAAAGTCACTGACCTGCTCCACTTCCTCCCCACTCATAGTAACAGGCCTAAAGATGGACCCTGAACCCTCTGATCCTGCCCCCCCTCCCAAACACAGCTCCTTGGTCTTAGTGACATTAAGGTCAAACCAGGTGGCAATACGGTCAAAGTGCTGGGAGTAGGAGGGACTGGAAACGTCCTGCAGGCAGGCAACCAAGGCCATGTCATCAGCGTACTTTATGAGAGAGAACTCTTTGTTGTTGTATTTCAACTCATTTGTGTATAGGGAAAATAACAGAGGGGATAAAACGCACCCCTGTGGAACGCCAGTGTTTAGGACAAGGCAGTCAGAACAGAGTGTTATTAATACAGACTCGTTGGGGTCTCTCTCTCAGAAACTCCCTAATCCACAGAATTACATTACTACTGACGTTCAGGTCACACAGGCGTTTTAGGAGAAGACGGGGTTGGACCATATTCAAAGCAGAGGAGAAGTCCATAAAAAGGACACGGACATACTGTATGTTTTAGGCTTGTCTAAGTGACTATATGTATTTTATCCAATAAAGTCAGAGTGGCAACCACTCAAAAAGAAGATAGCCACTAGGTGGCACCACCGCACTTCATTCGGTTGCCTTTTGACTCGCAATGTTTTCTCATGCTGCCAATAAAGCCCTGAATAGATTTGTATTGAGAACACAACGGACAGAACAGGACAGAACAGGACAGGACAGGACAGGACAGAACAGGACAGGACAGGACGCTGAAATGGCAACTTCACATTGTAAATTGTTAATAGGCCTGATACAGTACCAGTAAGACACCTGAGGGAGTACAGGTGTGTTAATAGGCCTATACAGTACCAGTAAGACACCTGAGGGAGTACAGGTGTGTTAATAGGCCTATACAGTACCAGTAAGACACCTGAGGGAGTACAGGTGTGTTAATACGCCTATACAGTACCAGTAAGACACCTGAGGGAGTACAGGTGTGTACAGGGTACAGGGTTTGATGAGGTCAGATCAACATTATGGAATGTCAGAACAGGTCAGCTCCATATATGGAGATCTAATGGTGGCAGCGGGGGCAGTGTCTTGAGTGTACGGGGTTTGATGAGGGAGGGCCCAGTTAGGGCCGGGACTTAATTTTCGGGCCTGTTGAGAACTCTAGTTTTCGCTGGCTGCCGGCTGCACTAATTACTTTGGGGCAGGCCCTTCTAGAGTTTAAATGGACAGGTATCAGTCAAAAAGGAGACATCGAAGGGGAGTTTCCGGTGACGCTACACAAGATGGCAGCTTAGTAACAGAGCTCCGGGTATCAGCCCATATATTCCCCTAATTTAGTAAATTTTATACATCCAGATTTATACAAACTGAGTGAATAATGAATGGGGAAAAGAATCAGGGTAAAAAAGGAAAATATGAGTTAAGAAACACCGCTGTTGAACAGAGGAACGAGGAGGACGCGAACGCTGGGAAAACAACAGCAGGACAAGATGGAGGAGGCGGCAACAGCATAGCCCGGTGTCCCGACATGGAGACGGTGGATTCACTTCGCAAAGTTGTGAGTGAAGTTATGACCGCGGGTTTGGCTACAATGCAAGCCGAACTGAAAAAAGATCTCGCTGAATTCCGTATAGGCTTCCGAGAAGATATTAAAAAACAAATGGAGGAGTTTAAGACTGAAATAAACCAGAAAATACAGGATTCGACGGACCGGCTGGACGGAGCAGTGAAACGTGTCGGGGAAATGGAGGAAGGCCTTGCTAATATGGAAAGATGGGACATTGGTGTCAAGGACACTCTTCTTCAACTGCTATCCGACCAACAGGTACTACAAGATAAAGTTTCTTTTATGGAAGGGTACTCCAGACGCGAAAACATAAGAATATACTCCATTCCTGAAGGGGCTGAACTGGCGGAGGAGGGGGGCTCCACAATCAAGTTTGTTGAAAATTTGATAAAGACTGAACTTGGGGACTTGGATTTGGGTCAAAACCAGAGCTTAGGAATTATGCGAGCCCACAGGGTCGGACCAAAGCCCCCCGCGACCGCCCCGCCACGCTCTATGGTGATTCGATTTCTTCAATTCACAGTGAAGGAGAGAGTCATCCACACCGCTTGGAAGAAAAAGCCTGGGCCGTGCATTAATGGAAAACGGGTGTATTTCGATCATGATTACGCAGACGAAGTGCAAAAAAAGAGAAAAGAATATGTTCCTGTTAAAAAAGCCCTACTACAGAAGAAGATACGATTTCAAACCCCGATGACCAGAATGAGAGTTGAATTGGACACTGGTGCCGTTGTTTACGACAGCGCACTACAAGCAGCGGAGGACTTGCGGAAGAGAGGAATCGACATCGGTGATATCGTCCCGGCCACCACCAAGAAGAAGAAGGGCATGACTGCGGAGGCGCTGACCCAACTTCTGCCTTGGGAGATAGTGGGACCCAGACGTGCGTCGCAAGGAGCTAAACAGCGCTTTCAACAACAGGTTCGAGAGAGGCTGAGTGAATACCGCAGGACGGACTCTGACGATACAGGAGAAGTTGGAGTCTTGGAGAAACGTCCTGATAAGAGGTGAACGACCTATCTCCGACCTCTTGGAGCACGGTGTGTGATACAGTTAATCATACAAATGATAAATATCCTTTGAATACGTTTAAAAAAGTAATGATTACGGGCTGATACTTGTACTGTGAACTGACGCCACTTTTTTTTTGCTTGTTCTATTAGCTAGAGAGGGGCCCCACCTAGTGGCCAGATCCCCTCATTACTTTAAAGACATACAGATGTCTTTTATTTCCCTAGGAAATTCTCTGTGTTTTTTTGTTCTGTTTTATTGTCTTTTTGTTTTTGTTTTCTGCTGAGGTCCGGGCTGTTGTTGTTACAGGTACAATGTATGTTCTTTGAAATGCAGGTTTTTGTTGGAACCACAGGCTTGAGGTCTAGGTTACCTATTTGTTCAAAATCTAGATTACAGGGCTCGCTTGTTGGGGCTGTAGTATTACTCACACAGGGTTCAATGCAAAAAAAAATATGACTCTTCAACATTATAACTTATTATCCCTAAATGTAAATGGGTTAAATAGCCCCATTAAGAGGAGCAAAATTATATCAAAAATGAAGAGGGAGAAGATAAATATTGCTTTCTGGCAGGAAACACACCTGTCTGATGCAGAACACGAAAAATTAAAGAAAATGGGGTTTAGGAACACTTATTTCTCCTCATATAAAAACGGTAAAAAAAGAGGGGTTGCTATCCTGATTTCTAACTCGATTCAGTTTGAACTCATATCCAAATTAATTGATAAAGAGGGCAGATATGTTCTATTGAAGGGAAAGTTGGACCAAAAAGAAGTTACATTATTTAATGTCTATGCTCCCCCGGGCAGTACTATGTCTTTCTACAAAAAAATATTTGATTTGATCGCAGCTGAATCATATGGTACTTTGTTTTTTGGTGGTGACTTAAATGCTACGCTCCATGACTCGGACTCAACAAACAAAAAGAGAAAGAGAACCCCTACAGAAAAACGCATTAAAAAGGTATTAGCAGACTTGGGTTTAATTGATGTGTGGCGTGCCATGCATGGATCAGCCCCAGGGTACACTTTCTTTAGTGCAAGACATTCTGTTCATACAAGACTAGATTATATATTTGTGTTCAATGCAGACTTGCACAGGTTGAAGGAGTGCAGAGTGGGCCAGAGAGACCTTTCTGATCACTCAGGGGTATACTTGACTTTTCATTTAGATGGTAGAAGGAGAAAAACACTTTGGAGAATGAATACCAGCCTTTTAAATAATGCTGTATTTAGAGAAGAAATGGAATCAGACCTAACTGAATATTTACAGGATAATGACAGGGGAGACGTGGACCCAGGTATATTGTGGGATGCAGCTAAAGCAGTTCTCAGAGGGAAAATTATAGCCCGAACAGCTAGGATAAAAAAGGCAAAGGCTGAACATTTTTCGAAACTACAAGAACAACTGAGGGAGTTAGAACAAGCGCATGTTACAAACAAGGAACCTACAATAAAAAACCAAATAAAAAATATTAAACAAGAAATAGACAAAGTACTGAGTGAAGAAGTGGAAAAAAATCTAAGATTTATGAAGCAAAGATATTACGAGGCTGGCCCTAAGGCGTCGAGGCTTTTAGCCTGGAGGCTTAGAAAACAACAGGCCGAAAACACCATATATAAAATTAGAGACCCAGTTACAAATAAAATTACCAGTAATATGGATAGCATACAGAATGCATTTGAAACACATTTTAAATCACTATACTCCCAACCGGACAGGGCAGATAAACAAACAATTGTTGATTTTTTGGAATCACTAGACCTCCCCTCAATTGACACAATGATGAATAAAAAACTAATTTCACCAATAACACAAGAAGAAATAGATGAAGCCATTTCTAGCCTAAACTCCAATAAATCCCCTGGCACTGATGGATTTCCACCTGAGTGGTATAAGGCTATGAGGGAACACTTACTCCCCCTACTGCAGAAGTGTTTTAATTTCACGTTAAAGGAAAGTCATCTTCCACCATCATGGAATGAAGCCTTTATATCTGTTATCCCCAAGGAAGGAAAGGATAAAACGGAATGTGGGAATTATAGACCCATAAGTGTGTTAAACACAGATTATAAGCTATATACCTCAATTTTAACAAGGAGGATGGAGGAGGCAATGACATTTCTCATCGATGAGGACCAATCGGGTTTTTTGAAAACTAGGCAAACCCAAGATAATATAAGGAGGGCTTTACATGTTATTGAGCAGATTAATAATGAAAAATCCAGCGCTATCGTAATCAGTCTGGATGCTAGGGCTGCCTTCGACAGCATGGATTGGGACTTCCTCTACTTAGTAATGCACAGATTTGTTTTTTGTGAGGGTTTTATACAACGCATTCAAGCACTCTATTCTTCCCCTACAGCAAGGATAAAAAATAAATGGTAGTCTTTCCGATCCCATAGCCCTGGAACGTGGATGCCGTCAGGGCTGCCCAAGCAGTCCGAGCCTCTTCAATCTTTTCATCGAGCCGCTGGCCCAAGCAATTAGAGAGGAAATAAGATTAAAGGGGATATCCATAGGTGGAGAAGAATATAAAATCGGGTTGTATGCTGATGATGTCCTTGTCACAATCATGGACCCAGGTTCGGGTCTACCTACACTGATGGAAATATTGGAAACATATGGTTCTTACTCAGGGTATGCCCTTAATGTAAATAAAACCCAGGTATTGACATTCAATTACAATCCTACACAAGAAAACATAACAAAATACAATTTTAATTGGTATTCATATTCATTCATATTAAATATCTAGGTGTGAATTTGCCCAAGGACCTGTCGCAATTGTTTGACGTAAATTACAAAGGTGCAACGGAAAAAATGTATGATGATCTTGGCAGGTGGAGCGTGCTTCCTCTCGATTTAGGTGGCAGAATAAGAGCAGTCAAAATGGTAATTTTACCCAGATTACTATACCTTTTTTTGTCACTGCCAGTGGAAATACCTTTAAAACAATTCAGGGAATGGAATAAACATATCTCACGTTTTATTTGGGATAAAAAAAGGCCAAGGGTGAAATTTTCTACCTTACAACTGCCCCGAGAGAGAGGAGGCATGTCTCTCCCATCTTTAAGGGACTATTATCTAGCAGCTCAGCTAAGACCCTTGGTATATTGGTGTAACCGACCCTACATTGCAAAATGGAAAAGCATAGAGTTATCCCTGATGGATATACCAATACAGTCACTATTGGGTTGCACTGACAGAGAGAAAGGACTGTTTCAGACGAGGAGTCAGTGGGTAAATTTATCGTTCAAAATATGGCTGGAAGTTGTTAAACGCTTCCATCTTCAGAGGGAGGCAAAACTTTTAAGATGGCCAGCATATGACCCTGACTTCATACCAGCAGTATTAGACAATAGGTACAAACAATGGCACCACAATGGCATCACCTCTATATGTACTATGATTAGAAATGGAGATATTGATAGTTTTGAAAACTTAAAGCAGAAATATGGGTTGGCTAACCAGGACTTTTTTAGATACTTGCAGGTAAGGGATTATTTTGGTAAAAAGGTAAAAGGGTCTACTCCAGGTATTACAACAAGTCTAATCACTATATTTACAAATGCTTATGGCTCAGGAAGTAATAGGGGTCTTGTGAGTAAACTATATAATGGACTTATGTCGTTGAAAAAGGATTCTACAATGTATGTGAAAGAGAGATGGGAAAAAGAGATGGGCATTGATATAAGTGATGAAGTATGGATGAATACATGGAAAACGCAATCAACGACCACTAATTCCTTGATTTGGAGAGACTTTTGTTGGAAAAACCAGATTCGCTTCTTTATTACTCCAAAACAGAAGTCCAAACAGACTGGCAACCACATGGACTGTTGGAGAGAATGTGGAGATACAGTGGTTGATCATGCACATGTCTTTTGGTCTTGTCCTGTAATTCAACCATTTTGGAAGGAAGTGACAACACTTATCTCAAACATTATGGGTTTTGGAATAGATGATACATTCACATCTTTGTACCTAGGACAACTCCCAGATGGGCTAAATCAGGATGACTCCTACTTACTTAAGATTTTACTTGTAGCAAGCAAAAAAGCTATTACAAGAAATTGGTTACAAAAGAATTGTCCTACTGCTGACCTATTTATCAACATTGTGAAACAACTACATCTCCTAGAACAGATGACCTATTCTCTGAGACTGCAAAAAGAGCTGGGTGAAAGAAGATGGGAGAAATGGATAGAGTATTTGGCTGGGGGGGCGGATATGGAGTGAATATGGGCTGTGTCTTTCCGGTTGTCAATAAATCCAAGTCTGTAATATGTATTGTTGTTGCTTGTTGCTGTACATCCCGTGACCTCATTTGTTTGTTTGTTTGTTTGTTTTGTTTTTTATTATTATTCTGTTTCTTCTGTTGATGTTTTTGTTTTAATGTATGCCTTGTTTGTCTTTTGTGTCTCTTGCATATTCAAAAATTCAAAAAATAAAGAGTTAAAAAAAAAAAGGGAGACATCGAAGAGGAAGGACGGATGGGCAAGGATCAACATATTGAATGTTCTTGACATATATCCATATATTAATATTGATGACATCAGGGATCTCCATATATGGGCTTATTTGCGACAGCAGGTCAAATTTACTATATGATCCTGATTTACTATCATACCTGATTATGTCATAGTGATGTCACGAGACCTGGGCAGAATATAATGGGATTTCCCCATGTATGGGGATTTTGCGTACACTGACAGACAAAAAACGCACAATTCCATAGTTCACTTCGAACCATTGACATCATCGTTAGGCTGATTTTTTTTTAAACAATATTTTAGATTTGTATTATCGTGAGAACGATGGCTTCCATTTTCACATTGCAACTTTTCAGGACTAGAAAGCCTGCATTTTCTATTAGCTTGGATTCCCCATCGATAAAGTCACTGGTGGACGGGTTTCTGAACTGCCCACAGCCCTCTTATGAACACAGACATAGTAGAAAAACATGGTGCCATTTTATCATGATTATCAACAAGGATTACAGCTTGTATAAAATAGCCTACACTATCTGGGTACACATCTGTGAGAACTGTAGCACTTTGAGATTTTGACGAATATAAAGTGCGTTATAAATACAAACCATTATTATTATTATTATTAATGGCTAAGTTATAGAATATAGACTAAAAAGGAAAGAGGCCGCACAGGCACATCTCGTAGTCACGATGCCATAAAAATGTATTTTTCCAACGTTTCGGCAACAAGTTGCCTTCTTCAGGGTATTCCCTAAGTAAGTTATAGAATATAAACACAATAAAAAGCAAGACAAGTACCTGTTCTATAGACTATGATTTATTAACTCATTATAGCTAAACGGCATCAGCATGTGAGTCATGCCAATGTCATTACAAAGCACGAATTACAAATTACAAAGCGGCTTATCCCAAATGTGGTGAGAACAGTAGGCCTATCGTCACCGAACTGAATATTACTGTTATATACATTTTGTTCAATGTTCAATCTTCACATGTATTAATTAAATAATCGCCTAATCGCAATTATTTAAGATAATCACAATATGTTTTGCATAATCATCAATTGTTTCCATGTTGAAAAATATCCAATATCTCTTGTATGTTTTGAAATATGTTTTTGACAATATTAATCAAAGCAGCTTTAACCCTTTGAAACCAGAGGCCTTCACAAAGTAATGCTGTTTGACACAAAGGCTATATTTGCCAATTTAAAACCGATACATAATTTGCCTCTTACTGTACATACTTAGTATTTTGACCCACAGATAATGGAGAGGTGCACATGGTTTATTGTCAATATGGCTCTAACATCAACAAACAGTCTCTAAGGGAGGGTAATCAACTTCTCCTTTATCCCAGATAATAGATGTTTGTATCTCTGACTAGATGTAGTTTAATATGGTAGAAAACGGACTCTATTACTAACAAGGTTATCAGCTATTTATTTCACATTACAAAATATATATATTATTTTCCAGTTAATTATTTTAAACTCAATATTAGTAGTAGTAGTAGTAGTAGTAGTAGTAGTAATTGAATCTTCTACTTAATCTACTATCAACTTCTACCATCAGAAATCCGATATATCCATATACATGTAAAATACACACAAATAATCTGTTTTGACATTTAATTTGTGATTCTACGTCTTGGTGGCACCTCGACCCATGATGGACTTCTTTGTGTTTTTCTCAGGTTTCAAAAGGATTATATAACACTTTGGTCCAAACAGCGCGAGCAAAATGCCCAAACTAGATGCTAAAATAGCAAACACCTCCACTACATCTGCATATTTGCCAGGAGAGCTGATATATGCTGGTATGAAGGCTATCCACACGGCACAGAATATCAACATGCTGAAAGTAATTAACTTGGCTTCATTGAAGTTGTCTGGAAGATTCCTTACCATGAATGCTAGGAGGAAACTGAGGAGTGCTAGTAAGCCAATATAACCTAGTAACACCGCAAAACCAACTGTTGATCCAACATTGCACTCATAGACTATCTTTTCAGAATAGTATTGTGTGTTTTTATGAGGGGTTGGTGAGGCAGACACAAGCCAGACTATGCAGATTATTGCCTGGATTGAAGTAAGAATCAGAACTGTTCCTCTCTGCTGTATAGCACCAAACCACTTCATGATGTCTGCACCACCAGGCTTGGAGGCCTTGAACACAGCCAGCACCACCATAGTCTTTACCAGGATGCAGGAGACACACAGCACAAAGCTGATCCCAAATACTGCATGCCTCAGCTGACAAGTCCAGAGTCTGGGACGGCCAATGAACAGGAGTGTGCACAAGAAACATAGTTTGAGTGAAAGCAATAGTTGGAAGCTGAGTTCTGAGTTGTTGGCGCGGACCATGGGCGTCTCTTTATGATAAACAAAGATCCCCAGGACAATAGCACAGACAAATGTTCCTAGCAGTGAGATGGTTGTTAAGGAGATTCCCAGGTCCTCATGGTAGGACAGGAACTCAATGCTCTTAGGGACACAGTGGTCACGCTGGGGACTGGACCAGAAGTCCTCTGGACACACGGTGCAATCTGTAGAGTCTAACAAATAGGACAAGATTAAAGGGACACACGTATCTTCTTATAACCTTCTGTACATATACTGTAGCTACATTATGTAACCCTACCTGTCTCATTGCTGAACTCTCCCTCAGAACAAGCAATGCAGTCGTAGCAGCAGACAGGTTCTCCTTTCCTTCTGAACACACGGGTTCCAGGAGAACAGCTCTCACTGCACACCGACCGAGGAGGCTACAGAGGAAAGTAAAAATGATCAGTTTAAATATAAATTTCATTCACATCATGAGCTCAATTAAACATTTTAGAAAGCTGAAATTACTTTTGCAGATTGAAAGTTCCAGAAGATTCTGTCTTCATCGAGGGTGAATTCTTCATCTCCGGAGGCTGTCATCTTGACCACACCTACATTGTGAATCTTTGTGCTTCCATCAGGGAGCCACGCCCAGTTCAATATATCGAAGATTGGTAAAGCATCACCATTCTCATCAAAGTATACACGATCACCACCAGATGTGGTGAAGTTGACCTTTTCCAGGTAATAGAGAAGCTAGAAATGGTGATGATCAGAAACATGAAGCGCAAGAGACTTTAAAAACATACTTAAGGGTCCTATTATGTGCCCAAGTCACGCTACACACTATTTGGGGATTTAAGCATTGTGCAAGGGGTGTTCCTGTTGCTGAGTTGCTATCTTCCACCACCAGCCTCATTACTAAATCATGTGCTCTACCCCTTACATTATGCATTGCCTTTGAACAAAACCATATTCATAATGTCACCCACATTTGTTGAGAATTAGGAGTGAGGAAGACTTCTGCATCTTGTGTGATTATTGCATAATGAAGAGAGAAGAAGAAGACAAGACAAGAAGACACAGCGGTAAACGTGTATTTTATTTAAAATACCACCTTCAGAAGAACATGTGATTACCACCTAACCCCCTATAGAGCGTCGCAGTCCCGCCCCCTGCCATGGACCAGGAAATGAATCCCAATGCATTTTTCCCATAGACATTTCAAAAAGTATTTATTTAAAGACGGTTACGCCGCGGACAAAGCCAACTGGAGTCGTGACAACTCATGACCACACAAACAATATTTTGGACCAAACAAATAATTACAAAGAAGAAAAACAACAAAGTGTAACCTGCCGTTTTTTTCTTCTTTCTAATTATTTGTTCGGCCCAAAAAATTGTGTTTGTTGTCATGATTTGTCACGACTCGAGTTGGCTTTGTCCGCGGCGTAAACGTCTTTAAATAAATACTTTCTGAAATGTCTATGAGGAAAATGAACGGAGAATCATTTCCTGGTCCCTGGTAGGGGGCGGGACTGCGACGCTCTATAAAGACCACCTTCAAAAGTCAGCCTCTTCAATGTAGGAGAGAGTGCGAGTGCATTTTCCGGCAGCGGCATCTGCCGCGGAACACCAGCGGCAGTCGGTAGTGTTTCCCGGCGGCATCAGTCTGACACTCTACCCCAAACCCTTACCCTTAACCATAACCGCAAGCACCACGCAACGCATGTCGGACCAAACGCACTGCCGCGGAAGCGAATGGCAGTCGAGTGTCATAATCCCCCCAGTTTCCCTGGCAGCTGCCGCCCCTTCTCCCGGCAGTTGTTACCGGCAGTTTACCGACAGTTGCTGCGAGAAGCGGCGGCCACGGGATGGAGCGGCAGTGGAGTGACATAATCCCCCAGCACATGCTGCCCCCCCCCGGCAGCGCCACGGCTGTTACCGGCAGTTGAGGCGGCTGGACCGCGGCTGCCGAACGGACCGACAGAGCAGCGGAACAGAGCTGTCATAATCCATCCACCTGCCGGTCTAACTTCATAAACCCCACAGGATTTTCTAAGTCTCACCTGCACAACCCAATAATATGTTGTTTTTTTCAAATGTGTTGTTTTTAAATGTGCAAATAAACAATAAATGAAAATAAGCCTACAGGTTAACTCAATTAATATCCCACCTGCCATGGTTGTACTGTCTGCAAAGTGGCACAGCTGTGCCCAGGGAAAGGCCCTCTTCCTGGCACACACTGCAACATGTCATGGAGGGCGTGGGCCAGAGCATACACAGCCTTGTACACATTGTACTCTGGCCTGAGGTCAGACACATCCAACAGATCAGTTTCTGCCGTTACCAGGTCCTCTTGTCCAGTACACACCCTTCCACCAGCGTCCACCCACTCTGGTGGAAGGGGTGAAAATTTACACTGAAATGTGTGTTCCCAAAACTGCCTCACCTGAAAGAACACAATTAATTCATAAGAATACCTGTAGATACAATTAATCAATGAATGTATTGATTATTCACTTCATTCACAGTTTGCAGATACTTATATTATAATTATACAATGGTGCAAAAAGGATAACACAACATGTCCTAAGGGCTTGTGTCCATTGTGGTCCTGTGTATTCAATTCATTGAGACATTTAAAGACATACAATTACATAAATATACAATCAAATTAAACAAAAATACTTACTATGCTATCCTCATGGTCATTGTCAGGACGTATTTTTAAGAGGAAGTCCTTGAAACCTGGTATCTCTCCACGACGGATGGCAAAACCCAGGGTGCCTCTCAGGTACGGCAGGTAGTGAGGAGCCTGGAGATAACCGTCTCCCCAACCTGAACTGGCAGGTAAGATCCATTGCAGACCTGTCACATTCTGCTTAACCACCTGTTCATCGTTTCGAAATAAATGAAAGGCATGTCTTTCTTTCAATACATTCTCATTTTAGATTCTTCTAATTACGAATCCCTAAATTAACATCCTCCACAGATCGTAACACAAACCTCATCCAAGACATTAAACATGTAGCTCGCATACGTGAATGCAATGACCACACGAGCTGTGGACGTCTTCATCACAGAGACAATCCTCTGGAGTTTATCCAGGTCATTGTGGAAGGGCAGAGCCTCTGAATAAGCCACACAACCCAGACCAGACTGGTCCAGGCCAGACTGGAACAATTGGGCGGCGTCACGGCCAGCATCATCATCACTGAACAGCAGTCCTACCCACGTCCACTCGAACCACCTCATAGTCTGGAGCATAGCTCGCACCTGAGTGGATGAAGAATGGACGGAAATGTACTTAGGTTAGATCATACAGTACATGGGCAAACGGTGGCTCAGGGGCCACATGCGGCCCCGTGTTCACTTATGTGGCCTGCAGGTTAATATTGGAATACTGTTATATTATTGTTATATTTCAGCTGTTACAATTCCAAACATGCAAACATGACCCACTTTAATTATATCTATAATGGTCAATATTAGTAGCATAATTACAATTTCAATTGTCTTTTTATGTCCAATGTATTTGAATTTAAGTATGTTTAATTTAAGTTAACATAATAAGTATAAATAAATGCATTTGAAATTAAATAAAAATGTTAGGCCTATTTTTCAGGATTCCAATTAATCTTAGCAAAAATAGCAAATAATAATTCAGGAGTCTTTTAATAATTAGCTAAAATAGAAGATCCCAAACTCAAAATGTGTCGCAGTGCAACACGTGTTGAGCTAGAATGGAGATAAGATATTTCTACCCAACAGTATATGCAATGTGGCCCTCTGGAGTGAGTGTGGAAATACAGTGGCCCTCTGGAGTAAGTGTGGAAATACAGTGGCCCTCTGGAGTGAGTGTGGAAATACAGTGGCCCTCTGGAGTGAGTGTGGAAATATAGTGGCCCTCTGGAGTGAGTGTAGAAATATAGTGGCCCTCTGGAGTGAGTGTGGAAATACAGTGGCCCTCTGGAGTGAGTGTGGAAATACAGTGGCCCTCTGGAGTGAGTGTGGAAATACAGTGGCCCTCTGGAGTGAGTGTAGAAATATAGTGGCCCTCTGGAGTGAGTGTAGAAATATAGTGGCCCTCTCCTACATCAAAGTTCCCCACCCCATGGGTTAGAGTATTCCAGTTTGTGAAACATGAACTATTAGATACCAACACATCTATTGTTATAGAAGTTCACCTGGAAGACAAAACTTGGCATTGTTCTGAAGAAGGATGGGAACTGAGTCCGGTCGCTCAGACAGGAACAACCAGCATAGTGACTTAACTGGAAAATCAGAATAAAAACAAATACAAAATATCTATTCTGTTACGTTGTTAAAAAGGCCAGAACAGTTTAGTCCACATTCACCCCTCCCGCCTCCTAGAGTGGTGGCTTTCACAAGCAGGTGAAGTTTATTGAGTTAATTAGGTCACTATGACACCAGCAGGTGTATTTCACTCAGTTAATCAAGCCACACAGTATGCAAGTACCAGTTCATTCTTCACTGCAGAGTTGTTGTGAGAGGTTGTGCGTCCATTGACAGTAAGTGTGTTTGGTTATGCAAAGATGATGTTTTCATGCTTATGTTCGATCTAAATGCCTTGTCTGTATTTTGTGTCTTTGACACTACTGCTAGTTTTACCACTCAAAGCCTATTATGTGAGATCTTGTAGATCAGTGCTTTTTGGTTGATACATTTGATTGTATACTGATTGCCGGTCTATAAATATGCTGTTTATCTTCTCATTTCTTGTACTATAGAAACCACATGCCTACACAACCTGTACAAAATAAACCGTGATCTAAACATCACATCAGTGGTGGGTGTGGAGTCATTGAGTGAGCCTACACGTCATTCACTTTTCTTCATGGTCCTTCGAGCTGGGATTCCATCTCACCACTGACGAGGATGTCCAGAAGTCCAGAGCAACATCACAGCGTGTGCGTCAGGAGGAAGCAGTCCATCCCCACACATAATTATGACCTCTCAGGCTTCAAGCGGACAGATCGTCAATCACCGCCATATGCCCAACAACATCTTCATCATCAACTCGTCATGCACACGCATGACGAGTATGAGTGTGATGAAGAGGAGGGCGCTGAGGGTGGTCGTTCAATATCACCCATTAGTCAAGAGGAGATCCCTTATTCAGATTGGATTGTAAAGGAGCAGTGGCCCGAGAGAGAGTCACGTTGTCATGGAAGGCAGCAAATTGATATGTCTATGGAGTTGGAAGAACTGAAGCTGCAAAATGAGAGACTTCGTAAAAAGAGGAAACAGGACAGGATTAAATTGGAACAGCTTAGCCGTCATCAGAGCTCCCCTGATACTCACCAGCTCCGCGAGCAGGTAGAAATCCTAGGTGCCCTCGTCAATCAGCTGCAAATAACTAACTCTGCTGCTTCATTCGCAACATCCAGTTCTCAACACACTAAGCTACAGCCACCAAACGCTGAACCTCAGTCCACTCAAGACAAGCCTAGCCGTTCTCCACCGAGAGAACAGAGTTCCTCCCTGACCAGCCACAGGAGGTCGCAAGCCAACAGGGAACCATCCCAATCAAGTTCATATGAGAGTGATTATCCTGATGAGTGCCACTACAGGTCAGCATCACACCTCAACTGTGTTTATGAGCACAGCAGCCACGCCATGGGAGGAGGCAGGTTCCCTACAGACCTCAGCTGAGACAAATGCAACAGCCATGCCTCAGGAGGAGACAACTAAGAAATACTGTCCTTATTGTGACAACAGTAAGCACTCATTGAACAATTGCTCCAACTTCAAGATACTTGGCACTGCCCAAAAGCAGACATGGATAAAGGCTAACCATTGCTGCTGGCGTTGTGGCCGTGGCCATCGAGCTGCCGAATGTGACTTGAGGATGCGCTGCAAGGCGTGTAACAACCGACACCTTCTTGCCCTGCACGACGTCAACGAGGACAAAGAGAGAGCAGGAGAGAAGCCAGAGAACTTGAGAGCTCCTCTTAGTAGCACCTCAGAGGAGGTACTATACATTGACAGGCCACTAGAGGGACGCAAGGTCCTGCTCAAAGTCATCAAGGTGGTGTTGAGGAATGGAGACAGAACCATGTATGCCTATGCTATATTGGATGATGGATCTGAACGTACCATCCTCCTCCACCCAGCAGCCCAGCAGCTAGGCCTCACGGGGGAACCAGAGGATCTCCCCTTACGAACAGTAAGGCAAGAGCTGCAGATTCTGCATGGTGCCATGGTCTCCTTTACCATCTCCTGTGCAGACACACCACACCAGGTTTTCTCCATCAAGCGAGCCTTCACAGCAAAACGCCTGGGTCTAGCAGAGCACACACATCCAGTGGTGGATCTTCAGGAGAAGTACCGGCACCTGAGACAGCTACCGCTGCAGCCATTGCACCGTGTCCGCCCAGTTCTTCTGATCGGTTCCGATCATCCCCATTTGATTACACCTATAGAGCCAGTGCGTCTGGGGCCCCCTGGAGGCCCAGCTGCAGTGAGGACTCAACTTGGATGGACACTGCAGGGCCCAACACAGAGGCTGAGACATTGTCTGTCAGAGCAGCAGTGTTTGTTCACTTCCATTTCGTCACCACCAGCCGATATCTACAGCCACGTAGAGAAACCATGGCAAAGAGAAGAGGCCTGTACCAAGTCCCACCAGGATAAAGATATCATAGCCATGTTGGAGAACAGGACAACAAGAGTGGAGAGGGAAGGTGTCCAGCGATACGCTACCCCACTCTTGCTGGTCAAGAACATGCCCCAACACATGGCCCTGGCCCCAAAGGAGACAGTCCTCTCTGAATTCAGGGCCACTGAGAAGAGCTCAGACCAGTGGCCACAGCAGCCGCACATGACTGCTATAGCTGCAGACTGTGAAGAAGTAAGTAAGGCATCGTTCTGTGGTCTCACTGTAGCACCGAAACTCCCCACTATTCCTGACACAGAGCAGTTCAATACCTGGAGAGAGCTGACTGAGGACACTGCCCAGTCCCTGCACGGGGCGGCTGACCATCCATTGTCAGCCGACGCAGCAAATATCCTGCTCAAGCATGAGCAGCAGGAGGGTTTCCCCAATGACTGGCAGTTGCTGAAGGCGGACAAGCCACTACTGAGTAGTCTCGTGACTCTCACCCCAGGGTTTGACAAGAATGCTCAGCTCATCCAATTAGGAGGGCGTTTACGCCACACTACGATCGTTGTCCATCCCCCAGTGTTCGACCAAGGTACAAACTTCAAGGGAGGGGGGCGAGAGACACAGGAGTCATCCGATTCCATCACACCCCACATCCTGCTGATGGGGCGGCAGGATGCATCACTGCCACAAGTGGTGGACCCAGAGTCACAACTCCTCAGCAGGCAATGGCGACACCACAGCCAACTCCTGACTGACCTCTTATGGAGGAGCTTCATTCAATTCTACCTACCTGGGTATCAGACGCGACAGAAGTGGTGTTCAGACACTGCAAATCTACAGACTCTTGAGACTGTTATGAGTATTGTTGCTGGCCTTTGTTTTTTGTCATACATATTCCATACAGGAATCTTGGGGCGGCTGTTAAAAAGGCCAGAACAGTTTAGTCCACATTCACCCCTCCCCCCTCCTAGAGTGGTGGCTTTCACAAGCAGGTGAAGTTTATTGAGTTAATTAGGTCACTATGACACCAGCAGGTGTATTTCACTCAGTTAATCAAGCCACACAGTATGCAAGTACCAGGTCATTCTTCACTGCAGAGTTGTTGTGAGAGGTTGTGCGTCCATTGACAGTAAGTGTGTTTGGTTATGCAAAGATGATGTTTTCATGCTTATGTTCGATCTAAATGCCTTGTCTGTATTTTGTGTCTTTGACACTACTGCTAGTTTTACCACTCAAAGCCTATTATGTGAGATCTTGTAGATCAGTGCTTTTTGGTTGATACATTTGATTGTATACTGATTGCCGGTCTATAAATATGCTGTTTATCTTCTCATTTCTTGTACTATAGAAACCACATGCCTACACAACCTGTACAAAATAAACCGTGATCTAAACATCACATCAGTGGTGGGTGTGGAGTCATTGAGTGAGCCTACACGTCATTCACTTTTCTTCATACGTACTAGATCATAGGTATTCAACAGTGCGTCTGGTACCCTCAGGGCAGTGCTACTCAACCCGCGGCCCCTGCTTAATGTATCTGCGGCCAACAATGAAAATATAATATTTGAAGTTTTGAACAAGATTTTGGTTATTGTATTGTAAAAGGTTGTATGGCCTGATGTCAACTTAGTATTAACCACTTACTTTATCACCTGATAATCTGTTCATTACATGTTCTCTTCACATTTTTTGAATGAAGCCTCAGCCAAAATTCTCACACGTCTCCCCCCTTCTCCGCTCCCTCTATTGGCTCCCGGTCGCTGCCCCTCCCCCTTCTCCGCTCCCTCCATTGGCTCCCGGTCGCTGCCCCTCCCCCTTCTCTGCTCCCTCCATTGGCTCCCGGTCGCTGCCCGCACAGAGTACAAAACTCTGATGCTGGCATTCAAAGCAACCAAAGGTATGGCACCCCCATATACCCCCAATAGCTGCTTTTAACCCTCCACTGTGGGGATTTAGAATGACCAGGTCATAAGCGTACATAAGGGTCCTCATTCACAATGGCGTTTACGCTCATAAAGTGACGTTACGTGAGCGGAGCGTGAGCGGACAGGCATTTACGTGGATTCCCACATTACGTGGGAATTCATGAACTTGAACGTGAACTTGACGGTGACGTGGGTTGGTCGGAAATTCCGCTGAAAGCTGCGCCACCTCTCATGGTCGTGTACGGCTTGCGTAGATTTATTAAGAAGGCTTTAGTCTTCATGCTGAATCAATTAAAAGTCCCCAAATCTCAGATAAAATATGTAGGCATGTGTTCCCAACATTGGTCAGCACATAAAAAAATTATAGCCTATATAAAAGCCAAGTATCACTTGTATGCCTAAATGCATGCATTCTAGAGGCAGGTTAGCCTAGAGTGCCATACAGAAACTGCCCCTGCAAGCCCGACACCTTTTTTATTTATTAGGATATTTCTAGCATGCGCGATTGCGCTGCTCACTTGACAGCTTTCTACTCGCAGTGCAACGCGTTGTGAGCTTGTAGATCGGCTCTCGCAGTCTCGCGGACTCGCGCTGCATGTTAAAAAACAAACTCACAATTATAATAAGAACATACACTTATCTGCATTCTGCACTGTACGAATCCAACGTTGTTTAGTGTAGTAATGTCTGCAGTATAGGCCTATTTAACGTTATGGAGCTCCTTTGAGTCAGTCTGACTGTCGGTGCGTGTGTGTGTGGGGGGGGGGGGGGGGGGGATTAGCCCTACATAAAAAAATAGAAGACCACATTAGCCTATTTGAATGAATGGCATCAGCGCGTTTGAAAGTCGGCCAGTCATATCATAGTTTTAAGCCAGCTCACCTCCACTCGCGCTTGTTCACAAACATGACGGACAGACAGACAAGAAAGGCTGTTGATGATGATTATTATTACCACTGTAACTCGCTGATCAGCATGTTGACAAAGACTCAGCCAATTAAAGTTTCACGTAGGCCTAAATGCCTTTGCTGCAAGCAACTATCTGCCTCCATTTGCGTCGTGGTATTAATTTATAATATGTATATTGATCACATGCGGACGCCACACAGAATAGCCAACTCTTACCTGCAGCTGAGGAAACATACAACGTAGTTGGATCGGATGAAATATAGCCTTAAGTCCAAATCCCACAAGAAAAAAAAGAAAGAAAATATGTCCTGTGTCCATGCATGTCCATATATTTGCTTTCCAAATCCGACAGTGCAGGGCAGGGAATCAATCACTGCAGTAGTAGACTAATCAATAGGGCCTTTTATCATTGCCGAGTTTTAATATAGCATTTGGTTGTGTGGTGAACAGTACAAATTAACTTCTTTCTCATTATGTGAAAGTAACTGTAACATCAGTTAACTTATTAACGTCCTGACATTTAACAAGGAGTGAAGCAATGCGTGCCAAGTTGGCAAGTTTCGTTTATAATTATATACAAAACTTGCGCTGTTTGCAGAGACCCGCCTGTCAAAATTAACTGCTCTACAAGCTCATTGCGGCTGTTGTATATAATTTAAAGCCCGGTGCAGGCTATGATGACGTATTTCGATATTTCCTGTTGCCTTATATGGTGTGGGATGGGCGTTCTAACCAGGCGACACCAGGCGAATCGCTTGGGAAAAATGCGGTAAAGGCTACACTCTGCGATCCGCACAAATGAAGTGATTACACCAGCTTCCCTGAATAAGACGGGAGCAAATCGCAGCGTGATCGGACAGAGAAATACGATGATATTTAGTATCTGTATACGCTTCCGTTACACTCTGGCGTAAACGCCGTTGTGAATGAGGACCAAGGTGATTAATGATAGTTACCTATAAGACAGCCTGTATTGCACTTATTTAATTCACAATAGATCATCCATGTATATGCATAATGTGCTTAGATATGCCACAAGCAGCTTCTGAAACCGTTTGGTTTATCCTGTCAAAAGCTCAATAAGTTTCAATGTAGCATAGGAAGATAGTGGAAATAGCCTACTGTAGCTGGCAATCATTTCCTTAATTGCAAAAATGCACAACACTGTGACAGGTTTCTTTTTAAATCTGAACTGGTTATCTGCAGTAAAGACAAACATTTCCAGATAAACATGATTCTTTCCAATACTGTGGAGAGGATGCTGGCCAGATTCGGATGTGCTGTTTGAGAACTTTACATGTCCTGCCATTGGCAATTCAGTAGAATGCAGTGCATTGTCAGAAACAGAACAGTTCAGTAGAATGCAGTGCATTGTCAGAAACAGAACAGTTCAATAATGGGGCATTGTCAATGACAGGCTCTAAGGGCTCCATTTTTGTCTCATCTTTCTAAAGCCACTATTTGGGGATTTAGGAGTGGGGAAAGGGTGTTCCCCCACTAAAGTTGGTATTTTGGTTACCTGTCTAAATCCCTTAAACACCTCCGTTACCCGTTATATTATGCATAGGTGTGGTTTGGGCGTTACAATAATTAATCCAAATTTAACCAATCACCAGTCCACGTGCCATTGCCTTTACGAGATCCCTTATGCGTTGCCCGTTAGTGCTATATTGCTTCATAGCCTAAGCCCGTTGCTGCGTTGAGGTCTCACTTGTGCTGCATGTGCTGCTATGGGGTGATGAACTGAATGAGCAAATGGAATCGCGCACGCCGCACCGTCCGCACGCCTGGCACAAATAACTTCTTTGACTATACAATTATATAAACACAATGGACACAAGGAAGTGGCAGGCACTCACTTCTGCTGATTATAGGAAAATTACAAAGAGATGCATAGGAGAATAAGGAGAGACGCAGCCTGCCCTGCACTACGCGGACATCTCCATTGAGGCGCGCCGCTCTTTACCAAACTAATTTGGCATACGGTTTACGGGTGCTTTTAAAATCGCTTTCCCAAATGTGTTTGACCAAAATAGCAATTTAGGGGAAAGCGTGCCAGCACGCCCATGACCACACCTCTAGGCGCAAATACCGGTCTCGGCAAAAAAGATTAAGGGACAGAGAAAGCTCCTATATTCGTAATTTTCGGGCAGCGGCTGAATTGCGGGCCGCGCTGCGGGTAAAGTCGGAGACGAAATTGGAACCCTATTTGTACAGAGATGATTGACTCTGTACCATATGAACCAACAGACCTGTAAAACACAGGCCAAGGGCAGTTTCTTAACACTTTCACTTAAAACAAAGGGGAAAAAAAGACAGAACAAGAAAGAAAAATAGCAGACTACAAGCTCAGAACATGTCACACTGTGACCTTGTTGATCGGCTGTGTTTGATACTTTTGTCTAACACTAGCATAATGAAGAAATAGGGCATTAAAAAACGCAGTACAAGTTGAAATATGGAGACAAGGTTTCTTCTCGACAGCAACGATTATGTTCTATGTCTTTCAAACGGCAAAAACACCAAGCAAAGCAAAGCAAAATTAAATAAAATAGGCTATGGTGAAAGGGGATAGGAAACTTACCATGGGCACTCTGTATACACCTAATATTCTAGAGATGGCAATAGAACTTTTTGAGGTACTAGGACCCACAATTCCAAGTACTGGAGGAGACCCAACACAGCTCTGATCCAGTGTAAACTGCTCCTCTCTCCCACTGATCAGTGACAGCGCCGCAGAGACTGCAACTCCGGCCGTTAAACAGGTGTCATAGCAACGGTATCCCAGAGTCACATTGGGGAGCAGGCTGGGGTCTCTGTTGATCTCACTGATGGCAAAAGCCATGATCTGTGGCAATCTGAACGCCTTGATTATAAAACTAACACACACAATTACACTGTAGCCTTGAATATCATTGCTGTCGGGCAGAAACCTTGTATCTCCATATTTAAACGTTCTGTTTTTGTTTAATAAATTACTTTGTGCCATTTTTGAAGAAAATATTTAAGTGAAAGTGCTACCCTAGATCCATCCAAACACAGAGAAGGTTTCCACCCGACAGCCTATATCTTTGTAGAAATATACACATCAACTAATCATGTTTCTATACATCAAAACAAGGTTGGTGTTGTCTTGCTGGCTATTCGTGATACTCACCGACTGCAGGAGGGCTTCTGCTCCTTGGACTGTGTGAACGTCAGCTCAGGGAACACAGAGGCCAGGTGGAATGGAAACAAACCACCCAGAAGCACATCTCCAGCCTTGTACATTCTGCCAGGATTAAACGGTGCCTGTAACTCACAAGAAGAGGACGAGGATGAAGTCAAAGGAGAGAAGGAAGAGAACATCATCAAGTATGAAAACAGTGGTATGTCTAAAGAAGCCCTCATGACTGTCCTCCTCTGTCTAACAACCCCCCCACCTTCACCATCCATTGTCCAGTTGTTAGGTTTTATACACAGTGCAGTGCCGTCCCCTGTGCCAGATGACGACATTACGTAATCTTTCACAACACCGATCTGGGCCTTTAGGCACACACAGAGGCATTCACTGAAGTACTGTACTTAAGTTCAATTTTGAGGTATTTGTATTTCACTTGAGCATTTGTCATTTCCAATGCTTTTACTTCTACTCCACTACATCTCCAATTCCAATATTGTACTTTTACTCTTCTACATTTATTTGGAAACTTTAGTTACTTTGTTGATTTTGATTATTATTACAAAACATACAATAACCACTTCAGCCTTATATACATTTCGGCCATTTGAAAATAGCCGATTGCGACGCATTGTGAGCTTGTAGATCAGCTATTTTCAAAAGATTTTTTTTCATTTCATATTCTATATAATGAGTAGGCTACTTTTACTTTTGGTACATTATGTATATTTTGATGCCAATCAGATGCCGGTCAGTGGCAGGTTGGTGGTCAGTGGCAGGTTGGTGGTCAGGGGCAGGTTGGTGGTCAGGGGCAGGTTGGTGGTCAGTGGCAGGTTGCCGGTCAGGGGCAGGTTGGTGGTCAGTGGCAGGTTGCCGGTCAGTGGCAGGTTGCTGGTCAGTGGCAGGTTGCCGGTCAGTGGAAGGTTGCCGGTCAGTGGCAGGTTGGTGGTCAGTGGCAGGTTGGTGGTCAGTGGAAGGTTGGTGGTCAGGGGCAGGTTGGTGGTCAGTGGCAAGTTGCCGGTCAGTGGCAGGTTGGTGGTCAGTGGCAGGTTGGTGGTCAGTGGCAGGTTGGTGGTCAGTGGCAGGTTGGTGGTCCGTGGCAGGTTGCCGGTCAGTGGCAGGTTGGTGGTCAGTGGCAGGTTGGTGGTCAGTGGCAGGTTGGTGGTCAGTGGCAGGTTGGTGGTCAGTGGCAGGTTGCCGGTCAGTGGCAGGTTGGTGGTCAGTGGCAGGTTGCCGGTCAGTGGCAGGTTGCCGGTCAGTGGCAGGTTGGTGGTCAGTGGCAGGTTGGTGGTCAGTGGCAGGTTGCCGGTCAGTGGCAGGTTGCCGGTCAGTGGCAGGTTGCCGGTCAGTGGCAGGTTGGTGGTCAGTGGCAGGTTGCCGGTCAGTGGCAGGTTGGTGGTCAGTGGCAGGTTGGTGGTCAGTGGCAGGTTGGTGGTCAGTGGCAGGTTGGTGGTCAGAGGCAGGTTGGTGGTCAGTGGCAGGTTGCCGGTCAGTGGCAGGTTGCTGGTCGGAGGCAGGTTGCCGGTCAGTGGCAGGTTGCCGGTCAGTGGCAGGTTGCCGGTCAGTGGCAGGTTGGTGGTCAGTGGCAGGTTGCCGGTCAGTGGCAGGTTGGTGGTCAGTGGCAAGTTGCCGGTCAGTGGCAGGTTGGTGGTCAGTGGCAGGTTGCCGGTCAGTGGCAGGTTGGTGGTCAGAGGAAGGTTGCCGGTCAGTGGCAGGTTGCCGGTCAGTGGCAGGTTGTCGGTCAGAGGCAGGTTGCCGGTCAGTGGCAGGTTGCCGGTCAGAGGCAGGTGGCCGGTCAGAGGAAGGTTGCCGGTCAGTGGCAGGTTGCCGGTCAGTGGCAGGTTGCCGGTCAGTGGCACGTGGAAAATTTGGGCACCATAAAAACTGTTCAGCTCTGAAGTTGTTAATCAGAGCAGTGGTCAGTCCTCCCACCCACTTCTCAGGTGGCCACTCCTGATTACCACTGAAGTCTGAGGGAAAACAAGAGTAAAGCCCAAGGCATCTTCAACTCACCATCTGTGTCCCAAATGTACCTTAGTTGAGTGATGTCACGCACGCACGCACGCACGCACGCACGCACGCACGCACGCACGCACACACACACACACACACACACACACACACACACACACACACAATGATGTTATTTAATTAACCCAGGCCTTAGAGGCAATTTAAATAACACAAGGTTGAAACATTGCAATAACACCAATTAAATATCACATGGTTCAATGCCTTGGCAAGTTAGCTGAGGTTATCGTTTATTTGACAACATGCCTTTAATCCTGATGTCCAGTTTCCCTGTCTACAATGATGTGACAGATGTGGGTGTTTGTGCAGTCACTAGGCTAGGTTTTGTGACCTGCAGTGTGTGTGTGTGTGTGCATGCGTGCGTGCGTGCATACATTACATAAATTACACAGATGCATTAAAATACTACATACAATGCATTCACATAAACACAGCAACAGTGATCATCAACAGTGGGGAAAAGGTGAACTATTTAAACATTTTCTCACATTCTACATATCCACACTGCCGGGTGGAAACTGTGTATGTCCAAACTGTCTTTATCTTTTTATAATAATAATATCTCTTGTATGTTTTGAAATATGTTTTTGAAAATATTAATCAAAGCAGCTTTAACCCATTGAAACCAGAGGCCTTCACAAAGTAATGCTGTTTGACACAAAGGCTATATTTGCCAATTTAAGGGCCGATTCATACTCATATTTTAGAGCTGAATAAAAGTCGGTTCGGCTCTGTAGAGCCTACAATGTGACGTCATTTGAGGTACCGTCCTAAAGTCGGCTCTTCGGTGCTACTGAAAATTTCTGACGAGCCGAAATCATTTCGGCACTACAGCGCCGAAACAGCGGTAAAATAGGAGTATGAATCGGCCCTGAAACTGATACATAATTTGCATCTTACTGTGCATACTTAGTATTTGCGCTTTGAGCGGTCGGGCACCCCCCGAGCGTCAAAAATGCCCGATTATCGGCTAGTGTAAGGCCACCTTAAGGGAGGGTAATCAACTTCTCCTTTATCCCAGATAATAGATGTGGGCGACTGTGGCTCAAGAGGTAGAGCAGGTCATCCAATGATCCATGGGTCGGCGGTTCGAATCCCGGCTCCTCCTGTCTACATGTCGAAGTGTCCTTGGGCAAGACACTGAACCCCAAATTGCTCCCGATGTGCTGGTTGGTACCTTGCATGGCTTCCGCCGCAATCAGTGTATGAATGTGTGTGTGAATGGGTGAATGTAATGCACAATCTATGTAAAGCGCCTTGGATAAAGGCGCTATATAAATGCACCATTTACCATTTACCATTTTTGTATCTCTGACTAGATGTAGTTTAATATGGTAGAAAACGGACTATATTACTAACAAGGTTATCAGCAATATATATATATATATATATATATATATATGACAGGCAATTTATTTCACATTACAAAATATATACATTATTTTCCAGTTAATTATTTTAAACTCAATATTAGTAGTAGTAGTAGTAGTAGTAGTAGTAGTAGTAGTAGTAGTAATTGAATCTTCTACTTAATCTACTATCAATTTCTACCATCAGGAATCCGATATATCCATATACATGTAAAATACACACAAATAATCTGTTTTGACATTTAATTTGTGATTCTACGTCTTGGTGGCACCTCGACCCATGATGGACTTCTTTGTGTTTTTCTCAGGTTTCAAAATGATCATATAACACTTTGGTCCAAACAGCGCCAGCAAAATTCCAAAACTAGATGCTAAAATAGCAAACACCTCCACTACATCTGCATATTTGCCAGGAGAGCTGATATATGCTGGTATGAAGGCTATCCACACGGCACAGAATATCAACATGCTGAAAGTAATTAACTTGGCTTCATTGAAGTTGTCTGGAAGATTCCTTACCATGAATGCTAGGAGGAAACTGAAGAGTGCTAGTAAACCAATATAACCTAGTAACACCGCAAAACCAACTGTTGATCCAACATTGCACTCATAGACTATCTTTTCAGAATAGTATTGTGTGTTTTTATGAGGAGTTGGTGAGGCAGACACAAGCCAGACTATGCAGATTATTGCCTGGATTGAAGTAAGAATCAGAACTGTTCCTCTCTGCTGTATAGCACCAAACCACTTCATGATGTCTGCACCACCAGGCTTGGAGGCCTTGAACACAGCCAGCACCACCATAGTCTTTACCAGGATGCAGGAGACACACAGCACAAAGCTGATCCCAAATACTGCATGCCTCAGCTGACAAGTCCAGAGTCTGGGCCGACCAATGAACAGGAGTGAGCACAAGAAACATAGTTTGAGTGAAAGCAAGAGTTGGAAGCTGAGTTCTGAGTTGTTGGCGCGGACCATGGGCGTCTCTTTATGATAAACAAAGATCCCTAGGACAATAGCACAGACAAATGTTCCTAGCAATGAGATGGTTGTTAAGGAGATTCCCAGGGACTCATGGTAGGACAGGAACTCAATGCTCTTAGGGACACAGTGGTCACGCTGGGGACTGGACCAGAAGTCCTCTGGACAACTGGTGCAATCTGTAGAGTCTAACAAATAGGACAAGATTAAAGGGACAGACACGTATCTTCTTATAACCTTCTGTACATATACTGTAGCTACATTATGTAACCCTACCAGTCTCATTGCTGAACTCTCCCTCAGAACAAGCAATGCAGTCGTAGCAGCAGACAGGTTCTCCTTTCCTTCTGGCCACACGGGTTCCAGGAGAACAGCTCTCACTGCACACCGACCGAGGAGGCTGCAGAGGAAAGTACAAATGATCAGGTTAAATATAAATTTCATTCACATCATGAGCTCAATTAAAAAATTTAGAAAGCTGAAATTACTTTTGCGGATTGAAAGTTCCAGAAGATTCTGTCTTCATCGAGGGTGAATTCTTCATCTCCGGAGGCTGTCTTCTTGACCACACCTACGTTGTGAATCTTTGTGCTTCCATCAGGGAGCCACGCCCAGTTCAATATATCGAATATTGGTAAAGCATCACCATTCTCATCAAAGTATACAAGATCACCACCAGATGTGGTGAAGTTGACCTTTTCCAGGTAATAGAGAAGCTAGAAATGGTGATGAGCAGAATCATGAAGAGCAAGAGAATTTAAAAACATACTTAAGTGTAACCCAGTTAAGAAATAGGTTATGCTTAACTATTATTAAAATCATTTAGATAAGGGTTTGTTTAAAAAGTGTTAAAAGCCTTTTATATATGTATGATGTGTTTTTGTTTAAAAACGTTTTGTAACTTTTGTTTTTGTTTTAAAAGAAACGTGAATCTGTTATTTCTATACCAGCACTCATGGGGTTAACATTCTGTAGGCTATGGAAACGTAGTGAGAGAGTGTGTTGCTGCACGGACGGGAGAGAGGGGGACACAGTTGGAGGAGAGAGATGTTGCGCAAGAGGCGGAATGAGTGAGCAGTATTATTCAGATAAACTCTGTTTATATTATAAGTTGCAGTGCACAAACCTGCGTGTATATTTTGTGTCTCAAGAGTGTTTACACAACAGTCAGAATGAGAGGACAATCGACACGTTTGGAGAAGCAACTGAATGTTCTACACGAAATTCAGTGACTGGTTTGTGCTGACATGCTAACGCTAATGCTAACGCTAGCTCAGTGAGTTTAGTGTCTGTTCATTGCACGTGGACAGACGTTTTCTAGACATAGTTTAACTTCCACAGTTGGACTGTTGATGTGGTAGTCTGTTGTTTTCGACTAGAAGACACAAAGAGGACATTCCAGTTAGAGCTAGAACAACCAGAGCTTCACTCAAAGTTCTCTGGCAACGTGGGATGAGAAGACTGTCTGGACTGCACACATGATATGCTGCTGCTGTACCTACAACTGTGAGTGACTGAGCTTGGAGCTACAGAAACGTCATCTTTCTTTTGGATCACTGAGGAGTGAAGGGACCATTGCTGGTTTGAGGCCACAACGCACACAAGCAACAAACAGGCCTGCAACTTAAAGGTTTTGGGGAACTTAGCATAGTTTTGCCGGCTTTAAGGGACTGTGTCTTTGTGTGAGTGTGTGAGTGTGTGTGTGTGGGCCCACAACTTAGCATAGGTGTCCTTAAGTGACTCAGGGTAATTTAAAGAGTGTTTACTGTACACATTCAATTAATGTCTTTGAAAGGGTATTTATTATTGGTTGGTATTTTACCATAATAGTATTATTGGATATTTGTATTCCTGAAGGAAGAGGGGTATATTCTTAAGGTTTTCAACCTACAGTGTTCACAGAGCACTTGGTACATTTGTTTACATATTGTATTTATTGTCTATTTACTATTTTTGCACAATCTTTGCACAAAGAGAACTAAATAATTGAGAACTATTTTTCTATATACTGACTTGTGTGAATTCATTTGATTGCCTATTTCTGTTTAGAATAGAGGGTCCATTTGGTTACAAGTAAGCACTAAGGTAAACTGAAGTTAAAAAGGCTTATTACTATATGCTTTGGGTTAAAACTGCATAAAAAGGTCATTTCATGATAGTGTGGTTTTAAAAACAGCTTGAGCATTTTATTAGTAAAAGAAATCCAAGATAATTAAAACTGAGTTAATCAGAGTTAAGTTAATTTATTTAAAAGAACTCAAAAGCCCTCCCCTCAACTGCATGACTACCGAGGGGACCGCTACATAAAATGTGTGGGGTTAACATTCTGTAGGCTATGGAAACGTAGTGAGAGAGTGTGTTGCTGCACGGACGGGAGAGAGGGGGACACAGTTGGAGGAGAGAGATGTTGCGCAAGAGGCGGAATGAGTGAGCAGTATTATTCAGATAAACTCTGTTTATATTATAAGTTGCAGTGCACAAACCTGCGTGTATATTTTGTGTCTCAAGAGTGTTTACACAACAGTCAGAATGAGAGGACAATCGACACGTTTGGAGAAGCAACTGAATGTTCTACACGAAATTCAGTGACTGGTTTGTGCTGACATGCTAACGCTAATGCTAACGCTAGCTCAGTGAGTTTAGTGTCTGTTCATTGCACGTGGACAGACGTTTTCTAGACATAGTTTAACTTCCACAGTTGGACTGTTGATGTGGTAGTCTGTTGTTTTCGACTGGAAGACACAAAGAGGACATTCCAGTTAGAGCTAGAACAACCAGAGCTTCACTCAAAGTTCTCTGGCAACGTGGGATGAGAAGACTGTCTGGACTGCACACATGATATGCTGCTGCTGTACCTACAACTGTGAGTGACTGAGCTTGGAGCTACAGAAACGTCATCTTTCTTTTGGATCACTGAGGAGTGAAGGGACCATTGCTGGTTTGAGGCCACAACGCACACAAGCAACAAACAGGCCTGCAACTTAAAGGTTTTGGGGAACTTAGCATAGTTTTGCCGGCTTTAAGGGACTGTGTCTTTGTGTGAGTGTGTGAGTGTGTGTGTGTGGGCCCACAACTTAGCATAGGTGTCCTTAAGTGACTCAGGGTAATTTAAAGAGTGTTTACTGTACACATTCAATTAATGTCTTTGAAAGGGTATTTATTATTGGTTGGTATTTTACCATAATAGTATTATTGGATATTTGTATTCCTGAAGGAAGAGGGGTATATTCTTAAGGTTTTCAACCTACAGTGTTCACAGAGTACTTGGTACATTTGTTTACATATTGTATTTATTGTCTATTTACTATTTTTGCACAATCTTTGCACAAAGAGAACTAAATAATTGAGAACTATTTTTCTATATACTGACTTGTGTGAATTCATTTGATTGCCTATTTCTGTTTAGAATAGAGGGTCCATTTGGTTACAAGTAAGCACTAAGGTAAACTGAAGTTAAAAAGGCTTATTACTATATGCTTTGGGTTAAAACTGCATAAAAAGGTCATTTCATGATAGTGTGGTTTTAAAAACAGCTTGAGCATTTTATTAGTAAAAGAAATCCAAGATAATTAAAACTGAGTTAATCAGAGTTAAGTTAATTTATTTAAAAGAACTCAAAAGCCCTCCCCTCAACTGCATGACTACCGAGGGGGCCGCTACATAAAATGGAGGCACTGCTGAGATGATTTTGGATTTCTAAGTATTAATATTAAAAAGTTAACGTAGGAAAAAAAAAACTACATTTCAAAGTTTACTTACAAGCAGTATTAAAATGGATCAAATCGCACTTATATCAGAGCTAAAGAGCTGGTGTCGTGGCGAGGGCCTAGATGTGACTCATGCCTTGATGACCATCGTCCCAGAAGATGTGGAGATCAACAAAGTGGAAGAATCCCTTGAAACTGTGAAGTGCTTGGGACGGGTGCGTGTCAGAGGGAAGAATTTCAGTGCAAGACTGAACCGTCGGATGGTCTTGTGTGAGACCAAAGAGACAGTTAAGGATCCGAGTGTCCCTCCTGAAGTTGTGCCTATTGATGGTGGAGAGGCGTGGCCTATTATCATCATAGGAGAAGCACAAGCAGCTGCTGAAGAGTTTAATGATAAACTAAAAGGGCTACTACAGGCTGAAGGAAAGACAATGGAGGACCTTAAATCACTAATACCCAGTACAGAACCACCCCAAAGCTCCACTGAATCCATACTACGTGCTGTCGGTGATTTGTTGGACAAGACAAACAAACCGTCTGATGGGGGACACTATGTTCGTTTACGCATGTTCTCAGGAGTCCTACCAACCCCACCAGGAGAAGAACCATTTGACCATTGGCTAGAGCAAGCATGGCTTATGGTGGAGGAGACTGACTGCTCTGACAGAGAGAAAAGAAGAAGACTAATGGGAAGCTTGAGAGGGCCAGCTCTAGAAATAGTGAAAGCAGTGCGACACGCCAGCCCAGACGCCAGTCCAAAAGAGTGCTTGGAAGCCCTTGAAAGTGCGTTTGGAAGTGCTGAGTCTGGCGATGATCTCTACTTCGCATTCCGACTGATGCAACAGCAATCAGGAGAGAAGCTATCTGACTTCCTCAGACGCTTAGAACGGTCTCTAGCGAAGGTGATACAGAGAGGAGGCCTTCCTGCTAGCTGCATGGATAAAGCCAGACTGGAGCAACTGCTGAGGGGTGCTACCGCCTCAGACTTGATGCTGATTCAGCTGCGCTTGCGTGAAAGGAAGACTGCTCCGCCAACATTTCTACAGCTCTTGAGTGAGATTCGCACTGAAGAGGAATATGAGGCATCTAGGAAGAAGCTCAGTGCTTCAGTACGCCAAGTACATGTCAACCCAGAAGTGGATGTGAAACAAGCTGAGATCCAGAACTTAAAGGCTGAACTAAAAGAGCTAAAGTCAATGGTTGCATCAGTGGTGACCAAACAAGCCCACTTCAAAGAAGACTACGCAGAGGCTACACACATGAGTACGCCACCTGGTCCAGAGTACCGCCAAGACTCTGAACTAGCTGCTTTGAAGAAAGAAATGAAACGTATGAAACAGAAAGTCAAGAAAAAAGTAACTGAGCCAGATGCTGCAGTTGCAGTTTCGACAGTGGAGGCTTCTAACCAGTTCTCCAACTCCCCAAAGAGACCACCGAAGAAGTCAGAGGAGAATTTCTGCTATCGGTGTGGTGAGAACGGGCATTACGCGACCAAGTGCCGGAGCCCTGAGAATCAAGCCAAGGTGATAAAGAAGCTAATTCAGGCGTTGAAGGTGACAAAACAGCAGTCTGGTGATGCTACAACCAGCCAAGTTGGTGTCAAGAAAGGTGCTGTCACCACATCAGAGCCTGCTGGCATCCCTGAAGGTTTGATTGGCCCACCAAGCATTGTACCGCTGAAAGTGAATGGATATTCTTGTGATGCCTTGTTCGATAGTGGCTCTCAGGTGACCATTATATTCGAGTCCTGGTATGAAACCTACCTGTCTGATGTTCAAATACGTCCAGTGTCTGGTCTAGCCCTCTGGGGCCTAAGTGAGTCTGACCTCAGCTACCCCTACCGCGGTTATGTGGTGGTTGATCTTGAATACCCAGCGAAAGTAGCAGGTGCTGACAAGATCGTGACAGTCCTTGCTCTTATCTGCCCCAGCCCCCGAACTGCAGACCAAACTCCTGTCATCGTGGGGACTAATGCCAGTCATGTCCGACGTCTGGTTCAGCAATGTAAGGAGAAGGGCATTGACATCACCCAGACACTGGGAATTAAAGCTTGTCGCAGAGAGACTGAGCTAAGACCGCATGGTACTGCAACAACCATTGAAGAGGAGGATGATATTGGTTATGTGACATGGCAAGGCCCAGGCCCACTGACTATACCTCCTGGTGGTGACTGCAGTGCAGTCTGCAAAGTCGACTTCAAGCACCAAGTTAACAAAGAAGTTCTGATGGTTGACTCATCGCCTACAGCTCCACTCCCAGCTGGTCTGCTGCTGCAGCCTATGGTGGTGCCCAGCGAAGAAGTGAACATCAACCACTTCAGAATCCTGGTCCAGAATGAGTCGCTGACAGAGACCATCATACCAGTTGGAACTGTCATCGGACATATGTACCTGACTGACGCAGTCACTCCACTCACTCCTTCCAAGACAACAGCACCGGAGTTGGATGCTAATCTGATCGACTTTGGAGACTCACCGGTCTCAGAAGAGTGGAAAGGAAGACTCCGTCAAAAGCTGTCCACAAGGTCTCAGGTGTTCTCACTCCATGAATGGGATGTCGGATTAGCCAAGGACGTAGAGCACACAATCCGATTGTCAGATACCAGACCGTTCCGGGAGCGCTCTCGACGTCTGGCTCCCGCAGACGTGGAAGACGTGAGAAAGCACCTTCAAGAACTGTTGCGTGCAGGGATCATCAAGGAGTCAAGGAGTCCCTACGCGTCCCCAATCGTGATTGTTCGAAAGAAGAATGGGAGCGTAAGGATGTGTATCGACTACAGATTGCTCAACAGCCGAACAATCCCAGATCAGTATACAACTCCATGCATCGACGATGTCCTTGACTCAATGACTGGAAGCAAATGGTTTTCCGTACTCGACCTGCGGAGTGGCTATTATCAAATCGCCATGGCCGAGGAAGATAAGGAAAAGACGGCATTCATCTGCCCACTGGGGTTCTTCCAGTTCGAAAGGATGCCACAGGGAATAACTGGAGCCCCAGCCACGTTCCAAAGATTAATGGAGAAGGCTGTGGGTGACATGAACCTGCTGGAGGTCCTAGTTTACTTAGATGACCTGATTGTGTTTGGCCGAACTCTGGAAGAGCATGAAGAGCGACTTCTCAAAGTCCTTGATCGTCTTGCAGAGGTTGGACTGAAGATCTCAGTCGACAAGTGTCAGTTTTGCCTGCCCAAGGTGAAATACCTCGGACATATTGTGTCGGCCAATGGAGTCTCGCCTGACCCAAACAAGATTGACGTAGTCACCAACTGGCCACAGCCGACGCACCTGAAGGCTCTTCAGTCGTTCTTGGGATTCTGTGGCTATTACAGACGTTTCATCGCCAACTATTCAGCCATCGTCAGGCCGTTGTCAGAACTCACTAAAGGCTATGCCCCAAGGCAGCGGGGTAAGAAGCAAGAGAAAGACAGCACAAAGACTTACCTTAAGGACTCTGAGCCCTTCGGTGAGAGATGGGACCTGTCCTGCACCGAAGCGTTCCACCAGATTATTCACTGTCTCACCCACGCACCTGTCTTGGCTTTCGCAGATCCAAACAAGCCATACGTCCTGCACGTGGACGCCAGCTTGAAAGGGCTTGGCGCAGTCCTCTATCAAGAACACAGTGAGGGACTGAGGCCAGTTGCATTCGCCAGCAGGAAGTTGAAACCGCCAGAAAGAAACTACGCAATTCACCAGTTGGAGTTTCTATCTCTGAAGTGGGCCATAGTGGATAAATTCCATGATTATTTGTATGGTGCCAGATTCACAGTGCGTACAGATAACAACCCACTTACGTATGTGCTCTCAACTGCCAAGCTTAGTGCGGTTGGGCACAGATGGTTGTCTGCATTGTCCACATACGACTTCGATGTCAAGTACAGACCGGGCATACACAACATAGATGCCGACCTGTTGTCCAGGATGACGGATGATAGTGAAGAGGAATGGGAGACCATACCACAGGCTGGTGTGAGATCCATCTGCAAGAAAATCTGCATCCCTGGATCCTTGATCAACCCACCAAGATACGTGGATCAGTTAGGAGCCTCTCCTGACTGTGTGCCTGACATATATGCATTCCCGACGCACTTGGAGTTGAAGTCATTGGGCCAAATGTCAAAGCAAGACCTGATTAAAGCCCAAGAAGAAGATGCAGTCATCAGATCTGCAGTTCAAGCTGTGAAGCAAGGAAAATGGCCTGAAGGAAAGGGTTCCAGCCCAGAACTGGCTCGTCTGAAGAAAGAGATGGGAAAGCTGATGATGAAAGATGAGCTCCTACATCGCTTAAGTAAGAGACCTTCTGGAGAAGAAGTCACCCAACTCGTCCTACCAAGAGAGTTCAGAGAAGTTGTGTTGAAGGCCTCACATGATGACTTGGGACACCTTGGTGTAGAGAGGACTACAGACTTGTTGAGAAGCCGCTTCTTCTGGCCTAAACTGGCGTGTGATGTCGAACAGTACATTAAGAATTGCGGAGAGTGTGTCACTCGAAAGACTCCGTGTCACAGAGCAGCTCCGTTACACCAGATTGTGAGCAGTGGACCGATGGATTTAGTCTGCATCGACTTCCTGTCCATGGAGCCAGATTCTGCAGGCATCAGTAACGTGTTAGTAATGACTGATCACTTTACACGTTACGCTCAGGCTTTCCCCACCAGGAACCAGAAAGCGCAGACCGTTGCGAAGATACTGGTGGACAAGTATTTCCTACATTATGGATTACCAGCTCGGATCCATTCCGATCAAGGAAGAGATTTCGAGAGTCAGTTAATCAAAGAACTCTTGAAGATGATGGGAATCCGAAAGTCACGGACCACTCCGTATCACCCTCAAGGGGACCCACAGCCCGAAAGGTTCAACCGAACTTTACTTTCCATGCTGGGAACTCTTGGCTGTGAGAAGAAAAGACAGTGGAGCAAACACGTTGGTTACCTTGTTCATGCATACAACAGTACCAAGTGTGACGCTACAGGGTACTCACCCTATTTCTTATTATTCGGCAGAGAAGCAAGACTGCCAATAGACTTGTGTTTTGGAACTTCTCCGGACGGAAAAGATGAAGCTTGCCATTCCCGCTACGTAGCCAAGTTGAAAGAGGACTTGCAGAGAGCTTACAAGCTTGCCTCTGAAACTGCCGACAAGACACACCAAAGGAACAAGAGGTCCTACGACAAAAGAGTCGGATTCCAGAAATTGGATATCGGCGACAGAGTGTTGCTGAGGAACTTAGGACTGAAGGGGAAACACAAGCTGGAGAGCCGGTGGAGTCCTATCCCTTACGTTGTGCTGGGAAAGATGCCCAATCTTCCTGTGTACAAAGTTAAACCGGAAGATGGGAAAGGAGGAGTAAAAACCCTTCATCGAGATCATCTCCTGCCGATTGGACAACTAGTGAGAATGCCGACTGTGAGTAAGGAGGAAAACTCACCTGTCAAACCAAGGACAAGAGCTGAGACTCAAAAGAGAACAAAGAAAGTCTTACCTGACGAAGAGGAAGCTCTGCAAGAGTTACATGACCTTACAGACTCATCTTCAGAAGAGGAGCACTACTTACCTAAGAAAAAGTACAGTACTTACCTGAAGGAAATCCTACAAAGGGAAAGAGATACTGCCAGAACGTCAGACCTCATCCAAGATGACAGTGATGCTCAACAGTCAGATGGAAATCCTGTTGAAGAGGACTTATCGGAGGATGAGAGTTCAGAAGAGGAGAACCACATCGTTGAAGAAGTGGATACAGCTCAAGATTCCGTTCCTGAGGAAGAAAGTGATCCCGAAGAAGAGAACGATCCTGAGTCTAACACTCGCCACGATAACCAGAAAGAGACAGAGTCTAATTTGACAAACAAACCAGAAACCCGCCCAAAGAGAACCCTGAAACCAGTCATTAGGTTAACTTATGATGAGCCTGGTAGAGCAAGAGATCAGCCTCTCACAATAGTTCATAGAGGTGTGATCATCAAAATAGGAAAAGGTTAAGCTACTACATGCACCTTTCTTCTCATAACTTTTGAGGTTATGTTTATGTTGTTTGATGAGGACATCAAAGCCTTTAGAAGGGGGAGTGTGTAACCCAGTTAAGAAATAGGTTATGCTTAACTATTATTAAAATCATTTAGATAAGGGTTTGTTTAAAAAGTGTTAAAAGCCTTTTATATATGTATGATGTGTTTTTGTTTAAAAACGTTTTGTAACTTTTGTTTTTGTTTTAAAAGAAACGTGAATCTGTTATTTCTATACCAGCACTCATGGGGTTAACATTCTGTAGGCTATGGAAACGTAGTGAGAGAGTGTGTTGCTGCACGGACGGGAGAGAGGGGGACACAGTTGGAGGAGAGAGATGTTGCGCAAGAGGCGGAATGAGTGAGCAGTATTATTCAGATAAACTCTGTTTATATTATAAGTTGCAGTGCACAAACCTGCGTGTATATTTTGTGTCTCAAGAGTGTTTACACAACAGTCAGAATGAGAGGACAATCGACACGTTTGGAGAAGCAACTGAATGTTCTACACGAAATTCAGTGACTGGTTTGTGCTGACATGCTAACGCTAATGCTAACGCTAGCTCAGTGAGTTTAGTGTCTGTTCATTGCACGTGGACAGACGTTTTCTAGACATAGTTTAACTTCCACAGTTGGACTGTTGATGTGGTAGTCTGTTGTTTTCGACTGGAAGACACAAAGAGGACATTCCAGTTAGAGCTAGAACAACCAGAGCTTCACTCAAAGTTCTCTGGCAACGTGGGATGAGAAGACTGTCTGGACTGCACACATGATATGCTGCTGCTGTACCTACAACTGTGAGTGACTGAGCTTGGAGCTACAGAAACGTCATCTTTCTTTTGGATCACTGAGGAGTGAAGGGACCATTGCTGGTTTGAGGCCACAACGCACACAAGCAACAAACAGGCCTGCAACTTAAAGGTTTTGGGGAACTTAGCATAGTTTTGCCGGCTTTAAGGGACTGTGTCTTTGTGTGAGTGTGTGAGTGTGTGTGTGTGGGCCCACAACTTAGCATAGGTGTCCTTAAGTGACTCAGGGTAATTTAAAGAGTGTTTACTGTACACATTCAATTAATGTCTTTGAAAGGGTATTTATTATTGGTTGGTATTTTACCATAATAGTATTATTGGATATTTGTATTCCTGAAGGAAGAGGGGTATATTCTTAAGGTTTTCAACCTACAGTGTTCACAGAGCACTTGGTACATTTGTTTACATATTGTATTTATTGTCTATTTACTATTTTTGCACAATCTTTGCACAAAGAGAACTAAATAATTGAGAACTATTTTTCTATATACTGACTTGTGTGAATTCATTTGATTGCCTATTTCTGTTTAGAATAGAGGGTCCATTTGGTTACAAGTAAGCACTAAGGTAAACTGAAGTTAAAAAGGCTTATTACTATATGCTTTGGGTTAAAACTGCATAAAAAGGTCATTTCATGATAGTGTGGTTTTAAAAACAGCTTGAGCATTTTATTAGTAAAAGAAATCCAAGATAATTAAAACTGAGTTAATCAGAGTTAAGTTAATTTATTTAAAATAACTCAAAAGCCCTCCCCTCAACTGCATGACTACCGAGGGGACCGCTACATAAAATGTGTGGGGTTAACATTCTGTAGGCTATGGAAACGTAGTGAGAGAGTGTGTTGCTGCACGGACGGGAGAGAGGGGGACACAGTTGGAGGAGAGAGATGTTGCGCAAGAGGCGGAATGAGTGAGCAGTATTATTCAGATAAACTCTGTTTATATTATAAGTTGCAGTGCACAAACCTGCGTGTATATTTTGTGTCTCAAGAGTGTTTACACAACAGTCAGAATGAGAGGACAATCGACACGTTTGGAGAAGCAACTGAATGTTCTACATGAAATTCAGTGACTGGTTTGTGCTGACATGCTAACGCTAATGCTAACGCTAGCTCAGTGAGTTTAGTGTCTGTTCATTGCACGTGGACAGACGTTTTCTAGACATAGTTTAACTTCCACAGTTGGACTGTTGATGTGGTAGTCTGTTGTTTTCGACTGGAAGACACAAAGAGGACATTCCAGTTAGAGCTAGAACAACCAGAGCTTCACTCAAAGTTCTCTGGCAACGTGGGATGAGAAGACTGTCTGGACTGCACACATGATATGCTGCTGCTGTACCTACAACTGTGAGTGACTGAGCTTGGAGCTACAGAAACGTCATCTTTCTTTTGGATCACTGAGGAGTGAAGGGACCATTGCTGGTTTGAGGCCACAACGCACACAAGCAACAAACAGGCCTGCAACTTAAAGGTTTTGGGGAACTTAGCATAGTTTTGCCGGCTTTAAGGGACTGTGTCTTTGTGTGAGTGTGTGAGTGTGTGTGTGTGGGCCCACAACTTAGCATAGGTGTCCTTAAGTGACTCAGGGTAATTTAAAGAGTGTTTACTGTACACATTCAATTAATGTCTTTGAAAGGGTATTTATTATTGGTTGGTATTTTACCATAATAGTATTATTGGATATTTGTATTCCTGAAGGAAGAGGGGTATATTCTTAAGGTTTTCAACCTACAGTGTTCACAGAGCACTTGGTACATTTGTTTACATATTGTATTTATTGTCTATTTACTATTTTTGCACAATCTTTGCACAAAGAGAACTAAATAATTGAGAACTATTTTTCTATATACTGACTTGTGTGAATTCATTTGATTGCCTATTTCTGTTTAGAATAGAGGGTCCATTTGGTTACAAGTAAGCACTAAGGTAAACTGAAGTTAAAAAGGCTTATTACTATATGCTTTGGGTTAAAACTGCATAAAAAGGTCATTTCATGATAGTGTGGTTTTAAAAACAGCTTGAGCATTTTATTAGTAAAAGAAATCCAAGATAATTAAAACTGAGTTAATCAGAGTTAAGTTAATTTATTTAAAAGAACTCAAAAGCCCTCCCCTCAACTGCATGACTACCGAGGGGGCCGCTACATAAAATGGAGGCACTGCTGAGATGATTTTGGATTTCTAAGTATTAATATTAAAAAGTTAACGTAGGAAAAAAAAAACTACATTTCAAAGTTTACTTACAAGCAGTATTAAAATGGATCAAATCGCACTTATATCAGAGCTAAAGAGCTGGTGTCGTGGCGAGGGCCTAGATGTGACTCATGCCTTGATGACCATCGTCCCAGAAGATGTGGAGATCAACAAAGTGGAAGAATCCCTTGAAACTGTGAAGTGCTTGGGACGGGTGCGTGTCAGAGGGAAGAATTTCAGTGCAAGACTGAACCGTCGGATGGTCTTGTGTGAGACCAAAGAGACAGTTAAGGATCCGAGTGTCCCTCCTGAAGTTGTGCCTATTGATGGTGGAGAGGCGTGGCCTATTATCATCATAGGAGAAGCACAAGCAGCTGCTGAAGAGTTTAATGATAAACTAAAAGGGCTACTACAGGCTGAAGGAAAGACAATGGAGGACCTTAAATCACTAATACCCAGTACAGAACCACCCCAAAGCTCCACTGAATCCATACTACGTGCTGTCGGTGATTTGTTGGACAAGACAAACAAACCGTCTGATGGGGGACACTATGTTCGTTTACGCATGTTCTCAGGAGTCCTACCAACCCCACCAGGAGAAGAACCATTTGACCATTGGCTAGAGCAAGCATGGCTTATGGTGGAGGAGACTGACTGCTCTGACAGAGAGAAAAGAAGAAGACTAATGGGAAGCTTGAGAGGGCCAGCTCTAGAAATAGTGAAAGCAGTGCGACACGCCAGCCCAGACGCCAGTCCAAAAGAGTGCTTGGAAGCCCTTGAAAGTGCGTTTGGAAGTGCTGAGTCTGGCGATGATCTCTACTTCGCATTCCGACTGATGCAACAGCAATCAGGAGAGAAGCTATCTGACTTCCTCAGACGCTTAGAACGGTCTCTAGCGAAGGTGATACAGAGAGGAGGCCTTCCTGCTAGCTGCATGGATAAAGCCAGACTGGAGCAACTGCTGAGGGGTGCTACCGCCTCAGACTTGATGCTGATTCAGCTGCGCTTGCGTGAAAGGAAGACTGCTCCGCCAACATTTCTACAGCTCTTGAGTGAGATTCGCACTGAAGAGGAATATGAGGCATCTAGGAAGAAGCTCAGTGCTTCAGTACGCCAAGTACATGTCAACCCAGAAGTGGATGTGAAACAAGCTGAGATCCAGAACTTAAAGGCTGAACTAAAAGAGCTAAAGTCAATGGTTGCATCAGTGGTGACCAAACAAGCCCACTTCAAAGAAGACTACGCAGAGGCTACACACATGAGTACGCCACCTGGTCCAGAGTACCGCCAAGACTCTGAACTAGCTGCTTTGAAGAAAGAAATGAAACGTATGAAACAGAAAGTCAAGAAAAAAGTAACTGAGCCAGATGCTGCAGTTGCAGTTTCGACAGTGGAGGCTTCTAACCAGTTCTCCAACTCCCCAAAGAGACCACCGAAGAAGTCAGAGGAGAATTTCTGCTATCGGTGTGGTGAGAACGGGCATTACGCGACCAAGTGCCGGAGCCCTGAGAATCAAGCCAAGGTGATAAAGAAGCTAATTCAGGCGTTGAAGGTGACAAAACAGCAGTCTGGTGATGCTACAACCAGCCAAGTTGGTGTCAAGAAAGGTGCTGTCACCACATCAGAGCCTGCTGGCATCCCTGAAGGTTTGATTGGCCCACCAAGCATTGTACCGCTGAAAGTGAATGGATATTCTTGTGATGCCTTGTTCGATAGTGGCTCTCAGGTGACCATTATATTCGAGTCCTGGTATGAAACCTACCTGTCTGATGTTCAAATACGTCCAGTGTCTGGTCTAGCCCTCTGGGGCCTAAGTGAGTCTGACCTCAGCTACCCCTACCGCGGTTATGTGGTGGTTGATCTTGAATACCCAGCGAAAGTAGCAGGTGCTGACAAGATCGTGACAGTCCTTGCTCTTATCTGCCCCAGCCCCCGAACTGCAGACCAAACTCCTGTCATCGTGGGGACTAATGCCAGTCATGTCCGACGTCTGGTTCAGCAATGTAAGGAGAAGGGCATTGACATCACCCAGACACTGGGAATTAAAGCTTGTCGCAGAGAGACTGAGCTAAGACCGCATGGTACTGCAACAACCATTGAAGAGGAGGATGATATTGGTTATGTGACATGGCAAGGCCCAGGCCCACTGACTATACCTCCTGGTGGTGACTGCAGTGCAGTCTGCAAAGTCGACTTCAAGCACCAAGTTAACAAAGAAGTTCTGATGGTTGACTCATCGCCTACAGCTCCACTCCCAGCTGGTCTGCTGCTGCAGCCTATGGTGGTGCCCAGCGAAGAAGTGAACATCAACCACTTCAGAATCCTGGTCCAGAATGAGTCGCTGACAGAGACCATCATACCAGTTGGAACTGTCATCGGACATATGTACCTGACTGACGCAGTCACTCCACTCACTCCTTCCAAGACAACAGCACCGGAGTTGGATGCTAATCTGATCGACTTTGGAGACTCACCGGTCTCAGAAGAGTGGAAAGGAAGACTCCGTCAAAAGCTGTCCACAAGGTCTCAGGTGTTCTCACTCCATGAATGGGATGTCGGATTAGCCAAGGACGTAGAGCACACAATCCGATTGTCAGATACCAGACCGTTCCGGGAGCGCTCTCGACGTCTGGCTCCCGCAGACGTGGAAGACGTGAGAAAGCACCTTCAAGAACTGTTGCGTGCAGGGATCGTCAAGGAGTCCCTACGCGTCCCCAATCGTGATTGTTCGAAAGAAGAATGGGAGCGTAAGGATGTGTATCGACTACAGATTGCTCAACAGCCGAACAATCCCAGATCAGTATACAACTCCATGCATCGACGATGTCCTTGACTCAATGACTGGAAGCAAATGGTTTTCCGTACTCGACCTGCGGAGTGGCTATTATCAAATCGCCATGGCCGAGGAAGATAAGGAAAAGACGGCATTCATCTGCCCACTGGGGTTCTTCCAGTTCGAAAGGATGCCACAGGGAATAACTGGAGCCCCAGCCACGTTCCAAAGATTAATGGAGAAGGCTGTGGGTGACATGAACCTGCTGGAGGTCCTAGTTTACTTAGATGACCTGATTGTGTTTGGCCGAACTCTGGAAGAGCATGAAGAGCGACTTCTCAAAGTCCTTGATCGTCTTGCAGAGGTTGGACTGAAGATCTCAGTCGACAAGTGTCAGTTTTGCCTGCCCAAGGTGAAATACCTCGGACATATTGTGTCGGCCAATGGAGTCTCGCCTGACCCAAACAAGATTGACGTAGTCACCAACTGGCCACAGCCGACGCACCTGAAGGCTCTTCAGTCGTTCTTGGGATTCTGTGGCTATTACAGACGTTTCATCGCCAACTATTCAGCCATCGTCAGGCCGTTGTCAGAACTCACTAAAGGCTATGCCCCAAGGCAGCGGGGTAAGAAGCAAGAGAAAGACAGCACAAAGACTTACCTTAAGGACTCTGAGCCCTTCGGTGAGAGATGGGACCTGTCCTGCACCGAAGCGTTCCACCAGATTATTCACTGTCTCACCCACGCACCTGTCTTGGCTTTCGCAGATCCAAACAAGCCATACGTCCTGCACGTGGACGCCAGCTTGAAAGGGCTTGGCGCAGTCCTCTATCAAGAACACAGTGAGGGACTGAGGCCAGTTGCATTCGCCAGCAGGAAGTTGAAACCGCCAGAAAGAAACTACGCAATTCACCAGTTGGAGTTTCTATCTCTGAAGTGGGCCATAGTGGATAAATTCCATGATTATTTGTATGGTGCCAGATTCACAGTGCGTACAGATAACAACCCACTTACGTATGTGCTCTCAACTGCCAAGCTTAGTGCGGTTGGGCACAGATGGTTGTCTGCATTGTCCACATACGACTTCGATGTCAAGTACAGACCGGGCATACACAACATAGATGCCGACCTGTTGTCCAGGATGACGGATGATAGTGAAGAGGAATGGGAGACCATACCACAGGCTGGTGTGAGATCCATCTGCAAGAAAATCTGCATCCCTGGATCCTTGATCAACCCACCAAGATACGTGGATCAGTTAGGAGCCTCTCCTGACTGTGTGCCTGACATATATGCATTCCCGACGCACTTGGAGTTGAAGTCATTGGGCCAAATGTCAAAGCAAGACCTGATTAAAGCCCAAGAAGAAGATGCAGTCATCAGATCTGCAGTTCAAGCTGTGAAGCAAGGAAAATGGCCTGAAGGAAAGGGTTCCAGCCCAGAACTGGCTCGTCTGAAGAAAGAGATGGGAAAGCTGATGATGAAAGATGAGCTCCTACATCGCTTAAGTAAGAGACCTTCTGGAGAAGAAGTCACCCAACTCGTCCTACCAAGAGAGTTCAGAGAAGTTGTGTTGAAGGCCTCACATGATGACTTGGGACACCTTGGTGTAGAGAGGACTACAGACTTGTTGAGAAGCCGCTTCTTCTGGCCTAAACTGGCGTGTGATGTCGAACAGTACATTAAGAATTGCGGAGAGTGTGTCACTCGAAAGACTCCGTGTCACAGAGCAGCTCCGTTACACCAGATTGTGAGCAGTGGACCGATGGATTTAGTCTGCATCGACTTCCTGTCCATGGAGCCAGATTCTGCAGGCATCAGTAACGTGTTAGTAATGACTGATCACTTTACACGTTACGCTCAGGCTTTCCCCACCAGGAACCAGAAAGCGCAGACCGTTGCGAAGATACTGGTGGACAAGTATTTCCTACATTATGGATTACCAGCTCGGATCCATTCCGATCAAGGAAGAGATTTCGAGAGTCAGTTAATCAAAGAACTCTTGAAGATGATGGGAATCCGAAAGTCACGGACCACTCCGTATCACCCTCAAGGGGACCCACAGCCCGAAAGGTTCAACCGAACTTTACTTTCCATGCTGGGAACTCTTGGCTGTGAGAAGAAAAGACAGTGGAGCAAACACGTTGGTTACCTTGTTCATGCATACAACAGTACCAAGTGTGACGCTACAGGGTACTCACCCTATTTCTTATTATTCGGCAGAGAAGCAAGACTGCCAATAGACTTGTGTTTTGGAACTTCTCCGGACGGAAAAGATGAAGCTTGCCATTCCCGCTACGTAGCCAAGTTGAAAGAGGACTTGCAGAGAGCTTACAAGCTTGCCTCTGAAACTGCCGACAAGACACACCAAAGGAACAAGAGGTCCTACGACAAAAGAGTCGGATTCCAGAAATTGGATATCGGCGACAGAGTGTTGCTGAGGAACTTAGGACTGAAGGGGAAACACAAGCTGGAGAGCCGGTGGAGTCCTATCCCTTACGTTGTGCTGGGAAAGATGCCCAATCTTCCTGTGTACAAAGTTAAACCGGAAGATGGGAAAGGAGGAGTAAAAACCCTTCATCGAGATCATCTCCTGCCGATTGGACAACTAGTGAGAATGCCGACTGTGAGTAAGGAGGAAAACTCACCTGTCAAACCAAGGACAAGAGCTGAGACTCAAAAGAGAACAAAGAAAGTCTTACCTGACGAAGAGGAAGCTCTGCAAGAGTTACATGACCTTACAGACTCATCTTCAGAAGAGGAGCACTACTTACCTAAGAAAAAGTACAGTACTTACCTGAAGGAAATCCTACAAAGGGAAAGAGATACTGCCAGAACGTCAGACCTCATCCAAGATGACAGTGATGCTCAACAGTCAGATGGAAATCCTGTTGAAGAGGACTTATCGGAGGATGAGAGTTCAGAAGAGGAGAACCACATCGTTGAAGAAGTGGATACAGCTCAAGATTCCGTTCCTGAGGAAGAAAGTGATCCCGAAGAAGAGAACGATCCTGAGTCTAACACTCGCCACGATAACCAGAAAGAGACAGAGTCTAATTTGACAAACAAACCAGAAACCCGCCCAAAGAGAACCCTGAAACCAGTCATTAGGTTAACTTATGATGAGCCTGGTAGAGCAAGAGATCAGCCTCTCACAATAGTTCATAGAGGTGTGATCATCAAAATAGGAAAAGGTTAAGCTACTACATGCACCTTTCTTCTCATAACTTTTGAGGTTATGTTTATGTTGTTTGATGAGGACATCAAAGCCTTTAGAAGGGGGAGTGTGTAACCCAGTTAAGAAATAGGTTATGCTTAACTATTATTAAAATCATTTAGATAAGGGTTTGTTTAAAAAGTGTTAAAAGCCTTTTATATATGTATGATGTGTTTTTGTTTAAAAACGTTTTGTAACTTTTGTTTTTGTTTTAAAAGAAACGTGAATCTGTTATTTCTATACCAGCACTCATGGGGTTAACATTCTGTAGGCTATGGAAACGTAGTGAGAGAGTGTGTTGCTGCACGGACGGGAGAGAGGGGGACACAGTTGGAGGAGAGAGATGTTGCGCAAGAGGCGGAATGAGTGAGCAGTATTATTCAGATAAACTCTGTTTATATTATAAGTTGCAGTGCACAAACCTGCGTGTATATTTTGTGTCTCAAGAGTGTTTACACAACAGTCAGAATGAGAGGACAATCGACACGTTTGGAGAAGCAACTGAATGTTCTACACGAAATTCAGTGACTGGTTTGTGCTGACATGCTAACGCTAATGCTAACGCTAGCTCAGTGAGTTTAGTGTCTGTTCATTGCACGTGGACAGACGTTTTCTAGACATAGTTTAACTTCCACAGTTGGACTGTTGATGTGGTAGTCTGTTGTTTTCGACTGGAAGACACAAAGAGGACATTCCAGTTAGAGCTAGAACAACCAGAGCTTCACTCAAAGTTCTCTGGCAACGTGGGATGAGAAGACTGTCTGGACTGCACACATGATATGCTGCTGCTGTACCTACAACTGTGAGTGACTGAGCTTGGAGCTACAGAAACGTCATCTTTCTTTTGGATCACTGAGGAGTGAAGGGACCATTGCTGGTTTGAGGCCACAACGCACACAAGCAACAAACAGGCCTGCAACTTAAAGGTTTTGGGGAACTTAGCATAGTTTTGCCGGCTTTAAGGGACTGTGTCTTTGTGTGAGTGTGTGAGTGTGTGTGTGTGGGCCCACAACTTAGCATAGGTGTCCTTAAGTGACTCAGGGTAATTTAAAGAGTGTTTACTGTACACATTCAATTAATGTCTTTGAAAGGGTATTTATTATTGGTTGGTATTTTACCATAATAGTATTATTGGATATTTGTATTCCTGAAGGAAGAGGGGTATATTCTTAAGGTTTTCAACCTACAGTGTTCACAGAGCACTTGGTACATTTGTTTACATATTGTATTTATTGTCTATTTACTATTTTTGCACAATCTTTGCACAAAGAGAACTAAATAATTGAGAACTATTTTTCTATATACTGACTTGTGTGAATTCATTTGATTGCCTATTTCTGTTTAGAATAGAGGGTCCATTTGGTTACAAGTAAGCACTAAGGTAAACTGAAGTTAAAAAGGCTTATTACTATATGCTTTGGGTTAAAACTGCATAAAAAGGTCATTTCATGATAGTGTGGTTTTAAAAACAGCTTGAGCATTTTATTAGTAAAAGAAATCCAAGATAATTAAAACTGAGTTAATCAGAGTTAAGTTAATTTATTTAAAAGAACTCAAAAGCCCTCCCCTCAACTGCATGACTACCGAGGGGACCGCTACATAAAATGTGTGGGGTTAACATTCTGTAGGCTATGGAAACGTAGTGAGAGAGTGTGTTGCTGCACGGACGGGAGAGAGGGGGACACAGTTGGAGGAGAGAGATGTTGCGCAAGAGGCGGAATGAGTGAGCAGTATTATTCAGATAAACTCTGTTTATATTATAAGTTGCAGTGCACAAACCTGCGTGTATATTTTGTGTCTCAAGAGTGTTTACACAACAGTCAGAATGAGAGGACAATCGACACGTTTGGAGAAGCAACTGAATGTTCTACATGAAATTCAGTGACTGGTTTGTGCTGACATGCTAACGCTAATGCTAACGCTAGCTCAGTGAGTTTAGTGTCTGTTCATTGCACGTGGACAGACGTTTTCTAGACATAGTTTAACTTCCACAGTTGGACTGTTGATGTGGTAGTCTGTTGTTTTCGACTGGAAGACACAAAGAGGACATTCCAGTTAGAGCTAGAACAACCAGAGCTTCACTCAAAGTTCTCTGGCAACGTGGGATGAGAAGACTGTCTGGACTGCACACATGATATGCTGCTGCTGTACCTACAACTGTGAGTGACTGAGCTTGGAGCTACAGAAACGTCATCTTTCTTTTGGATCACTGAGGAGTGAAGGGACCATTGCTGGTTTGAGGCCACAACGCACACAAGCAACAAACAGGCCTGCAACTTAAAGGTTTTGGGGAACTTAGCATAGTTTTGCCGGCTTTAAGGGACTGTGTCTTTGTGTGAGTGTGTGAGTGTGTGTGTGTGGGCCCACAACTTAGCATAGGTGTCCTTAAGTGACTCAGGGTAATTTAAAGAGTGTTTACTGTACACATTCAATTAATGTCTTTGAAAGGGTATTTATTATTGGTTGGTATTTTACCATAATAGTATTATTGGATATTTGTATTCCTGAAGGAAGAGGGGTATATTCTTAAGGTTTTCAACCTACAGTGTTCACAGAGCACTTGGTACATTTGTTTACATATTGTATTTATTGTCTATTTACTATTTTTGCACAATCTTTGCACAAAGAGAACTAAATAATTGAGAACTATTTTTCTATATACTGACTTGTGTGAATTCATTTGATTGCCTATTTCTGTTTAGAATAGAGGGTCCATTTGGTTACAAGTAAGCACTAAGGTAAACTGAAGTTAAAAAGGCTTATTACTATATGCTTTGGGTTAAAACTGCATAAAAAGGTCATTTCATGATAGTGTGGTTTTAAAAACAGCTTGAGCATTTTATTAGTAAAAGAAATCCAAGATAATTAAAACTGAGTTAATCAGAGTTAAGTTAATTTATTTAAAAGAACTCAAAAGCCCTCCCCTCAACTGCATGACTACCGAGGGGGCCGCTACATAAAATGGAGGCACTGCTGAGATGATTTTGGATTTCTAAGTATTAATATTAAAAAGTTAACGTAGGAAAAAAAAAACTACATTTCAAAGTTTACTTACAAGCAGTATTAAAATGGATCAAATCGCACTTATATCAGAGCTAAAGAGCTGGTGTCGTGGCGAGGGCCTAGATGTGACTCATGCCTTGATGACCATCGTCCCAGAAGATGTGGAGATCAACAAAGTGGAAGAATCCCTTGAAACTGTGAAGTGCTTGGGACGGGTGCGTGTCAGAGGGAAGAATTTCAGTGCAAGACTGAACCGTCGGATGGTCTTGTGTGAGACCAAAGAGACAGTTAAGGATCCGAGTGTCCCTCCTGAAGTTGTGCCTATTGATGGTGGAGAGGCGTGGCCTATTATCATCATAGGAGAAGCACAAGCAGCTGCTGAAGAGTTTAATGATAAACTAAAAGGGCTACTACAGGCTGAAGGAAAGACAATGGAGGACCTTAAATCACTAATACCCAGTACAGAACCACCCCAAAGCTCCACTGAATCCATACTACGTGCTGTCGGTGATTTGTTGGACAAGACAAACAAACCGTCTGATGGGGGACACTATGTTCGTTTACGCATGTTCTCAGGAGTCCTACCAACCCCACCAGGAGAAGAACCATTTGACCATTGGCTAGAGCAAGCATGGCTTATGGTGGAGGAGACTGACTGCTCTGACAGAGAGAAAAGAAGAAGACTAATGGGAAGCTTGAGAGGGCCAGCTCTAGAAATAGTGAAAGCAGTGCGACACGCCAGCCCAGACGCCAGTCCAAAAGAGTGCTTGGAAGCCCTTGAAAGTGCGTTTGGAAGTGCTGAGTCTGGCGATGATCTCTACTTCGCATTCCGACTGATGCAACAGCAATCAGGAGAGAAGCTATCTGACTTCCTCAGACGCTTAGAACGGTCTCTAGCGAAGGTGATACAGAGAGGAGGCCTTCCTGCTAGCTGCATGGATAAAGCCAGACTGGAGCAACTGCTGAGGGGTGCTACCGCCTCAGACTTGATGCTGATTCAGCTGCGCTTGCGTGAAAGGAAGACTGCTCCGCCAACATTTCTACAGCTCTTGAGTGAGATTCGCACTGAAGAGGAATATGAGGCATCTAGGAAGAAGCTCAGTGCTTCAGTACGCCAAGTACATGTCAACCCAGAAGTGGATGTGAAACAAGCTGAGATCCAGAACTTAAAGGCTGAACTAAAAGAGCTAAAGTCAATGGTTGCATCAGTGGTGACCAAACAAGCCCACTTCAAAGAAGACTACGCAGAGGCTACACACATGAGTACGCCACCTGGTCCAGAGTACCGCCAAGACTCTGAACTAGCTGCTTTGAAGAAAGAAATGAAACGTATGAAACAGAAAGTCAAGAAAAAAGTAACTGAGCCAGATGCTGCAGTTGCAGTTTCGACAGTGGAGGCTTCTAACCAGTTCTCCAACTCCCCAAAGAGACCACCGAAGAAGTCAGAGGAGAATTTCTGCTATCGGTGTGGTGAGAACGGGCATTACGCGACCAAGTGCCGGAGCCCTGAGAATCAAGCCAAGGTGATAAAGAAGCTAATTCAGGCGTTGAAGGTGACAAAACAGCAGTCTGGTGATGCTACAACCAGCCAAGTTGGTGTCAAGAAAGGTGCTGTCACCACATCAGAGCCTGCTGGCATCCCTGAAGGTTTGATTGGCCCACCAAGCATTGTACCGCTGAAAGTGAATGGATATTCTTGTGATGCCTTGTTCGATAGTGGCTCTCAGGTGACCATTATATTCGAGTCCTGGTATGAAACCTACCTGTCTGATGTTCAAATACGTCCAGTGTCTGGTCTAGCCCTCTGGGGCCTAAGTGAGTCTGACCTCAGCTACCCCTACCGCGGTTATGTGGTGGTTGATCTTGAATACCCAGCGAAAGTAGCAGGTGCTGACAAGATCGTGACAGTCCTTGCTCTTATCTGCCCCAGCCCCCGAACTGCAGACCAAACTCCTGTCATCGTGGGGACTAATGCCAGTCATGTCCGACGTCTGGTTCAGCAATGTAAGGAGAAGGGCATTGACATCACCCAGACACTGGGAATTAAAGCTTGTCGCAGAGAGACTGAGCTAAGACCGCATGGTACTGCAACAACCATTGAAGAGGAGGATGATATTGGTTATGTGACATGGCAAGGCCCAGGCCCACTGACTATACCTCCTGGTGGTGACTGCAGTGCAGTCTGCAAAGTCGACTTCAAGCACCAAGTTAACAAAGAAGTTCTGATGGTTGACTCATCGCCTACAGCTCCACTCCCAGCTGGTCTGCTGCTGCAGCCTATGGTGGTGCCCAGCGAAGAAGTGAACATCAACCACTTCAGAATCCTGGTCCAGAATGAGTCGCTGACAGAGACCATCATACCAGTTGGAACTGTCATCGGACATATGTACCTGACTGACGCAGTCACTCCACTCACTCCTTCCAAGACAACAGCACCGGAGTTGGATGCTAATCTGATCGACTTTGGAGACTCACCGGTCTCAGAAGAGTGGAAAGGAAGACTCCGTCAAAAGCTGTCCACAAGGTCTCAGGTGTTCTCACTCCATGAATGGGATGTCGGATTAGCCAAGGACGTAGAGCACACAATCCGATTGTCAGATACCAGACCGTTCCGGGAGCGCTCTCGACGTCTGGCTCCCGCAGACGTGGAAGACGTGAGAAAGCACCTTCAAGAACTGTTGCGTGCAGGGATCGTCAAGGAGTCCCTACGCGTCCCCAATCGTGATTGTTCGAAAGAAGAATGGGAGCGTAAGGATGTGTATCGACTACAGATTGCTCAACAGCCGAACAATCCCAGATCAGTATACAACTCCATGCATCGACGATGTCCTTGACTCAATGACTGGAAGCAAATGGTTTTCCGTACTCGACCTGCGGAGTGGCTATTATCAAATCGCCATGGCCGAGGAAGATAAGGAAAAGACGGCATTCATCTGCCCACTGGGGTTCTTCCAGTTCGAAAGGATGCCACAGGGAATAACTGGAGCCCCAGCCACGTTCCAAAGATTAATGGAGAAGGCTGTGGGTGACATGAACCTGCTGGAGGTCCTAGTTTACTTAGATGACCTGATTGTGTTTGGCCGAACTCTGGAAGAGCATGAAGAGCGACTTCTCAAAGTCCTTGATCGTCTTGCAGAGGTTGGACTGAAGATCTCAGTCGACAAGTGTCAGTTTTGCCTGCCCAAGGTGAAATACCTCGGACATATTGTGTCGGCCAATGGAGTCTCGCCTGACCCAAACAAGATTGACGTAGTCACCAACTGGCCACAGCCGACGCACCTGAAGGCTCTTCAGTCGTTCTTGGGATTCTGTGGCTATTACAGACGTTTCATCGCCAACTATTCAGCCATCGTCAGGCCGTTGTCAGAACTCACTAAAGGCTATGCCCCAAGGCAGCGGGGTAAGAAGCAAGAGAAAGACAGCACAAAGACTTACCTTAAGGACTCTGAGCCCTTCGGTGAGAGATGGGACCTGTCCTGCACCGAAGCGTTCCACCAGATTATTCACTGTCTCACCCACGCACCTGTCTTGGCTTTCGCAGATCCAAACAAGCCATACGTCCTGCACGTGGACGCCAGCTTGAAAGGGCTTGGCGCAGTCCTCTATCAAGAACACAGTGAGGGACTGAGGCCAGTTGCATTCGCCAGCAGGAAGTTGAAACCGCCAGAAAGAAACTACGCAATTCACCAGTTGGAGTTTCTATCTCTGAAGTGGGCCATAGTGGATAAATTCCATGATTATTTGTATGGTGCCAGATTCACAGTGCGTACAGATAACAACTCACTTACGTATGTGCTCTCAACTGCCAAGCTTAGTGCGGTTGGGCACAGATGGTTGTCTGCATTGTCCACATACGACTTCGATGTCAAGTACAGACCGGGCATACACAACATAGATGCCGACCTGTTGTCCAGGATGACGGATGATAGTGAAGAGGAATGGGAGACCATACCACAGGCTGGTGTGAGATCCATCTGCAAGAAAATCTGCATCCCTGGATCCTTGATCAACCCACCAAGATACGTGGATCAGTTAGGAGCCTCTCCTGACTGTGTGCCTGACATATATGCATTCCCGACGCACTTGGAGTTGAAGTCATTGGGCCAAATGTCAAAGCAAGACCTGATTAAAGCCCAAGAAGAAGATGCAGTCATCAGATCTGCAGTTCAAGCTGTGAAGCAAGGAAAATGGCCTGAAGGAAAGGGTTCCAGCCCAGAACTGGCTCGTCTGAAGAAAGAGATGGGAAAGCTGATGATGAAAGATGAGCTCCTACATCGCTTAAGTAAGAGACCTTCTGGAGAAGAAGTCACCCAACTCGTCCTACCAAGAGAGTTCAGAGAAGTTGTGTTGAAGGCCTCACATGATGACTTGGGACACCTTGGTGTAGAGAGGACTACAGACTTGTTGAGAAGCCGCTTCTTCTGGCCTAAACTGGCGTGTGATGTCGAACAGTACATTAAGAATTGCGGAGAGTGTGTCACTCGAAAGACTCCGTGTCACAGAGCAGCTCCGTTACACCAGATTGTGAGCAGTGGACCGATGGATTTAGTCTGCATCGACTTCCTGTCCATGGAGCCAGATTCTGCAGGCATCAGTAACGTGTTAGTAATGACTGATCACTTTACACGTTACGCTCAGGCTTTCCCCACCAGGAACCAGAAAGCGCAGACCGTTGCGAAGATACTGGTGGACAAGTATTTCCTACATTATGGATTACCAGCTCGGATCCATTCCGATCAAGGAAGAGATTTCGAGAGTCAGTTAATCAAAGAACTCTTGAAGATGATGGGAATCCGAAAGTCACGGACCACTCCGTATCACCCTCAAGGGGACCCACAGCCCGAAAGGTTCAACCGAACTTTACTTTCCATGCTGGGAACTCTTGGCTGTGAGAAGAAAAGACAGTGGAGCAAACACGTTGGTTACCTTGTTCATGCATACAACAGTACCAAGTGTGACGCTACAGGGTACTCACCCTATTTCTTATTATTCGGCAGAGAAGCAAGACTGCCAATAGACTTGTGTTTTGGAACTTCTCCGGACGGAAAAGATGAAGCTTGCCATTCCCGCTACGTAGCCAAGTTGAAAGAGGACTTGCAGAGAGCTTACAAGCTTGCCTCTGAAACTGCCGACAAGACACACCAAAGGAACAAGAGGTCCTACGACAAAAGAGTCGGATTCCAGAAATTGGATATCGGCGACAGAGTGTTGCTGAGGAACTTAGGACTGAAGGGGAAACACAAGCTGGAGAGCCGGTGGAGTCCTATTGTTCGGTTATTTGGCGTTGTTGGGCCGAGGCTCCGACCAGCCCTGGTACTAGGCAGAGTTAAAGGACTAACACGCACAGTTGAACCAAATGCTCCCAATGATAGCTTATATTTGATGAACTCAAACGTGTATTTTATAGGGTTTTTATTAATTCATATTAATTATAAACACTTACAATCATACATTCACTCGTTCTGTTCACACTTCCCCCCAACACAAGATGAATACAGTATCCCGGCCTGGATTACAGGTCCTATTGGTCTGTAGTTCTATCCTAACTCTGTCGGTAGGGTTTACTATCATTTGAGCACTCTAATCTCCCAGATTATGGTACAGTTTAGCTTGTCATAGTTGTTTCTCAGACTTAGTTCAGTACATTAATGGTACATTAATTAAGTGTACATTAAGTGTAATCATGTGGTTTTAATTCTACCTTATCGTTAATCAGATGATAATTGATCAATGATCGGGATGACAAGAACACAGAGAGAACACTGGTTACAATCTAAACATCATATTACATCGATTATGAATAATGCACAAACATCTATTTATAGCACATAATATATAGCAAATACATTACCGCTGGTCTCTGCCTAGACATGTTCACGTTCGATGGTAATTGGTGAATCTAACTCACTTTGTGCCATACAGAATAGTCACAGTGGGCCCTGACTGAAGTCCCACCTTCATGCTACACTTTCAGCCAATCATATGCCACTGACCCATGCATCCCTTCTGCCCTCTCTGTGAGAGGACAGTGTGGAGATCTGACTTTAGGTTAGATTAAACTGTCAGACTATTACAGGTATTTATCATTTAGCCTTTTTACCAACCCAATATATAATAGGTTATTTAGAACACATTTACACAATTGAAAGGGATTAAAGATAGGTTACTTCAATTATTGTATGTTCTATGCTGAGTTGACTCTCCCTGTGAAGAGGAGTCAATAATGGCCTGTCTCACAACAGGAGAAGGGCCGTAAAACCCCCAATGGAATGTGGAATGGAATGTGGGGACCTGAGCTCTCTCACCCTAGAGCAGCTTCTTAATCTCCAATCAATCTGACCCAATATATAATTTCTCATTATGAGTACAAATCTCGCACACCCATAATAAACCAAACACCCCTCACGTTTCAGTTATGAAAATTGATATGGTTATTCATTTTCCATAAACTGAAAGATTATTTTTGATATTAATTTTTTTCGGAAATATTATTTTTTGATATTTGGGCGTATGCCATTTTTAGTAATTTCGGAACCTGTTAAATAATACTGGATCCACATACTGAAGTTATAACATTATACAACTTTGAAAAACACATTAAAATAAACACAACCCATTAACTGCATAAATCAATAAACAATGAAAATAATAAAAGGTTTACATGCGTCGATATCGTGGACATTTTTTGTAATTATCCCAACGCACCCTCAAGTATTAAATTCAGTTACAGCTAATCAAACTTATGTATCCTTGTAGTAATAATGTGATACAGTGCATCTCCACTTTGTAGGAGAGTTGCTGTTTCTGTCATGTCAGTTAGGGGTTACCTAACTGACATGAACTTTTGGTCACCTCTGTCCGTTTAATTTTTATGGCTGTTTGCCCGGACAAAGCTTCAGACTTATCTAAACAACCCCCTTGTTTAAGAAGACAGTTTATTTCCACACAAGACTGGTTCCTTATCTTAAGAAACATTCTTCCTGCGCTCCCCCCACCTGAAACGACTCTTTTGGTTGCAGAATGGGGCCCAGTTGGTAAACACATGTTCAACCAATGCAGTTTATTACCCCTGGTTGTGTTAGGAACCTCAAATTGTGATTTTAACAAAATAACCGATTTTGCATCTCAACAACTTGGTATCATTTGACTTTTTGGATTTTTTACTTTGACTTTTACCAAAAGCAACCCAATTGAAAATTGCAAACCCTTGCAACATTTTAACCACATTATGTGTCTTTCACACATGCAGTCTTTGTGCCTGTGTGTGTGATAGTTTGTGCGCGCGCGCCCACGCGTTCACGCACAAAACCCACTTGCACTTTGAGAGACAATGTTCCCCCCTCCCAATCGAAGGAAACTTAATCATTTTACCAGCATTCTTTTTTACCTTTGTCCATAAGGACTTAATTGGCACAAATTAAATCCACTTATCTGCTACTCGTTGTCTAGTACAGATATAATGAACCCACATACATCATCACATTTAATATGCACAGATAGACACACATCTCGTGTGTGAGTGTGTGTGTGCGTGCGCGTGCGTGTGTGTGTGTGTGTGTGTGCCGTGTGACTTCTTGTTGTCACTGAAGCCCCAATTGTTCCCTGCTGTAGGAAAAACAAATGGGTAGAGAAGCATTTCACATGCTACTCTTTCTGACCCAGTTCTGATCTCGCTGGCATGAAAGCGCTCACCCACTCCCATCTTTTTCCTTTTCTAGGATCTAAAAGGACAGGAGCCATTGTGGCCTTCTTTTCAGCCGCTTTACACACTCGACACAACAAATGTGTCGACACTGCGGTTTTCTGTACCAGACTGGACTTTGCCATTCCTGGTTTGCCACCCTTCACGGGGGCAATCTTCGGGTGACCCCTCACGAAAGTCACCCCAGGGTGCTTCTCTGGCTCGCCTGGACCCCTCACGAAAGTCACCCCAGGGTGCTTGGCGTGTGTGTCATGCACCTCCCCCACCGCCTCTTGAACGCGTGGACTGGCACCAGTAATGCCACAAATCACGCTCGGCGTTTCTGTGGTGAGAAGGTTTGATGACTCGTCGGCCTTGCCCACGCCGTTTGTGGGCATGGCTCTGCTGATGAACGGTGAGGCGTAGGCAGCCTCCAGCTCCGGAAGGCCGCTCGCCTGTTCCGCTCCCGTTGACAGCTCTGCCTCTGCTGTCGGTTCTGCTTGTCCAACGTCGATGTTCGGCCATTCCTCCTCTGTCGAAGGCTGCGGAAACGTCGTGTGGTTCTCGTCGGTTCCCTCAGCTCTGCCCGCAGCCGCTCTTGGCCTGCTACGGTGCTGACTGAGGGCTTGTCCTGTCGTGGGTTCGTTGCCCACGGTAGAGGGCTCTGGCTTCCCTGCATGGATACTGCAGGAAGCACCAGGCTGTGCCTCCGTTGCGACAGGCTCTATCTGCTCCCAGCCCGGATGACTGGTAGCCCTGTCTCTTCGCCCCTCTGGGGCTGTCCCGGTCCCCGCTGGCACCGTCTCCGCTCCGCCCGTCTCTGCGCTGGCGAAAGGGTCTGTGATGTCACATCTCGTGGCGTCTGGTGCTGCGTCTGCGGGCTGGATGCCCCTCTCCTCTGGGGCTCCTATGTTCCTGCTCTCTGCAGGACACTCACAGAGGCCTGCTGTGACGACACCTCTGGCTACCCTGTCATTCTCCTGACAGATAGCAGCCCTGATTACACGGTATCTTTCACTGTTGTACTGTTTAACATATAAATTCAGTAATTCATTTTCTATGTGTGCGAGTCTATCTTCGTTTTGTTCCTGAAGGAATATCTCGTAATCTGACGACGCGTCTATCACATTGTCCATCGCCCTGTCCAGCTCAGCAAAACTTTCAGTTATCTCACTGGATGAACCCCTGTCCATACAAAGATCCACCCTATAGGCTGTGCTATCAAATATAGCTTGAGCCTGTGAGCTTTGTATCTGTAGCTCATTTAAAGAAGCCATTTTTCCACCCCCTCTGTCCCTCCCTTTAACAAACAGTACAGGAACTAATTTGGACTGGGTTAGTGGTTTAGTTGACTTCACAAATCATTCATTCACTCAAGTAAATGGTTAGTTTTTTGCCCAGCTTTAATTAGCGGACTCCGACAGAAGCCCATACTTCCTTGTTACTACCTTCACCAAATAAACCTTTTTATACTATAACCTTTTTATATTATATAGATTATATATAATATAAGTATATAGATTTATATTGGCCGTGGGCGGTCAAACTCTATAGCTTTCCGTTAAACCTGGATTACAGGTTTTGCTAGATGCGTCACGCAACAGTTATTATAGACACGCCCTTCCTTTATGCGCACTTCAAAGCACGCTTTCAGCGTTAAACATTATTGACTGGTAAGATTATTACATCGCCTTTAATGCTGAGTGTAGAACCCTATTTTGTTCTAAACATTTATCACCGCTTTTAATTACTACTTTGGTAGATTATACCGCATGACAGTAATTACCAGTCCCCCTGCACTGTCTCAGCACATTGGGACATTGCATGACAGAAAGAGGAATTTCCCCCCCCCTCACATGCATTAAACTGCTGTTCTCCTTGGTGCCCAACACCCAGCAGGAAAACACTTTTATTGTGGTTACTATAAAAAGCACCTCTCTTGGTTTAAACGACCGGTGTCTTATCCGGTCTCAATTAAACTTTATGTTTGGTTACAAATAGTCTTTAATAATCAGTTTCCTAAACTGACCGTCGATTAGAACTTTGCCCTATCGAACAATGACTCCCAAACCATTAGTTAAACCCGCAGTCACTTTTTTTGTGGCTCACGGTTTTAACTGCTGTTTCCGCATGGACCCATACCCACATGGAAACAGTTTAACGGTGCCGCTCAGTTAGTAGCACAAATCAAAACGGCATGCCGTCACGGCAGCATTTATAGTTTGATTTAATCCTATGGATTACTAACAACACTGCGGCATCGCATTCACGTGCGCTGCTATCAACGCACGGCTTGAAGTTCAGTTGAATAACGTCACACCAGAAAAACCACAATCAAACGGGGTGCCGTCTTTCGGCCCCAATTCTGTCTGATTTAATCCTGTGGTTATCAGTGTGGCACGATTCAACTCTATGTGCTGGTCCCAACACACAGTAATTTATCTTTGCTACAATTGTGGTCACTTTAGTGACTTTACACCGATCCACGCTGTTTAATTTAACAGCACGGCAACTGAATAAATTCAAACCGTTCCAGTTGAACTATATTCTGATTTACAACAACTTTAAATTGCAGGTCCCTTTAGTGACTGCTATTTAAAGCCCTTTACAACGCGGTAGCAATTTAAACTGTAATATGTCAAACGGTTTCGGTTCAGACTATATTATATCTTAAATATGCCCGGGCGCGTGTATTACTGCACGCTGATCCCAGCGGCACTTTCTTTCTGTTCAAACTATGGTTTAAACAGTTCGCACGGCGGCGAATTAAAACTTTCGCTCGGCGGCGAATTACTATGCACTGATCCCAATGCACAGTACGACTGCCTTTAAATTGCGGTCACTTTAGTGACCACTAATTTAAAGTTCTTAAACGCGGTAGCGACTGAAACCATAATATGTCCAAACGATCTCAGTTTAGGCTATATTATGCTTCCAAACCGCCCGGCCGTGATCTAAACTGTGCGCTGATGCGCACGGTACAGATCTTGTCGCTGCACGCAGCGATTTACACTAGCAATATGTCTAGAGTATAGGCTGTATTACGAGTCAAACCGCCCGGCCACGATTCAAACTGTGCGCTGATGCGCACGGTACAAACTTGTTTTAAGTCACGTCACGTCAGTGACGCTCTATGATTTAAAACTGTAATATGTCTAGATTATAGACTATATTAAAACTGGTAATATGCCTAGATTATAGGCTATATTACACTTCGCTGCTCGCAGCGAATTAAAACTGTAATATGTCTAGATTATAGACTATATTACCCCTCAAAGCGTGTGCACTTTAGTGCACAACGAATTAAAACTGTAATATGCCTAGATTATAGGCTATATTACCTGTGCACTTTAGTGCACAGCGATTTAAAACTGTGCGCTGATCCCAGCGCACGGTACAAAACTCTTAAATCTGTATTAATTAGGCCCTTTAGTGGCCTAATTAAGCCAGTCGCTGCTCGCAGCGAATTAAAACTGTAATATGTCTAGATTATAGACTATATTACTCCTCAACGCGTGTGCACTTTAGTGCACAGCGAATTAAAACTGTTCGGTTATTTGGCGTTGTTGGGCCGAGGCTCCGACCAGCCCTGGTACTAGGCAGAGTTAAAGGACTAACACGCACAGTTGAACCAAATGCTCCCAATGATAGCTTATATTTGATGAACTCAAACGTGTATTTTATAGGGTTTTTATTAATTCATATTAATTATAAACACTTACAATCATACATTCACTCGTTCTGTTCACACTTCCCCCCAACACAAGATGAATACAGTATCCCGGCCTGGATTACAGGTCCTATTGGTCTGTAGTTCTATCCTAACTCTGTCGGTAGGGTTTACTATCATTTGAGCACTCTAATCTCCCAGATTATGGTACAGTTTAGCTTGTCATAGTTGTTTCTCAGACTTAGTTCAGTACATTAATGGTACATTAATTAAGTGTACATTAAGTGTAATCATGTGGTTTTAATTCTACCTTATCGTTAATCAGATGATAATTGATCAATGATCGGGATGACAAGAACACAGAGAGAACACTGGTTACAATCTAAACATCATATTACATCGATTATGAATAATGCACAAACATCTATTTATAGCACATAATATATAGCAAATACATTACCGCTGGTCTCTGCCTAGACATGTTCACGTTCGATGGTAATTGGTGAATCTAACTCACTTTGTGCCATACAGAATAGTCACAGTGGGCCCTGACTGAAGTCCCACCTTCATGCTACACTTTCAGCCAATCATATGCCACTGACCCATGCATCCCTTCTGCCCTCTCTGTGAGAGGACAGTGTGGAGATCTGACTTTAGGTTAGATTAAACTGTCAGACTATTACAGGTATTTATCATTTAGCCTTTTTACCAACCCAATATATAATAGGTTATTTAGAACACATTTACACAATTGAAAGGGATTAAAGATAGGTTACTTCAATTATTGTATGTTCTATGCTGAGTTGACTCTCCCTGTGAAGAGGAGTCAATAATGGCCTGTCTCACAACAGGAGAAGGGCCGTAAAACCCCCAATGGAATGTGGAATGGAATGTGGGGACCTGAGCTCTCTCACCCTAGAGCAGCTTCTTAATCTCCAATCAATCTGACCCAATATATAATTTCTCATTATGAGTACAAATCTCGCACACCCATAATAAACCAAACACCTATCCCTTACGTTGTGCTGGGAAAGATGCCCAATCTTCCTGTGTACAAAGTTAAACCGGAAGATGGGAAAGGAGGAGTAAAAACCCTTCATCGAGATCATCTCCTGCCGATTGGACAACTAGTGAGAATGCCGACTGTGAGTAAGGAGGAAAACTCACCTGTCAAACCAAGGACAAGAGCTGAGACTCAAAAGAGAACAAAGAAAGTCTTACCTGACGAAGAGGAAGCTCTGCAAGAGTTACATGACCTTACAGACTCATCTTCAGAAGAGGAGCACTACTTACCTAAGAAAAAGTACAGTACTTACCTGAAGGAAATCCTACAAAGGGAAAGAGATACTGCCAGAACGTCAGACCTCATCCAAGATGACAGTGATGCTCAACAGTCAGATGGAAATCCTGTTGAAGAGGACTTATCGGAGGATGAGAGTTCAGAAGAGGAGAACCACATCGTTGAAGAAGTGGATACAGCTCAAGATTCCGTTCCTGAGGAAGAAAGTGATCCCGAAGAAGAGAACGATCCTGAGTCTAACACTCGCCACGATAACCAGAAAGAGACAGAGTCTAATTTGACAAACAAACCAGAAACCCGCCCAAAGAGAACCCTGAAACCAGTCATTAGGTTAACTTATGATGAGCCTGGTAGAGCAAGAGATCAGCCTCTCACAATAGTTCATAGAGGTGTGATCATCAAAATAGGAAAAGGTTAAGCTACTACATGCACCTTTCTTCTCATAACTTTTGAGGTTATGTTTATGTTGTTTGATGAGGACATCAAAGCCTTTAGAAGGGGGAGTGTGTAACCCAGTTAAGAAATAGGTTATGCTTAACTATTATTAAAATCATTTAGATAAGGGTTTGTTTAAAAAGTGTTAAAAGCCTTTTATATATGTATGATGTGTTTTTGTTTAAAAACGTTTTGTAACTTTTGTTTTTGTTTTAAAAGAAACGTGAATCTGTTATTTCTATACCAGCACTCATGGGGTTAACATTCTGTAGGCTATGGAAACGTAGTGAGAGAGTGTGTTGCTGCACGGACGGGAGAGAGGGGGACACAGTTGGAGGAGAGAGATGTTGCGCAAGAGGCGGAATGAGTGAGCAGTATTATTCAGATAAACTCTGTTTATATTATAAGTTGCAGTGCACAAACCTGCGTGTATATTTTGTGTCTCAAGAGTGTTTACACAACAGTCAGAATGAGAGGACAATCGACACGTTTGGAGAAGCAACTGAATGTTCTACACGAAATTCAGTGACTGGTTTGTGCTGACATGCTAACGCTAATGCTAACGCTAGCTCAGTGAGTTTAGTGTCTGTTCATTGCACGTGGACAGACGTTTTCTAGACATAGTTTAACTTCCACAGTTGGACTGTTGATGTGGTAGTCTGTTGTTTTCGACTGGAAGACACAAAGAGGACATTCCAGTTAGAGCTAGAACAACCAGAGCTTCACTCAAAGTTCTCTGGCAACGTGGGATGAGAAGACTGTCTGGACTGCACACATGATATGCTGCTGCTGTACCTACAACTGTGAGTGACTGAGCTTGGAGCTACAGAAACGTCATCTTTCTTTTGGATCACTGAGGAGTGAAGGGACCATTGCTGGTTTGAGGCCACAACGCACACAAGCAACAAACAGGCCTGCAACTTAAAGGTTTTGGGGAACTTAGCATAGTTTTGCCGGCTTTAAGGGACTGTGTCTTTGTGTGAGTGTGTGAGTGTGTGTGTGTGGGCCCACAACTTAGCATAGGTGTCCTTAAGTGACTCAGGGTAATTTAAAGAGTGTTTACTGTACACATTCAATTAATGTCTTTGAAAGGGTATTTATTATTGGTTGGTATTTTACCATAATAGTATTATTGGATATTTGTATTCCTGAAGGAAGAGGGGTATATTCTTAAGGTTTTCAACCTACAGTGTTCACAGAGCACTTGGTACATTTGTTTACATATTGTATTTATTGTCTATTTACTATTTTTGCACAATCTTTGCACAAAGAGAACTAAATAATTGAGAACTATTTTTCTATATACTGACTTGTGTGAATTCATTTGATTGCCTATTTCTGTTTAGAATAGAGGGTCCATTTGGTTACAAGTAAGCACTAAGGTAAACTGAAGTTAAAAAGGCTTATTACTATATGCTTTGGGTTAAAACTGCATAAAAAGGTCATTTCATGATAGTGTGGTTTTAAAAACAGCTTGAGCATTTTATTAGTAAAAGAAATCCAAGATAATTAAAACTGAGTTAATCAGAGTTAAGTTAATTTATTTAAAAGAACTCAAAAGCCCTCCCCTCAACTGCATGACTACCGAGGGGGCCGCTACATAAGGATCGTATTATGTGCCCAAGTCACGCTACACACTATTTGGGGATTTAAGCATTGTGCAAGGGGTGTTCCTGTTGCTGAGTTGCTATCTTACACCACCAGCCTCATTACTAATTACATGTGATTACCACTTGCCCCCTATACAGAGCACCTTCAGAAGAACATGTGATTACCACCTGCCCCCTATACAGACCACCTTCAGAAGAACATGTGATTACCACCTGCCCCCTATACAGACCACCTTCAGAAGAACATGTGATTACCACCTAACCCCCTATACAGACCACCTTCAAGAGTCAGCCTCTTCAATGTAGGAGAGAGTGCGAGTGCCACCGCGCCATCCACCAGCGCCAAATTACCTACTCCGGCAGCTGCCGGTCTAACTTTATAAACCCCACATGGTTTTCTAAGTCTCACCTGCACAACCCAACAATGTGTTGTTTTTTCAAATGTGTTATTTTTAAATGTGCAAATAAACAATAAATAAGAATAATCCTACAGGTTAACTGAATTAATATCCCACCTGCCATGGCTGTATTGTCTGCAAAGTGGCACAGCTGTGCCCAGGGAAAGGCCCTCTTCCTGGCACACACTGCAACATGTCATGGAGGGCGAGGGCCAGAGCATACACCGCCTTGTACACATTGTAATTTCCCCTGTGGTCAGACACATCCAACAGGGTAGTTTCTGCCAGGTCCTCTTGTCCAGTACACACCCTTCCACCAGCGTCCACCCACTCTGGTGGAAGGGGTGAAAATGTACACTGAAATGTGTGTTCCCAAAACTGCCTCACCTGAAAGAACACAATTAATTCATAAGAATACCGGTAAATACAATTAATTGATTAATCTATTGATTATTCACTTCATTCACAGTTTGCAGATACTACAGTGGTACAATTATACAATGGTGCAAAAAGTACAACACAACATGTCCTAAGGGCTTGTGTCTGTTGTGGTCCTGTGTATTAAATTCATTGAGACATTTAAAGACATACAATTAAATAAATATACAATAAAATTAAACAAAAATACTGTACTATACTATGTTATCCTCATGGTCATTGTCAGGACGTATTTTTAACAGGAAGTCCTTGAAACCTGGTATCTCTCCACGACGGATGGCAAAACCCAGGGTGCCTCTGAGGTACGGCAGGTAGTGAGGAGACTGGAGATAACTGTCTTCCCACCAACCTGAAGTGGCAGGTAAGATCCATTGCAGACCTGTCACATTCTGCTTAACCACCTGTTCATCGTTTCAAAAGAAATTAAATGTCTTTCTTTCAATACATTCTCATTTTCTAATTACAAATGCCTAAATTAACATCCTCCACAGATGTATCGTAACACAAACCTCATCCAAGACATTATGAATATAGGGCCCGTATCCAAACACAATGACCACACGAGCTGTGGACGTCTTCATCACAGAGACAATCCTCTGGAGTTTATCCAGGTCATTGTGGAAGGGCAGAGCCTCTGAATAAGCCACACAACCCAGACCAGACTGGTCCAGGCCAGACTGGAACAATTGGGCGGCGTCACGGCCAGCATCATCATCACTGAACAACAGTCCTACCCACGTCCACTCGAACCACCTCATAGTCTGGAGCATAGCTCGCACCTGAGTGGATGAAGAATGGACGGAAATGTACTTAGGTTAGATCATACAGTACATGGGCAAACGGCGGCCCAGGGGACACATGCGCCCCCCGTGTTCACTTATGTTGCCTGCAGGTAATATTGGAATACTGTTATATTATTGTTATATTTCAGCTGTTACAATTCCAAACATGAACATGACCCGCTTTAATTACATCTATAATGGTCAAGATTAGTAGCATAATTACAATTTCAATTGTCTTTTTATGTCCAATGTATTTGAATTTAAGTATACGTTTAATTTAAGTTAACATAAATATAAATAAATGCATTTGAAATTAAATAAAAATGTTAGGCCTACTTTTCAGGATTCCAATTAATCTTAGCAAAAATAGCAAATAATAATTCAGGAGTCTTTTAATAATTAGCTAAAATAGAAGATCCCAAACTCAAAATGTGTCGCAGTGCAACGCGTGTTGAGCTAGAATGGAGATAAGATATTTCTACCCAACAGTATATGCAATGTGGCCCTCTGGAGTGAGTGTGGAAATACAGTGGCCCTCTGGAGTGAGTGTGGAAATACAGTGGCCCTCTGGAGTGAGTGTGGAAATATAGTGGCCCTCTGGAGTGAATGTGGAAATATAGTGGCCCTCTGGAGTGAGTGTGGAAATACAGTGGCCCTCTGGAGTGAGTGTGGAAATACAGTGGCCCTCTGGAGTAAGTGTGGAAATACAGTGGCCCTCTGGAGTGAGTGTGGAAATACAGTGGCCCTCTGGAGTGAGTGTAGAAATATAGTGGCCCTCTGGAGTGAGTGTAGAAATATAGTGGCCCTCTGGAGTGAGTGTGGAAATATAGTGGCCCTCTGGAGTGAGTGTAGAAATATAGTGGCCCTCTCCTACATCAAAGTTGCCCACCCCATGGGTTAGAGTATTCCAGTTTGTGAAACATGAACTATTAGATACCAACACATCTATTGTTATATAAGTTCACCTGGAAGACAAAACTTGGCATTGTTCTGAAGAAGGATGGGAACTGAGTCCGGTCGCTCAGACAGGAACAACCAGCATAGTAACTTATCTGGAAAAACAGAATTAAAACAAATACAAAATATCTATTCTGTAACGTACTAGATCATAGGTATTCAACAGTGCGTCTGGTACCCTCAGGTCAATGCTACTCAACCCGCGGCCCCTGCTTAATGTATCTGCGGCCAACAATGAAAATATAATATTTATTGTATTGTAAAAGGTTGTATGGCCTGATGTCAACTTAGTATTAACCACTTACTTTATCACCTGATAATCTGTTCATTTTATGTTCTCTTCACATTTTTTTAATGAAGCCTCATTTTGGTCTTCAACCAGCCAGAATTCTCACACGTCTCCCCCTTCTCCTCTCCATCTATTGGCTCCCGGTCGCTGCCCACACAGAGTACAAAACTCTGATGCTGGCATTCAAAGCAACCAAAGGTATGGCACCCCCATATACCCCCAATAGCTGCTTTTAACCCTCCACTGTGGGGATTTAGAATGACCAGGTCATAAGCGTGCATAAGGTGATTAATGATAGTTACCTATAAGACAGCCTATATTGCACTTATTTAATTCACAATAGATCATCCATGTATATGCACAATGTGCTTAGATATGCCACAAGCAGCTTCTGAAACCGTTTGTTTTATCCTGTCAAAAGCTCAATACGTTTCAATGTAGCATAGGAAGATAGTGTAAATAGCTACTGTAGCTGGCAATCATTTCCTTCATTGCAAAAATGCATAACACTGTGCCCAGGTTTCTTTTTTAATCTGAACTGGTTATCTGCAGTAAAGACGAACATTTCCAGATGTACAAACATGATTCTTTCAAATACTGTGGAGAGGATGCTGGCCAGAGAGATTCGGATGTGCTGTTTGAGAACTTTACATGTCCTGCCATTGGAAATTCAGTAGAATGCAGTACATTGTCAGAGACAGAACCGTTCAGTAAGGGGGCATTGTCAATGTGTTATATGTAAATTCTCCTGAATATATATTGTTCCTCTGCTGGACACTTCTACTCAGTAGCAAAGCAGTAGCATTAACATTAGGCTAATCAGTGAATTAAACCTGCAGGGAATACATGCATTTTCAGAAACCTTCAAGAAAAGATCAGTAAAGTGTAAAGAGTTGGAAGCACATCTGTAGTAGGGTTTAATGCCGGGATCCCGGGATTTCGGGTCTCCCGGGCATAGGGCACGCAATTTCCCGCCCGGAAATTTCTTCGGGACCCGTCGTCCCGGAGTTTTTTTTTCTTGTAGGGAAAAAATGACACTAAAGGGGTTTTCATACAGTGCGCGTTCTTTCCCCTTATCTATGAGTGATCAAATGTCCAATCTGAACCCTCCCATAATTTTCAAACATGTTTGATGATATTTATATGGAATTATGGATTACACTCGAGGGCTGCAATGGGAACTGGAGCCAGCGGGACCCAACGTAAATGTTGGCGGCGCGGGCGGTATTTAAATAGCCTACCTGCGGACGGGCAGGCACGGCCGGTCAAGATGAAATCAGTGGGACCCCACAAATCCTGCATCCTCCCGCAATTAATCAGATAGGGCCTACAGAGTTTATATACACTTTAGCAAAATATGAATGTCTGACATGCAGTCAGACATCTTCAGGCACGCTCCCAAAGCTGCTGCACCTGTCAATCATTAGCCTAATCAGTCACTCTGTGAGAATTGTGTGTTTTACGGACGGAGCGAGGAGTTTCCTTTCTCTGTGATGGACATTGTCACTTTTTGCTTTTGCCTGCATGTGTGCAGCAATAACGTGAAACGGAACACAAACAAAGATGAGTAGGCTACACTTTGTTTTATAATAACCACCAGCACGCAGCGTCTCTCTCTCTCCCTCTCTCTCTCTCCCTCTCCCCCTCTCTCTCTCTCTCTCGCTAATAATCAGTGTGCTGTGCACTGGACGTGCTGGCTAATTTAACACCCAATCGAAAGCAGTACAAAGCGGGATGATCACATTCTCTGCAGCGGAGAAGGGGACCCACTGCATGCTCAAAAGGTGAAAGACCATAGCTAAGGTATCTATGTGAAAGACGGGAGGTCGTTTATTTTTTTCCCGTGCTTAGTCACATTAGTGCAAACTCCTGTGTCCCTTTTTCTGAATAGCGTTGTAGGCCTAATAACATTATTAATATTTTAATGTAATACTTTTATTGTAGGCTATATGTTCATATTTCGTTCAAATAAAACGTTTTAAACCAAAAAATATCACTATTCTATTGAACATATGAAGTATCTATACATATAAATGCATTTTGGTGGGCACTTTTTTTCTTTTTTTTCTGACGGGAATTCCCGCGGGAGCCCGGGAAAAGGTCCGCAAATTCCCGGGAATTAAAATGAGCCAAATCCGGGAAAATATTAAACCCTAATCTGTAGGTCTGTTTAGTTTACCTGCCTTGTCTTTAAGGGCAGGCTCTAATTGTACAGAGGTGATTGACTCTGTACCATATGAACCAACAGACCTTCACAGGCCAAGGGCAGTTACTTAACACTTTCACTTAAAACAAAGGGGGGAAAAAGACAGAACAAGAAAGAAAAATAGCAGCCTACAAGCTCAGAACATGTCACACTGTGACCTTGTTGATCGGCTGTGTTTGATACTTTTGTCTAACACTAGCATAATGAAGAAATAGGGCATTAAAAAAGCATTACAAGTTGAAATATGGAGACAAGGTTTCTTCTCGACAGCAACGATTATGATCTATGTCTTTCAAACGGCAAAAAGACCACATTTATTATCATATTATAGATTTGGAAATAGCCAAGTAAGCAAAATTAAATAAAATAGGCTATGGTGAAAGGGGATAGGAAACTTACCATGGGCACTCTGTATACACCTAATATTCTAGAGACGGTAATAGAACTTTTTGAGGTACTAGGACCCACAATTCCAAGTACTGGTGGCGACCCAACACAGCTCTGATCCAGTGTAAACTGCTGCTCTCTCCCACTGATCAGCGACAACGCTGCAGGGACTGCAACTCCGGCCGTTAAACAGGTGTCATAGCAACGGTATCCCAGAGTCACATTGGGGAGCAGGCTGGGGTCTCTGTTGATCTCACTGATGGCAAAAGCCATGATCTGAGCCATTCTGAACCCTGGAATGTAAAAACTAACACACACAATTACACTGTAGCCTTGAATATCATTGCTGTCGGGCAGAAACCTTGTATCTCCATATTTAAACGTTCTGTTTTTGTTTAATAAATTACTTACTTACTTACTTGCTAAAAAAATGTTGTGCTATTTTTGAAGAAAATATTTAAGTGAAAGTGCTTGTGACTAAATAATAACTACCCTAGATCCATCCAAACACATGTTCTGAGAAGGTTTCCACCCGACAGCCTATATCTTTGTAGAAATATACACATCAACTAATCATGTTTCTATACATCAAAACAAGGTTGTTGTTGCCTTGCTGGCTATTCGTGATACTCACCGACTGCAGGAGGGCTTCTGTTCCTTGGACTGTGTGAACGTCAGCTCAGGGAACACAGAGCCCAGGTGGAATGGAAACAAACCACCCAGAAGCACATCTCCAGCCTTGTACATTCTGCCAGGATTAAACGGTGCATGTAACTCACAAGACGAGGAAGAGGATGAAGACAAAGGAGAGAAGGAAGAGAACATCATCAAGTATGAAAACAGTGGTATGTCTAAAGAAGCCCTCATGACTGTCCTCCTCTGTCTAACAACCCCCCCCACCTTCACCATCCATTGTCCAGTTGTTTTATACACAGTGCAGTGCCGTCCCCTGTGCCAGATGACGACATTACGTCATCTTTCACAACACCGATCTGGGCCTTTAGGCACACACAGAGGCAGGGCTTAACATACATAGGTATCAGTGATGGAAGGTAACAAAGTAGATTCACTGTACTATACTGTACTTAAGTTACATTTTGAGGTATTTGTATTTTACTTGAGCATTTGTTATTTCCAATGCTTTTACTTCTACTCCACTACATCTCCAATCCCAATATTGTACTTTTACTCTTTTAATTTTTTTTGGAAATGTAGTTACTTTGTAGATTTTGATTATTATTACACAACATACATTACCCAGCAAGCCAAATAACGTCATGATAACGTTATGATGACGTCCTCCAGTGACTCCGGTGATGTTCAGTACTAGGCAAGATCACAGCCCATATGGGGATGATCTTTACGTTCAGGACTAGGTCAGATCACAGCCCATAAGGGGATGATCTTTACGTTCAGGACTAGGCCAGATCACAGCCCATATGGGGATGATCTTTACGTTCAGGACTAGGTCAGATCACAGCCCATATGGGGATGATCTTTACGTTCAGGACTAGGTCAGATCACAGCCCATATGGGGATGATCTTTACGTTCAGGACTATAGGCCAGATCACAGCCCATATGGGGATGATCTTTACGTTCAGGACTAGGTCAGATCACAGCCCATATGGGGATGATCTTTACGTTCAGGACTATAGGCCAGATCACAGCCCATATGGGGATGATCTTTACGTTCAGGACTAGGTCAGATCACAGCCCATATGGGGATGATCTTTAGTTCAGGACTAGGCCAGATCACAGCCCATATGGGGATGATCTTTACGTTCAGGAATAGGTCAGATCACAGCCCATATGGGGATGATCTTTACGTTCAGGACTAGGCCAGATAACAGCCCATATAGGGATAATCTTTACGTTCAGGACTAAGCCAGATCACAGCCCATATGGGGATGATCTTTACGTCATTTCGAGGACGTCTTCACCAGTTTAAATAATATAGCTTATTCTGGGCCAGATCTGACTAGTTATGATATGACTTAAGTTGATCTGGCCTCGATCGGACACTCTCTGATTCATCCACGGACATCCGTCTTAGTGGGTAAAATGTATGTTGGTTGAAATCAGGTGATATTCTGGGCCAGATGTGACTAGTCTTGGTTTGACTTGATCTGGCCACAATCGATACGTCACTAATTCGTCCAGGTCCTGACCGTGCTTGCTGGGTAACCACTTCAGCCTTATATACATTTCGGCCATTTGAAAATTGCCGATTGCGACGCATTGTGAGCTCTAGACGGGTGCTACACCAGAATGCTGCGTGCAATACTTAACATCAGTAAGAGCACAAATGTCACCAACGAGAATCTGTATGATGGAATGTCAAGGGTGAGCCAGAAAATAGCAGCCAGGAGAATGAGACTATAGCAGGACACTGCCAAAGACACCAGGATAATGAGACTATAGCAGGACATTGCCAAAGACACCAGGAGAATGAGAGTATAGCAGGACACTGCCAAAGACACCAGGAGAATGAGACTATAGCAGGACACTGCCAAAGACACCAGGAGAATGAGAGTATAGCAGGACACTGCCAAAGACACCAGGAGAATGAGAGTATAGCAGGACACTGCCAAAGACACCAGGAGAATGAGAGTATAGCAGGACACTGCCAAAGACACCAGGAGAATGAGACTATAGCAGGACATTGCCAAAGACACCAGGAGAATGAGACTATAGCAGGACACTGCCAAAGACACCAGGAGAATGAGACTATAGCAGGACACTGCCAAAGACACCAGGAGAATGAGAGTATAGCAGGACACTGCCAAAGACACCAGGAGAATGAGCCTATAGCAGGATATTGCCAAAGACACCAGGAGAATGAGACTATAGCAGGACACTGCCAAAGACACCAGGAGAATGAGCCTATAGCAGGACACTGCCAAAGACACCAGGAGAATGAGCCTATAGCAGGATATTGCCAAAGACACCAGGAGAATGAGAGTATAGCAGGACACTGCCAAAGACACCAGGAGAATGAGACTATAGCAGGACACTGCCAAAGACACCAGGAGAATGAGAGTATAGCAGGACACTGCCAAAGACACCAGGAGAATGAGAGTATAGCAGGACACTGCCAAAGACACCAGGAGAATGAGAGTATAGCAGGACACTGCCAAAGACACCAGGAGAATGAGACTATAGCAGGACATTGCCAAAGACACCAGGAGAATGAGACTATAGCAGGACACTGCCAAAGACACCAGGAGAATGAGACTATAGCAGGACACTGCCAAAGACACCAGGAGAATGAGAGTATAGCAGGACACTGCCAAAGACACCAGGAGAATGAGCCTATAGCAGGATATTGCCAAAGACACCAGGAGAATGAGACTATAGCAGGACACTGCCAAAGACACCAGGAGAATGAGCCTATAGCAGGACACTGCCAAAGACACCAGGAGAATGAGACTATAGCAGGACACTGCCAAAGACACCAGGAGAATGAGACTATAGCAGGACACTGCCAAAGACACCAGGAGAATGAGACTATAGCAGGACATTGCCAAAGACACCAGGAGAATGAGAGTATAGCAGGACACTGCCAAAGACACCAGGAGAATGAGCCTATAGCAGGACACTGCCAAAGGCATCAAGAGCTGCCAGCCAGTAAACTAGTGCTGTGGGAACCAACACACAGGCACCGGTCACGACGACGTCCCACATTAACATGTGGATGTACTCAAGAACGACGCAGGAGCGCAAAGCAACAACGAGCTGGCCAGATGTATGGAGAACCGGAATGACTGGAAGCAACGATGGAGGGCTCGTCTGAGGACGACCTAGAGGGAGAGGCAGGTTGCCGGTCAGTGGCAGGTTGCCAGGCAGAGGCAGGTTGCCGGTCAGTGGCAGGTTGCCGGTCAGAGGCAGGTTGCCGGTCAGTGGCAGGTTGCCGATCAGTGGCAGGTTGCCGGTCGGAGGCAGGTTGCCGGTCAGTGGCAGGTTGCCGGTCAGTGGCAGGTTGCCGGTCAGAGGCAGGTTGCCGGTCAGTGGCAGGTTGCCGGTCAGTGGCAGGTTGCCGGTCAGTGGCAGGTTGCCGGTCAGTGGCAGGTTGCTGGTCAGAGGCAGGTTGCCGGTCAGTGGCAGGTTGCCGGTCAGTGGCAGGTTGCTGGTCAGAGGCAGGTTGCCGGTCAGTGGCAGGTTGCCGGTCAGTGGCACCTGGAAAATGTGGCCACCATAAAAAATGTTCAGCTCTGAAGTTGTTAATCAGAGCAGTGGTCAGTCCTCCCCACTTCTCAGGTGGCCACTCCTGATTACCACTGAAGTGTGATGGAAAACAAGAGTAAAGCCCAAGGCATCTTCAACTCACCAGTTGTGTCCCAAACAGAGTTGGGTGTAACGAGTAACGGAATATTTCGTTACTGTAATCACACTACTTTGGTCGGTAACGAGTAATATAACGACACTCCTCCTCCAAATTGATACTCACATTACAGTTACTGGTCGCTGTAGCGCTGCAGTTACTCGTTCGTTACTGTCGTGGACTCGTGTCGTATTGACAGGTAGGGTGCGTTCGAAAATACAGCACTGAGCGCATTGGCCATTGTGGCCAATACAACCAAAATACGTGAGTGCGCTCTGTGTGGACATTTTCGAACGCGCCCTAATGATGCAACGCCCCCCCGCAAAGGATCACATTGGAAACATGGCAGCGCTCATAGAAGCAGCACCCGACACGCCGTTTCAAAGAAAAACAACATTTGAAGGCTGGAAATATGCACATTACTTTGACTTATTTTCGAGGAAAGACAAGAATGTGATAGTAAAATGCAGGCTTTGCCCAGGTCAGAAGCTTCTTTCTACTGCTTCGAACACGACGTCAAATCTATCGAAACATCTGAAGTCTAAACATGAGAACACAAAGTTGGTTGCAAGAGATCCGCAGAGCAGCGTTGAGTCTCAGTCGACCGACCCTGAAGGTCCGACTCCAAGCAAGCAGCAAAAGATTGATTTTGAAAGACAGAAGGGAACCTCCAAATCGGAGGTAAACAGCCTTGTTGCCTCGTACATAATAGAGGAAATGTTGCCAATTTCAACGGTTGAATCTCCGTCTTTCCGAAAAATACTGTGCAAAATACCCATATTGGGGAGCGGTCAGCCGACAACAGACAGGAAAACGTTTACAACATATTTGGACAATTGTTACAAGACCATGGAAAGTGAGCTAAAGCGGAAATTTGAGAGCGTTGAATATGTGTCAACCACCGCTGACATTTGGTCGGCCCACAATAAAAGCTTCATGGGAATGACTGCCCATTGGATTAACCCAAGCGATTTCTCTCGTCAGAAAGCAGCTATTGCCTGCAAACGAATCAAAGGACGTCACACATACGATGTTGTGGCTAGTGAAATTGAACAGATTCATTCAGCGTTTGGATTGTCACACAAAGTCACTGCAACAGTTACAGACAACGGGTCGAACTTTGTCAAGGCTTTCAGAATATATGAGACTCAGCCTGCAGCAGATTCGGAGGAGGAGGGAGAGGAAGAGCAGGGTCGAGAAGATGAAGAGGTGACATTCACAGATGTTGGTGAAGTGCTGTCCTCCGACGAACAAGGACAGTTTACTCTCCCCCCCACGTGAGATGTGCCTCGCATACCCTTAACCTCATTTCAACAAATGATATTGAAAAATGGCTGACCTCACACGCAGAGTCCAAAGCAGTCTACAGAAGCGCCACAGCCAAGTGTTCTGCTCTATGGACTAAGGCCAGCCGTTCTACCGTGGCTTCTGAGATCGTTGACAGTCTGTGTGGAAAAAAGCTCATCGTGCCAACAGTAACTAGATGGAACTCGTTCCATGATGCAATATCTCGCATCACTGAGATTCCCATGCCAAGATTGACCACTCTCTGCACTCAACTAGGTATTAAAGCCATCGCTGAACGGGAGTATCAATTCCTTACGGAATATTGCACAGTCACAAAACCACTCACCGTAGCTTTGGACAAGTTGCAAGGTGAAGATAACTGCTACTATGGCTGTCTCCTACCAACACTGTAGTCTCTGATGTCTAAGACACTGGCAAAGCAGCCTGGGCTCTCCCGGATGACAGCAGGTCTGCCTGATGCCATAGTACAGGTATTTATAAATGATTTTATTATTGTTATTATTGAAACGTCAATCAGCCCAACATCTAGTCTAAGGTTAGTGGGACTCATTGAAATGACCACCAGTGTAGTGTGATTTATTTGATATGAAAGCCTATTGTGTGTGAGAGTGACTGACTGTGACTGTGTGTGAGTGATGTTGTGATCATGTGAAATAAATCAGATGCACATCCCTTCCTAACATGAAGCTTGCACTGAGTTAATGCACTTCCACCCAGAAGTCCTATCGCAGTATTTTACATTTTGCCCTAAATTAAGCTGTGAATGTAAGATTTATTTAATGGAGCTGTGCTTCTGAAAATATAGTAAGTTTTGTAAGGGCATGACTCCTCTCTGCCTGTTGCACCATTCACCTGTCAACTCCTTCCAGAGAGATGCATGCTTTGTAGACTACTCTATAAGATAAATTATATTTATATCTAATTTCTAAATTGTTTTATATCGCAGGCCGTCAAGACACGATTTGCCTCTGTGATGGACAGCAGAGATGCTCTCCTTGCTGCTGTCACTTTGCCAAAGTTTAAGGTGCGGTGGCTGAGAGAAGAGGACAAGAAAGACGCCCTGAGGACACTGCTGAAAGAAGAGTGTCGCGCTTCCCCCATGGATGAGCAGGAGGTTAGGCCTCAGCAGCAAACCCTCACTTCCAACAGCAGTGATGAAGAATTCTTTGAGTTAGAGGATGTGGATACAGCATCCTTCGACCCAGATAAGGAGGTCATTGACTATTTGAAGTCTGGGACTGAGATTGGGAGCCTGGACAGGTTCCCTACAATAAAGAAAATATCCTTGAAATACAACACGGCGACACCTTCTAGTGCCCCGGTGGAGAGGCTGTTTAGCCTGGGCAGCCTTGTGCTGACTCCAAGGAGGAACAGGCTGTCAGACAAACGATTTGAGAGACTCCTGCTTATGAGGTACAACCGCTGCTGTAGTGAGAATTGAGAAACCAGTCAAATAAGATGAACTGTAGTACTCTAGAAGAAGTGCAGTAGTCTATAAAGCCATGGTTTGGTAAGGGAACAACATGTTTTGTTTCCCATTTCAAGTCTGTCATCATCATCCAGTGATGTTAGGAAGGCCATTCTCTTATTTTATGAATGGATATATATATAGTTTTATTTTGAGGCAAACTACTGCTTTAACTTGTTCAACAACCTACCTCTCCTCTGAGTGTGTTACTTGGGAAGTAAAATAAGCAGTGTTCAGTTGATTTTTGCACTAAAGTTGTTGGGAAGTCCAGTCTGTTCTTTTTTTCCTGGATATATTATTGTTTATTATATGAATCAGTTGATTTTTGCACTGAAGTTGTTGGGTTATTGATTGATTGATATGTAGCCTATTAACAGTTTGCAGAATTACAGTACATTTCAAGCACAAACTCAATACAAAGACTGTTAACTGTGAGTGGATGACCCAATTAAGCATTACACTTGTTTACAATAGGGTCCACCTTGTTCAATTAATCAAAACATTGGGAAGGCAGTCTGTTTTTTTCTTTTCTTTTTTCCTGGATATATTATTATATGAATCAGTTGATTTTTGCACTAAGGTTGTTGTTGGGAAGGCCAGTCTGTTACTTTAGCAGTTCATATTTGCACTAGACTGTTATTATTTGCACTATTATTTTATTTGAATATATTTTGGGAAAGTTAATATTTGCCTACCTATGGTGCAGTGGTTTTCAACCCTTTTAATATCAAGGCACATTATGTATTCTGCATTTGAGCCATCCCATCCCATGGACCACCATTTGATGAGATTTGGCCTCACAGACCCAAAACTAAATAGGATAAGATTTGGTCCACAATTCCATTCTGTATTGATGTTCATCGTTTGTATCATTAGGTGAGACAACAGGCAAAATAACAATTATTCTACATTCTCTAATTTGGTTTCATTTTACACTATCAAGAGTTAAATATATATGAGTTAAATATCTAGTAAGCGTCCATTTGGTTACTTACCATTACCAACTCCATCATTTTGCTGGGGACCACCTGGAACACCCTCAAGGCTAACTGGTGTTGTAGTGGTCCACAGAGTACCACTGGTTGAAAACCACTGCTGTCAGTGTCACTGTGTTACATAACATGTACATGTAGTAGGTGCTACTTGAGCCCCCTCTTGTGGTTTGATTGAATACTTTATTAGAAGGTTGCATAGAAAAAGTTTTACAAGGTCAAGAAGAGAACTACTGCACTAGACCGTTTTGTTTTATTCCTTCACAACCTGGCATTAAAGAGCATAAAGAAAGATCTTGTGTATGTCCTCCTTATTAGGATTATAAAGATTTGTTAAGTGGCAATAACAATTTGTTAAGTGGCAAATTATTTGACTGCATCTCAGGCGATTTTATGGAGTAACGCAAAAGTAATGTAACGAGTAGTGTAACTAAGTTACTTTCTCCAGGGAGTAATCAAGTAAAGTAAGGCATTACCTTTTTCAAAAGTAATGTGTAATATGTAGTGTATTACTTTTTTGAGTAACGGACCCCAACTCTGGTCCCAAATGACAGTCCCTTAGTTGAGTGATGTCATGCATGCAGGCACGCACGCACGCACGCACGCACGCACGCACGCACGCACACACACACACACACACACATGTTATTTAATTAACCCAGGCCTTAGAGGCAATTTAAATAACACAAGGTTGAAACATTGCAATAACACCAATTAAATATCACATGGTTCAATGGCTTGGCAAGTTAGCTGATCTTATCGTTTATTGTTTATTTGACAAGACTGTCAATAGCGTAAGTTTAATGCTTTAATACTGATGTCCAGTTTCCCTAACTACAATGATGTGACATGAAGAGTGTTTGTGTGGGTGTGTGTGTGTGTGTGTGTGTGTGTGTGTGTGTGTGTGTGTGTGTGTGTGTGTGTGTGTGTGTGTGTGTGTGTGTGCGTGTGCGTGCGCGCGTGCGTGCATACATTACATAAATTACACAGATGCATTAAAATACTATAGAAAATGCATTCACATAAACACAGCAACAGTGATCATCAACAGTGAGGAAAAGGTGAACTATTTAAACATTTCTTATTTAAAAAGGTGAACTATTTAAACATTTCTTATTTAAAATGTCAACAGCAGTATTAGCACAAACAAAGTTTTGTAACCCTTCTTTTTAGCTAATTTTGCCCTAAGCCTCCTGCCCGATGGCAACCAGTCAAATTCAGAGCGAAGAGGGTGGGTAGAATCATTGTAAATCTGAATTGCTTTTTTGGTTATGGAGCGGTTTGTATATGTCCTGAAGTTGCAATGGTTTGTCTCCAATGATCTTACTTGCCTGGTTGACTACCTGGTGAGCTTGTTTTTCCCCCAAACCAGGACACGATGTTAAAAGTGAGAACACTCTCAGTGAGCGATCTATAGACCATGGTCAGCGTGTGTTTACTAGCATTAAAACGTAGAAGATAAAGCCGATGCGTTGCCTTTTTGTAGATGTTATCTGCATTTGTCTGAAAGGTGAGTTTATTGTCTATGGTCGTTCCCAGATATTTAAAGTCACTGACCTGCTCCACTTCCTCCCCACTCATAGTAACAGGCCTAAAGATGGACCCTGAACCCTCTGCTCCTGCCCCCCCTCCCAAACACAGCTCCTTGGTCTTAGTGACATTAAGGTCAAACCAGGTGGCAATACGGTCAATGTGCTGGGAGTAGCAGGGACTGGAAACGTCCTGCAGGCAGGCAACCAAGGCCATGTCATCAGCGTACTTTATGAGAGAGAACTCTTTGTTGTTGTATTTCAACTCATTTGTGTATAGGGAAAATAACAGAGGGGATAAAACGCACCCCTGTGGAACGCCAGTGTTTAGGACAAGGCAGTCAGAACAGAGTGTTATTAATACAGACTCGTTGGGGTCTCTCTCTCAGAAACTCCCTAATCCACAGAATTACATTACTACTGAAGTCCAGGTCACACAGGCGTTTTAGGAGAAGACGGGGTTGGACCGTATTCAAAGCAGAGGAGAAGTCCATAAAAAGGACACGGACATACTGTGACATAATGTTTTAGGCTTGTCTAAGTGACTATATGTATTTTATCCAATAAAGTCAGAGTGGCAACCACTCAAAAAGAAGATAGCCACTAGGTGGCACCACCGCACTTCATTCGGTTGCCTTTTGACTCACAATGTTTTCTCATGCTGCCAATAAAGCCCTGAATAGATTTGTATTGAGAACAGAACGGACAGAACAGAACAGAACAGAACAGAACAGAACAGAACAGAACAGAACAGAACAGAACAGAACAGAACAGAACAGAGTCCAGTTAGGGCCGGGACTTAATTTTCGGACCTGTTGAGAACTCTAGTTTTCGCCGGCTGCCGGGCGCGGCTACAGTAATAACTTTGGGGCAGGCCCGTCTAGAGGTTAAATAGACATACGTATCAGTCAAAAGGGAGACATCGAAGAGGAAGGATGGATGGGGAAGGATCAACATATGGAAGGTTCTGACATATATCCATATACTAATATTGATGACATCAGGGATCTCCATATATGGGCTTATTTGCGACAGCAGGTCGCATTTATCATCCCTGAATTACTATCATACCTGATGATGTCATAGTGATGTCACGAGACCTGGGCAGAATATATGGGGACTTTCCCCATATGGGGATTTTGAGTGAGTACACTGACAGACAAAAAACGCACAATTCCATAGTTAACCTTTGGTCGCAACAAAAATACAAAACATGCAGTTATTATGAAATTAAGTTGTTAATTGAACAACTTTCATCATCTTTTGCACAGACACATGACACACAGAGTCACAGTGTCTCTTTATCATTGGGGGACAGCAGGTGAAATTGACTCTTTAAAATAGGGGAGTTTAAGTTAATGTCTGATGAAATGCCATTTAAGGTCTTAAGAAGACCATAAATCAATAGTCTACATCTGGTCACATTGGTTCGAAATTATGCAATTCCATCACTGTTTAACACTAGCATGACTGAACTCAGCTCTCAGCTATACTCTGGCGGCTGTTTTTTGTGCGATTCCATTGGCCACTCTCTCCCCCCATCTCTTCTAATGCTCTTCACACCTCTCCCACCCGCAGCGGTGGGGGGGTTGACGACTTGCCATTGTTATTATAAATATTACATTCCAACTAATTTGCGACAAAGTAAACAATATGTATAGTCATATTTACATTACACAATTACTCTCAACATTTTGACTAAATGTTGTTTTAGAGGTTACAGCAGGGATGCCCACACTTTTTGGACTTGAGAGCCACTTTCAAAATGACCAACGCAACAAGATCTACCCACCAAAAAAACGATCAGATCCCATTGCTGAGATGTGTTTAAAAATGTACCTGAGGGAGTTTTAGACTAGCGGCGCTGGCGGTACAGTAAGTCATAAGCAGGCCCGAACGGAATACGCGGCCGCGGTGTTCCGATGAAAACGCCGCAGATTTTCCGCGGAAATTTAACCCGTTCATGTTGTAGTTTACTTTACCCAGGCCAGCATAATATTAACCAGTGGATGCATCCCGCCCCTCCCTCCTCCCCTCATTCTCTACTGCTGACTAATATGTTGGAGGCTCTGGACGAGAATATTTAATATAGCTTTATATCAAAACTTCAAAAGCTGTCGGAAGTCTTTTTTTTCAAGTGCCGTATCTGTTACCTTCGCTGCCCTGACTGCATGGCTGGCTGTCATCACTAGTGTCCAAATGCCGGTGGTCGCATATTGCTCGTGCACAACGCAACAAACAAACTTCGGGAGAGAACGCCACTATAAGCACTGTTCATGGCCACGGACAACGAGAGCACAGTCTAACTGCGGAGGGAGAGTGAGAGCTGTTTCTGTTTGTGGCATGACGTGCTGCGAGCTCACAGATCTACGCTTCATGCAACCAGAGCCTGCAACGAATGTACCCGTACGTTTGTTCTATTAAAGGGTAGATCGCTACCGTTTGGGGGCTTAGCAGCACCCCAGACGGTAGCCGATCTAGCCTTATAGAACGAACGTACCGATATGCTGTGAGCCTAGCCTGTTGCTAACGCGACCCCCCCTGCTCTCTCTCTCTCTCTCTCGCGCGCGCGTCTCTCTCTCTCAAACGCAACTCTCTAACGCGACTCTCTCCCCCGTTGAAGTTGCAATAGTTGGATCACTGTTCATATTAGCTGCTTTGATATTATAGGAAATGGCCTACCATACATTTTGTATTTTACATTTTATGTTATTAGTATTTGCATCTGAACTTGTCATTAGCCTAACTGTAGGCATAGATACATACCATACCATAGCCTATTTGAATAATAATAAATAGGATAGTAAATAGTACTGTGACCAGATTTGACTGAGGGACTGCCATTGGATTTCTTTTCATGTCATATGAAAGCAGGGAATCATAGTTTAAAAACGTTAAAATGACCAGTGAGCACCTGCAACTGCACTTTTTAATTTTTTATGAGGACTTGGTTTCAATAAACGAGTCCAGTACATTTTACAGGGTGCTAACTGTCTAACAGACCCAAAATGTGATTTATTCATTATGATCTGTTTGAAAAGTAGAAATATAGGCCTCCTTCTTATAGCTGCCTCCTTCCAATAAAAGCCCGGTATCAGAATCGGTTAAGACAAATAAAAGCCCCGGATTATAAATGAGGATTTACGGTAGATCTTAATTACTTTGTTGTGGTACTTTAAGGTTTATTTGGCATATTTAGAGTTATTTTTGCTCTAAACACATTGATTATAGTCCTGGATAACTGTCTAAAACCTTCAAAGAAAAAAAAAACACTCCGCAGAATCCCGCAGATTTTCCTCCGGAGTCACCGCAGAAAAACAGAAAAAAACCCGCAGATTCCGTTTGGCCTTAGTCATAAGACAAACACACTTGGAATGGGAAATAGAGGGAAAATGGTTTTAGGGTTTTTTCTTTTGTACATAACTTTGTAATGCTAGTGACGTTTGTGCACAACAATCTTGAAAACAAGGTAATACATTGTGGGTTTGAGCTGACAGGCCCTTCTAAATGTCAATCAATAAAGTCACCTTAGTTCAAGTGGCAGATGCCAAAAAGTTGATCTACCGTGCCATGTCATGTGATCTAAAGTTGATCTACCGCCATGTCATGTGATCTAAAGTTGATCTACCGCCATGTCATGTGATCTAAAGTTGATCTACCGCCATGTCATGTGATCTAAAGTTGATCTACCGCCATGTCATGTGATCTAAAGTTGATCTACCGCCATGTCATGTGATCTAAAGTTGATCTACCGCCATGTCATGTGATCTAAAGTTGATCTACCGCCATGTCATGTGATCTAAAGTTGATCTACCGCCATGTCATGTGATCTAAAGTTGATCTACCGCCATGTCATGTGATCTAAAGTTGATCTACCGCCATGTCATGTGATCTAAAGTTGATCTACCATGTCATGTCATGTGATCTAAAAACATCTGAGAATCTTAATAAAAGACCTGAGTCCGCCATCCAGCATTGCTTTGTTTACATTATGCAGAAACAGTGAAGTGAATGACCTGGTGACCTATTATTATTATTATAACTGTCCATGTAGTCATTATGACCTGGTGACCTATTATTATTATTATAACTGTCCATGTAGTCATTATGACCTGGTGACCTATTATTATTATTATTATAACTGTCCATGTAGTCATTATGACCTGGTGACCTATTATTATTATTATTATAACTGTCCATGTAGTCATTATGACCTGGTGACCTATTATTATTATTATTATAACTGTCCATGTAGTCATTATGACCTGGTGACCTATTATTATTATTATAACTGTCCATGTAGTCATTATGACCTGGTGACCTATTATTATTATTATTATAACTGTCCATGTAGTCATTTACTGACAAGTTGCAGTTCAAGAAATTCAACAGAAAAATAAAGTGAGTTTGAATCTCAAGAGGGGGAAGTGCACCGGAGTGTCTGGTTGAGTCATTATTATAAGGAAAGTATTACGCACGGACGCACGCACGCAGACACGCAAACACACACACACACACACGCACACGCACACACACACACACACACACACACGCACACACACATGCACACATACACTTTTTCTGTTGAATTTCTTGAACTCCACCTTGTCAGTAAATGCCTAGACGGTTATCATAGGTCACACGTCATTCAGTTTACTGTTTCTCAACTAGGGGAAGATATATATATATTTTTATATCTCTCCCTCGGGAGGCATACTATGGTCCGACGGAGCATTGGTTCGACATGCGTCCGCACCTCGGACTAGCGCCTGCTCCCGTGCTTGCGGTTATGGTTAGGGTTTAGGGGTATCGGATCAATGAATCGTCGGACCAAACACATGTACTCCTCTCCCTCTCCTATTCTCTCTCTCTGTTGCTTGAGAGTGGTCCCTGACCATTCTCTATGTTGCCCGTCAATGTGTTGCTTATTTGATCAAGTAGGCACAGCTGCCTCTAATGATATCCTGATTTCCCAGACCCCGCTGCACGTCTACTTTATTTAAATGTCCCACGCAATGTTGATTGTTGACTGTCCCAACACAGGCAGTATTGGGAAAGTTCACTTTCTACATGAACTATAGTTCAAAGTTCAGTTCACAAATACATAAAAATAATCCCACCGTGTGAAGTGAGGGGCGCTCTTATCATCATACATCATCTAATTCTGGCCAATCACAATTTGTGTCCTCACTTTTACGTCTTCACTTTTTCCACTTTTTTCTGCCCTCAATTTTATCTTCAATATGTAGCCTACTTTGCTCAGCCAATCAAATCATTGCTATGGGGTGATCAGCCAATCACAAGATAGGTTGAAAATGGGTGAAGTCGGTGGCACAGTTGGGAAGAAGAAAAATATCACACCCCGTGTGAAATGAGGGGCGCTCTTGTCATCGTACATCAATAAGGTGATCCCTTATTGGCCAAGCGCTCCCACCAACATGTGATTGGTTTGCCGATTTGCTAGTTTACATATGAAGTTCTCCCTTCAATGTCAATGGCGTTTAATGTTTTGATGTTTTAATTTACATCATATTTAGCGGAATTCTGACGTCATTTCTCTGTTCATTGTAAATATTGAGACGTGTGGGGACAAAAGCTGTTTATAGAAGGGACAGATACAGATACAATAAGGGACAGATACAATAAGGGACAGATACAGATACAATAAGTTTTACAATAAGTTTTACAGTTACGCTGTTTGGCTGAAGGGGTTGTTTGTCAACGCATGCATTAACAGGGTCCAGAATACATAGAAATTAATGGAAATGGGATTTCAAGGGGGAGTTGTTAACCAAGCTACGGAAATCTTTGACGTTGCTTTTTTAACGTCTTCAAAAGTGGATCGAGCAAATCATATAATTGACTCATTGGGAGATCTTAAGGTCAGAGTTGACGAATGACTGTGAGCTTCAGTTCTTGAGCGATTCCCACACCCCTCTGCCATATTGCCAAATTTCGTGGAAAACGACAGCACAGAACTTCGAAAAATGGCAGATCCCGTACGAAAACAATAAGGGGTCTTCATCCCTTCAGCCTTACGTACTATTATGGTCTACTGCATGCATACAAGGTTTGACGCTGATCAGTCCAGTATGTGAGATATATGTTCACACAAATGCACACACACTTAGGCCTCACTCCGACCTTTACTGCATTGCTGTATGCTTGTTGGATGAATGTTGTGTAGTGTCATGGCCGCCCCAATGCATTTCCAATGGAAGTCACATGGTTTGTAGTCCACATTTTGGACTACAAGCTGTTGTATGGCTTTCGGCTGTGTTTCGACTGCGCCCCTCCCCCTCATACAACACAAATGTTGTGTCAAACCATGTGACTCCCATTGGAAATGCATTGGGGCGGCCATGACACTACACAACATTCATCCAAAAAGCATACAGCAATGCAGTAAAGGTCTGAGTGAGGCCTTAGACCCTCTCATAGACGGCTATAAATCATCTACTTATATACTAATACATCTACGGACAAACTATTTTAAAAGTTGAGTGATCAACGGTTTCAATCTTCTTTTCATTCTTGAACTCTGCCTTCGTGATTTTGGACTTGGGACTCCCGGTGGATGTCAGCCATTGTTTCATCTGTTTCACCTCACTGCTCGGGCCTTGCATCTGTCCTTCAACGGTTCCTGCGTCCGTATTCCGGACCCAGCCAACCAAGCCTAGCCTTTTCGCCTCCGCTTGGGTGTATTTCCTAAAGAACACCCCTTGCACATTGCCAAAAATCTCATAATCCACTGAAACTAAATCTTTACCAGAGGACATCATGAATGATTAGTATAATCCGTGTAACGACTACAGTAAAATAACAGACAGTAAAAGTATGCAGGATTCAAGTCCCTGATGATGGAATGTGTTTAGATCAATCTAATCCATGTGGCAGCAATCACTTCACGTCAGGGTGTGTCAGGCCAGCATGAGAAGGAAGGCAGAGTTCTAAGCGGGTTATAAGCTGTGTGACATCAGGGACAGCTATCGTTGTTCTCCTGTGTATCTCTGATCAGGGACAGCTATCGTTGTTCTCCTGTGTATCTCTGCTTACATTGTTGGTTCCGGCTGGGATGGTTATAATGTGTCTCATGTTTCACACTTCCTTTTATACACTCTTGGTGTGACGTAGATATCTCCATATTTGGATCACAGATGAGACCCATTATAGCACCACAGCAGTGTTGATTTCGTCGACTAAAACTAAGACGAAAAAATGTCCGTCTTCTACTTTTTTTTGAGTGGTGTAAACCACTCCTACAACTGGCTTTGTTAGTTTACGTGTCTGTCCGTTTACGTGTCTGTCTGGGTGACCATAGCAACCATGCTCATTTTTGAGTGGTGTAAACCACTCCTACAACTGGCTTTGTTTGTCTGTCTGTCTGTCTGTCTGTCTGTCTGTCTGTCTGTGCTCAAAAAATGAGCACGGTTGCTATGGTCACCCAGTTCACACGGGTGTGATTTCATTACGTCAGACATTACGTCAGACCACAGCTGATCAGTCTATATAAGACCTTACACCACTCAGTTCACACGGGTGTGATTATTTTGGTACGGACAGACACGTAAACGGACAGACACGTAAACTAACAAAGCCAGTTGTAGGAGTGGTTTACACCACTCAAAAATGAGCATGGTTGCTATGGTCATCCAGTTCACACGGGTGTGATTTCATCATTGTTAGTTTACGTGTCTGTTCGTACCGAAAAATGAGCATGGTTGCTATGGTCACCCAGTTCACACGGGTGTGATTTCATTACGTGAGACATTACGTCATTACCACAGTTGATCAGTCTATATAAGCCTTACACCACTCAGTTCACACGGGTGTGATTTTTTTCACTGACGAAAACTAAATGGAAACTAAATGAAAACTAAGCTGTGATGACTAAAACTAAGACTAAATACAGTATACTGACAATTTCGTCAACAAATAAAAACGAGACTAAAATGTTAGGAAGGGACTAGTGGACAAGAGAAGTCCTTTTACACTTAGTTGGATGCCATGGTTACTCACCACAGGACTCCATTGCTGTCATGGCTGCCATGGTTCCTCACCACAGGACTCCATTGCTGTCATGGCTGCCATGGTTCCTCACCACAGGACTCCATTGCTGTCATGGCTGCCATGGTTACTCACCACAGGACTCCATTGCTGTCATGGCTGCCATGGTTCCTCACCACAGGACTCCATTGCTGTCATGGCTGCCATGGTTCCTCACCACAGGACTCCATTGCTGTCATGGCTGCCATGGTTCCTCACCACAGGACTCCATTGCTGTCATGGCTGCCATGGTTACTCACCACAGGACTCCATTGCTGTCATGGCTGCCATGGTTCCTCACCACAGGACTCCATTGCTGTCATGGCTGCCATGGTTCCTCACCACAGGACTCCATTGCTGTCATGGCTGCCATGGTTCCTCACCACAGGACTCCATTGCTGTCATGGCTGCCATGGTTCCTCACCTCTACACATGCTTGCCACAGCCTGCCTTCATGTTCGGGCAGGGGTTCTCAACATTTTTGGCCGGGACCCCCGAAAATGCTTTGGCAACGTCTCGGGACCCCCGCCCCGCCCCCTCCCGACCCCCATTACAAATTGACTGCTACAATAACCTTATAATAGAGACAATACACCATAAATAAACCAGATATAATCATTAGGGAAGGTGTATGGTGTATGTAAACTCTTCATTAGTTGCAAAAAAATTATAATAATAATATTTGGGGACCGCCCAAAATAATTTGGCGACCCCCGAGGGGTCGTGACCCACGTGTTGAGAACCCCTGGCTTTGTGGAATTTGTTTCACTCACCACACTCCAAAAAGGATTTGAAGGTCAGTTGCCCTTCGTAGCAAATGTACGTTTCTGACGGTCTTGACACTTAACCCTTACAGCCTGCACCCTTTATGGCAAATCAATAACAAGACTAATATAAGATGATATGGGGCACAACAATTCATGCATTGAGTAGAGTTACAATTAGAAACCAATACAAAAGCCCTATCTACAGGTCGGCTCGATACCCCTTTGCATTTGCATTTAAATTTGCTGTTTGAAAGCTGTGTAGAAAGTAATTTTCTCGTGGGGTGTTTCGAATGTGTTTGCGTGCGTTTCAATTCACATACCTAACGTTACGGTGACGCTGAGTCAGCACACGTCTTTTATGACCCCCCCCCCCACACACACACACACACACACACACACACACACACCGCATCTCTGAGCTGCTATTGAAACAATGTGTCTTTAATTTGAGTTCGACTTGTACGCTAACTAACCATACTTTAGTGTGCTACCGGTTAAGATGAGCGACCGTGAAAGTGTCTGGGCGGAAACCAGTGCAGTACTTGTCTTCGTTGTGTATTGTATTGACGTCAGTTTTTGTACGGATAGTTTTATGAACACATAAAAGCATGCTCACTACAGGACTACGGATGGAAATTATCTTCTGGGCTAACTCTGGCCCATTCACATGAATGTGAATCGCTACTGCTCTTAGGTGTGTAGGCTATAGTGTGGTGCCGATCCGGAGAAGTGCTTATAGACCCTAGAGAGAAAATGGCGCGGTCAGATTAAAACATCTATAGCAGGGGTGGGCAACTTTGATGATGGAGAGGGCCACTAAGGCGCGATTCATACTCCTATTTTAGAGCCGAATAAAAGTCGGTTCGGCTCTGTAGAGCCTACAATGTGACGTCATTTGAGGTTCGGGGGGGGGGGGGGGGGGGTACCGTCCTAAAGTCGGCTCTTCGTTGCTACTGAAAATTTCTGACGAGCCGAAATCATTTCGGCAATACTTTTGTTGTAGCAAAAATAGCCGATCTACAAGCTCAAAACGCAATCGCACTGCGACGCGTTTTGAGCTTGTAGATCAGCTATTTTTGCTATATTTGATTTCAAATCCTGTATAATTTTTTGCTATGAATTGGAATCCTGAAAAGTAACATTTTTATTTAATTTCAAATACATTTAGTTATTTAGATGCTAGTTTAACATTTTAATACCAGTCATTAACTCTCTTTTTTCTACATATATAGACTTAAAGCGTAATTAAAGTGCAACAGCTGAAATATATCAGCAGTCTGATATTAACCTGTGGGCCGCATTAAAACCCTGTAACACCCGGTTTAATTTCTACTTGCAAAAAATAGATTTCAACCTTACTACTACTTTTTGTTGTGGTACTGCTACTTTTTATTTAAACAAATGAGTAGGATTTCTTCCAATGTTCATAAATAAATATTGTCTTAATTCAAAATGTGTTGGAACGTCTCCTTCAATACTGGTTTTGTTCAGTGACTGAACTAACAGCACACTCTAGTGGTTACAATATGCTACAACACCCTGTTCAACAGCATTCAACCCTGGATGAGAGAGGGAGACTCTCAGAGGCCACACAATGCTACCATTGAAACTAAATGGCAGATCTACAAGATCACATTGTGACAAGTTATGTAGTACCCTGGGAGAACAGTACCAGATCTACAAGAGATTCAAATATTTTTTTCACAGATTCAAAACAAATTGTCAGTCTTGCAAAAAATATTTTCAGAGATTCAGAATCTTTATTTGAAGTTAAAAGTAATGACACAAATTTCACTCATGGGCACTGTGCTATACTTCTATCATTGAAGATTCAAAGCTGAGCTTGAAGCGATTTGGACGGATACTAGATTAGGGCCCAAACTAAAGCAAGTCGGCATATATATGTTTAAGGTCTAAAGGCTAATTTTATTCTTCCCTGCATGACCCTGTCGACAATCACTCAACAAGTGGAACAAAGTGCATTAGCCTAAATGATGACTTACACTTAGTTGTGCCACTGACACTTGCCGTAAGCTCACAACATGCATTGCAATGTGAGGCTTTGTGAGCTTGTAGATCTGCTATTTTAGGCATGCAATGCCACAGCGCAACTGAGTGTAAATCAGGCTTAAGAGAGACAATGTGAAACTTGAGTACAGCCTGATGAAGACAAACAAGTTGGGTGTATAAATGAACGGAGAAAGCGGACAGGTCCAGTTGTTTTCTCAATAATCACTCATTCTGAGAAGGAGAGAGAGAGAGAGAGAGAGAGAGAGAGAGAGAGAGGGTCACATTGCAGCATAGCGATGCGTTGTGAACTTGTAAATCTATTTTAGCTGTGAGACACTGGCATGCAAGTATAAATGAGGCCTCTGTCTTCAGCACATTTAGGATTACAGGGAAGTAATCGTAAACGTGTAAACAGGGAAGTGAACGACAACGTCAAATGGCCAACTAAAAAAAAACAAAAAAAACTTCAGAATATTTTTCTCTCTGTTGATATCAATGAAAATGCACTAGGACGTGTACATACATCCTAGCAACCCGTCGGTTGGATTAGTTATGACGTGCCCACACGTCGTACGGTCTGAAACAGTTAAAAGTGAACCTGAACAGTGAGTCTGAATGAGTCTAAACAGCAAGTCTAACAGTGACTATGAACATCCAGTCTAAACAGTGGGCGATTTGCGTTTAAATGATAAAGGCATGCCGTTGCTGGACTGAAAGACAAAGGTTACCTGGGCTTCATTATAGGGCTCATGAGCTGTTTTATTGCCTGGGCCTATTGGAAAGGTGAGAGAAAGTCCAAGTAATCAAAGTTACTATAGTAGACATTAGATTAGAGTTGATTGATTGAATACTTTATTAGTCAGGAATGAAAACAACACATGGGTACAGTCACACATTTAGACTAAAAGGATAACACAATGTTTCCATTGTGGTCCCATACAGTACTGTATATTCAATTCATCAACATATGGAGCATAAAATAAATAACACCAAGATACAATATTATAAAAAATGTAAGCAGTCTAGGCCATATCACCTTTCTATGGGAGAAGTGTTAATTACATTTACATTGAGAACACTACATTCATTGACATTTTGCTCAGGGGTATGAGTGGATGGATGGTAACCTCAAGGTTGCCAGTTCGAACCCTGTGGGCTCCCCCCCAGAGTTAGTGTCGAAGTGTCCTTGAGCAAGACTCTGAACCCCTAATTTCTCCTGATGTGCTGGTTGGTGCCTTGCATGGTTTCCGCCGCCATCGGTGTGTGTGAATGGGTAAATGTAATGCACAATCTATGTAAAGAGCCTTGGTTAAAGGCGCTATATAAATGCACCATTTTCAATTATTTACCCATTTTGGACTGAGGTCGATAAAAAAAATCATGTCTTCTAAATCCTAACAGTTTTCTGAAAAACCTGCAGTATGTTTCTAATTATCTGTATTTGAAGAAGATGTTGTTCCTGAAGATGTAGTTCCAGGGACCCCCCCAGAAGCAAAGATTTGAGTTAAAAACGTTCGCTCTGAAAGAATATATATTCAAAGATTTGCGCCACATTTTCACGATTTTTCCCGCCCAAAATGTTGCCAAATTACAACCCAAGAACACTAAACATATGTTCTTGTTACACCATCACTAAACACGGGTATATTTGACCAAAATATCGATGGAAAAAGTGCATATTAGTGCACACGCACGCACGCACGCACGCACGCACGCACGCACACACACACACACACACACACACACACACACACACACAAACACACACACACACACACACACACACACACACAATATCTTACTTGCACAGCTCAGTGCCTGCTTCCTCCAGCTCATCACAGGAGAAATGGGCTCCTGTCTCCCTCAGCAGTTTCACTATAGCCATGTGTCTGTGTGGCGAGGAGACAAAGAGGTTGATACGTTATTCTGTAAAACAATAATACCACCTTCATGAAAGACGAAATGCAGGGCTTAGAATGGAAGTGGATGCGCGCGCATCTTCAAAATGGCCGCGGCCACTGTCCCACTTCAACTGTTGTGCTAACGAACGGTGGCTAACGATACGATCGGATCAAAACATGGATTAAAGAATATAAACCCTGGAAAACGGAGATTCCGGGTTTAGCAGGCTATAGGGTACTAATTACATTTTTAGCGTTTTGCGTACTCCGCATTTTAAGAGCGTCTGCTAAATTATGCCTAAATTGTAAATTGTACAAAGTCATCGTCCATTCATTGTGTGAGCAGTGTTACCTGAAGCGGACGGCGTTGCATAGCGGTGTGTTCCCGTAGAGATCTTTAACATCGACGGTGGCCCCGTGGCTCAGCAGGTACTGCACCACCTCCAGGTGACCCTCACAGGCAGCGATATGTAGAGGGGTGCGACCGCCATAGTCATCCAGACACAGACTGCCGCCCTGAATGACAAGAGAACACCATATTAAATATGTAGAGGGGTGCGACCGCCATAGTCACCCAGCCACAGACTGCCGCCCTGAATGACAAGAGAACGCCATATTAAATATGTAGAGGGGTGCGACCGCCATAGTCACCCAGACACAGACTGCCGCCCTGAAGAGAACGTCACAGATTTCAACCTTAATACTACTTTGTACTACTAGGACTTATGTTAAAAAAAAAAAAAAAAAGTTTAATGATTTACATTCGGTGGATGTCTTTCACAATAATACATGATACATGTTCTAGACAATCTAATGATGACACAAATATATGTATTACATGCATTTTAGTTACTTTTATCAGGGTTAAAGATTAAAGGTCATAGGTCAATTTTGATTAGAAATTGCGTCCAGAGATTTTGAAGTTGTGTAAATGTGTGCCTCTGTCTCTCTAGGTCGTCCTCAGACGAGCCCTCCATCGTCGTTTCCAGTCATCCCGGTTCTCCATACATCTGGCCAGTTCGTTGGTACTTTGCGCTCCTGCATCGCACTTGAGTACATCCACATATGTTAGCGTGGGACGTCCTTGTGATCGATGCCCGTGTGTTGGTTCCCAAAGCACCAGTTTGCTGGCTGGCAGTTCTTGATGCCTTTGGCAGTGTCCTGCTAGTCTCATTCTCCTGGCTGCTATTTTCTGGCTCACCCTTGGTAATCCCTCATACAGAGTCTTGTTAGTAACATGTACAGTCTTGCTGATGTTAAGTATGCAGTACGCAGCATTCTGGTGTAGCACCCGTCAAGGGACTTCTGCAGGGTTGGCTTCAGGGTCCAGCATTCACTGCCGTATAGGAGAACAGACTCCACTGTTGCGTAGAAGAAGCTGAGTTTGATTTGTCGGGGGAGATTGGAGTTCCATACACTGGTCATGCCATTCAGGGCCCTCCATGCAAGTGCCTTCCTCACTTTCAGATCTTGCTCGGTTGAGTTGACCCATGAGCCCAGGTACTTGAAGTCCTTGACTTCCTTCAGCACAGTGCCTCCTGTTGTTGTGAGAGGTGGATGTTCCGGTGAGATGTTATAGGTGATAACCTCAGTTTTCTTGGCATTTAGCCTAAGGCCAACATTGGCACACTCCAGCTCTACTCTGTTCAGGAGTTCCTGAGCTTGTTCCACGTTGTCGGAGAGCATGCTGATGTCATCCGCATAGTCCAGGTCTGTCAGGACTACTTTGGGATGTCGTCTCGACCTCCTTGGTGTTAGGGTGAAGCCAAGATCCTGCTCTCGTCCACTGATGGCTTTCCTGAGTGCATAGTCCAAGACTATGATGAAGAGGAAGGGAGCTAGGGTATCCCCCTGCATTACCCCAGCCCGGATATCAAACTCCTCGCTGTTGCCATCTGGGGTCACCACCTTGGCCCTTGTTCCTGCATACATGGTCACCGTAGGCCTTAAGGATCTTCACCATTGTGCCTCTGTGAATCGAGTCAAATGCCTTTTTGAAGTCGATGAAGCAGAGAACAGCAGTCAAGTTATCCTTCTTCACCTCCTCAATCATTCTCCTCAGTGCCAAGATCTGTGCTACGGTAGTTCTCCCCTCTCTGAAGCCATTTTGGTTCTCCCTCAGGAGAGGGTCGATGGCATGCCGTATCCTGTTTAGGATCATTCTATTGTAAACCTTTGCAGTGATGCCTCGGTAGTTGTCTGGCTTTGAGAGGTCCCCTGCTTTAGGCACTGGAATGATGTTAGACAGAGACCATATTTCAGGCTGTTTGTTGTTCATTAGTGCCAGGTTGCAAAACTCCAGGGTGAGGTCATCAAGGGCACAGTTCTTTAGGACCTCTGGGGGTATGCCATCTGGCCCAGCACTCTTGCCCTCCCTCACTGTGGATTTCGCCTTGGAAAGCTCACTGGTCGTGAAGGGACCATCTTCGATGTCCAGGCCCTGGAGGATTGCCGGCACATCCTCCTCAACTCCATCCGCTGCTGTACCCAGGAGCCCCCGGAAGTGGCCGAACCAGGTAGTCACCCTGTCCTCTGGGCTGTGTCCCTCCACCTGTCCCTCCTTAGCTCTCTTCCGCCCAGTCATCTCATTGATGACTCTCCAGGCCTCCCCATATTGCCGTTCACCATGCGCTGCCTGCACTCTTTGTACGCTCTCCATCAGTTCCTCTCCTTTTATGGTGTCGTATGTACTGAAGAGAAACAGCTTGGCTTCATTCAGTACAACACGTCTCTCCACGGTTGGTTCACGCTCAAAGTTGAGCCATGCTTCCTCCACCCTGCTGCGTGCAGCTACAACCTCCGGATGTCTGGACCGCATGGACACTCTGGCTTTGTCCAGCATTGGCACGCACAGCCTGGTCGCCTCCTCATTCGCAACAACGAATCTCTCCTATTCGCTGCTGGGCTCAGCTCCCTTGTCCAGCTGCCGAAAGCGCTTCCTAACCTCCTCCGTGTACCTGGCTTGCAGGCATGGGTCGGCTGCGAATGCCTTCCAGTCGTGCCGGATCTTGGGGCTTGGCTTGGGGACCCTGAGGCTCAGTCGCACCCTCATGGAGACCACGCGGTGGTCAGAGCCCACAGAGCTGAAAGTGCTGAACGATTCAGCATTCAAGATGGAGCTCTTCCACTTTTGCCTTACAAGTATGTAATCCAGCTGACGTACAGTACCTGTGGCTCGGTCTCGGAAGGTCCATCTCTTGCCTGTTCTTTTCTGGAACATGGTGTTCGCTGCCAGGAGCTGGTGTTCCATGAGGAGGGCGTTGAGGTGTGTGCCATTGCGGTTGGTAGAGTCGTGGTATGGGAAGGGAACGTCCTCTGGACCGAGCCTTGCATTGAAGTCCCCCAGGATTGCCAGGAAGTTGTGTGCTGGGACGTCTCAGACTGCTGTTGCAAGGTCCTCGTAGAACTTCTCCACTTCCACAGATGGGTGGTTGGTGGGTGAGTACACGACTATGACTGTTGTTACTGGGTTGCCTGAGAACTCTGCGATGAGGATCCTATCGGTATGGTGGTAAACCCGACAGAGAGCCTTACGTGCCAGAGAACCCAGCATTAGCCCTACACCCCCTGTTGCAGCCTGGGCCTCGTTTCGCCACGCAGATGAAGTGATGAGCGTGCATCTCTCCACTCTGCGGTACACGATCCGCTCTTCAGTGTGCACTCTTCTGTGTTCTTGGATCCCCAGGATCTCTACTCCACACTTCTCAGCACAGTGTGCTAGCTCCACCAATCTTGCTTCTTCTCTCACTGTGCATGCGTTGAAGGTTCCCATTACAAATGGTCTCCGACCACGCAAGAGTGCATTGGACGGGGTGCTGTGATCGGACAGGGCCCTCCCTTGCGGGTTTAAGGTCCTATCGTCATGGTGTCCTCCGGGAGGAGGACCAGCACCACCGTCCTCCGTTCCTGCGGACTCCCGCCGCTGGAAGTATAGGATTTGGGATGACTGTGTTCTTCATCGTTGGCTTTACAATGCTAATTAAGGCGCAACTCCTCGCAGTCCTGGTTTTAGTTCAGAGTGTCCTTCTCCTAGATGGGTTGCCTTCCACGGCATTGAGCCCCATCTGCCCATGCTATTTGCCCATAGCTGGGACAGTGGTTGGCAGGCGCCAGGGCGTGTCCACACACCGGTGAGCCTGCGCGCCTTGCCTCTGGGGCCCACTGCTGCTCCGAGATCCCCTACAGTTTGGCCTGGGACCGCAAGGTACCCAGTTACCGTGTGTGGCCACGAGGAGGCACTGCAGAAGTCTTGGCGGTGGAGCGGCTTTGTACCAGCAGGAGGAGACTTACGCACTCGGCTCCTCTTTTCACCCTCCGCGAGGAGGGCTAGCCGGCGGCAGTAGCTGAAAGCAGAGTAGCAAGCAGAAGCAGCATGCACTAACTACAAGCACTACTACAGTTCTACTGCACTACGCATCACACAGCCCTGCATGCACGCACGCACACCCCCTGTGGGGGGTATTTATATGCAAATATCATGACCAATGGCATTGCAAGACTAAACAATGAACATCAATGATGATGTTTAGGTGAAAAAAGAATAGAAAAAAATAAAAATAAAAAGTGATTAATTAAAATAAAAATGTTACTGAGAAGCATCGTTGGGTCTTACCGGGTTAAATAGCACGTATAGCTGCATATGGACATAACAATTACATTGCACAGTTGTACAAATTGTAGATGCATCGTTTACAGTGTGTTAGCACATGTGCTAGTTTTCACCACTTGTCATAAAATACCACAATTGTTTTCTACTCAGTCTGTGTCTCATGGGAGAGCTGTGGGCAGGTCAGAAACCAGTCCACCAGTGACATCATTTTTTCTTTTTTTTAATAAAATATTTAGATAGTTTTCGCATTGCAACTTTTCAGGAATAGAAAGCCTGCAGTTTCTATTAGCTTGGATTCCCCATCGATGATTCCCCATTCTATGAGACACAGACTGAGTAGAAAGAATATTGTGGTATTGTATCATGAACTTTATAGTGAGGACCAATTATATGAAGGTAGGTTGAAAAGGGATGAAGTGGTCCTTTCAGTGGCGTGCCCAGACATTTAGAGGGGCAGGTGCTCAAATTAAAAAAGGGCACCTTGTGCAGCGCGTGGAACCGGCCGGTTGCCTTAATCCATTTTGGGCAGGAACCCCTTTTGGTGTTAGCATTATGTTATGCTTTAGCTATTGAAAAATAGCAGATCTACAAGCTCATAGCGCGCCACCGAGTGGCGCGCTATGAGCTTGTAGGTCTGCTATTTTTGAAAAATCAAAAAAAAAAAGAGAAAAAAATGTTTTTTTTTCTTTCTTTTTTTCAAAAGGGCACATTGCCAAAAGGGCAGGGGGTGCTCTAGCACCCCCTAGTGTCTATCTGTGCACGCCACTGAGGACCAATTATATGAAGGTAGGTTGAAAAGGGATGAAGTGGTCCTTTAATGATTAATGTCTTGCTCACCATCTCCCTGATGGACTCCAAAGGGATGAAGTGGTCCTTTAATGATTAATGTCTTGCTCACCATCTCCCTGATGGACTCCAAAGCCTCCACGTCGCCGATCTTGGCAGCGGCACATGCCAGGGGTGGCGTCAGGGCGTCGCGGAAAGCTTCCAGCTCCTACGGAGAGAGACCAAGTGTGTGCAGGATATTAGCTGTGACTGAATACATGAAAATGACCTCTCCTACGGAGAGAGACCAAGTGTGTGCAGGATATTAGCTGACTGAATACATGAAAATGACCTCTCCTACGTAGAGAGACCAAGTGTGTGCAGGATATTAGCTGACTGAATACATGGAAATGTGCCTATATTTTTGAACCACATGAGCTCTATTTTCAAAGAAATGGGTAAATGTTTGATTTTTTTCTTTTTGTTAATCCATCTACAAGCTTGCAGCACGTTGCATGTGCTATTTTCAAAAACCCTGGGCTATCTTCTGAGAATGTTGGCCTATAATGACACGCCCAACCTGGTGCCTTGTCAGTTAAGACCTGAGACCAGATTCTATAAAATGTCATCTAAATCATGACAGATTTCTGAGGTATTTCTCAAACTATATTCATGTCAGGGACACCAAAAATTATAATGTAATTGGCTGCCGAGTCCCATCTCAAAATGTGTTCCTTCCAGGGACCCCCGGAAGCAAAGATATGAGTTAAGAAAGCGTTTGCTGTGTGAATGAATATATGTATATTCAAAGATGTGCACACGTTTTCACGATTTTTCAATAATAGCAGATCTACAAGAACCGAGTGCCATGAGCTATTTTCAACAGCTAAAGTTAAAATAAATAATGGTTAAAAACTGTAAGGAGACACTGATGTGTCCTCAGGTCTAAATGGTTTAAAGGTCAGAACATGATGAAAAACTGTGTGTGTGCGTGTGTGTGTGTGTGTGCGTGTGCGTGTGTGCGTGCGTGCGTGCGTGCGTGCGTGCGTGCGTACCTCCTTGCAGCTGATGCTCAGAGTCATGGCGATGACCTGAATGAACCGGCTGTCACTCAGAGAGAGCTTGGCTCCCTTCAGGTCAGAGACCATCTCACCTCTGAGGTTCTTCTCCATCATCTGGAAGAAAATGGTCAAATAAAAATGGTGCATTTATAAAGCGCCTTTATCCCAGGCGCATTACATTCACCCGTTCACACACCGATGGCGGAGGAAGCCATGCAAGGCACCAACCAGCACATCGGGAGCAATTTGGGGTTAAATTTCTTGCCCAAGGACACTTCAACATGTAGACAGGAGGAGCAGGGATTCGAACCACCGACCCATATGGATCATTGGACGACCTGCTCTACCTCCTGAGCCACAGTCGTCGGAATGAGACGCACGCACGCACGCACACACACACACACACACACACACACACCTTCTTGGCCTGTAGGTCCAGCTTCAGCTTTGACTTGGCGAGGACATAGGACAGCTTGGACAGGCCGGCCTCTGGAGTCATGTCGAGGCCACTGATCACCCCTGCATCGAACAGAACCTGATGGAGAGTTACCAAGTGGAAAGTCAATTATTTTCTTCTATCTCTAGAGTCTAGATAGATACTTTGTGTGTGTGTGTGTGTGTGTGTGTGTGTGAGTGAGAGAGACGCGGCTTGGCCTGTTGTCGCGCCACCATGAGGCTGATTTGAAAACTGTCAAGTGGCATTTCTTCCTCAGCCTAGTGGGAATATGCATGCACAGTTTCACCGCAATCGGACGCTGCGTTGAGTAGTTGTGGCGATTTGTACAAAACGGGTACAAAGCGGGCTACTCCTGAAAAGTTTAGAAGCCAATCGTAGCCAATGAGGGTGGATTATGAGAAATTAAACAAACCCGTCTTTATCACATGACTATGGAGAGCATGTGTACCGATTTGCGTGAAATTTGGATAAAATCTGAAGGAGTAATATTAGAAAATGTGTTTTACATATGTCGGCCTCCTGGTGGCGCTATAAAGAGCAGATGTGAAAAATTCCAGGCAAAGGTTTTTCCTTGGCCTCTAGAGAGTTGGCATACAAAGTTATCCACAGATCCGTGCAGTTAGAGGTAAAAAAACTTTTCGGCCAGTTATAGCGCCACCATGAGGCTGAGTTGAAAATGTTCATGTGCCATTTCTTCCTCGGCCTAGTGGGAATGTGTGTGCAAAATTTCACGGAAATCACACGATGTGTTCATGATTTGCAGCATTTTGTTTGAAAATGAGCACTCCTGCGAACTTTGGAAGCCAATCTTAGCCAATCAGGATGGAGTCTGAGAAATCTGAAAGACCTGTTTCGTTGAATGGCTCTAGAGAGACTGTGTACCAACTTGTGTGATGTTTGGACAAAATCTGTAGGTGTACTGTCCAAAAACTGGTTTTGCACAAAGCGGCCTCCTGGTGGCGCTATAACAGGCCGTTCTGGAAATGTTGGGGCAGAGGTTCATCGTTGGCATCCAGGGAGTGTGTGTACAAAATTTGGCATCGACCGGGTTAATGGTGCCAGAGATTAGCTGTTCACAGACGGACACACGGACACACGGACGGACGGACGGACGGACGGACGGACGGACGGAGTGCAAAACATACTCTCTCCCCATGCCTTCGGCCTGGTGGAGACAATAAAGAAACAATGCCAACAGAAGGCCACCAGTCATAGTTCCAAGAGTTCCACACTTTATGCACGGAACTGAGACGGGCCTGCTTGTTCATAAGTCCTATACTTATAGAACTGAGACGGGCCTGCTTGGTCATAAGTCCTATACTTATGGGAACAAACGATCTTGAGGCCCTAGCCTGCAGAGAAGGTACCATGTACCGTCACCCTGATGGTGGTAAAAGATGGTATTGGCTGTGTAACGGGTGTGTATTGTCCCTAGTATTTTTTTCCCCTTCCTGAGTACCCAGGTCTCATACATTGAAGTCATATTCTCAAATCGTACCCCAGCTATTTTGCTGGACACGTTGATGATTTTATGGAGTTTGTTCTTATTAACCAATGCTCTCACGACCTGCAGTATACTGTTACTACAGTGAGAAGAGTCCTTGCCTGGCCGGTGGCGTACGTCATGGACACCGTCCCCCTCAGACACTGGGTGCAGTTGACGATGATGACGCCGCGGTCTGTGGCCTCCTTCAGCGCGTCCAGCAGGTCTTTGCGGTTGTCTGGGCAGTTCCCGCTGCCGTACGTCTCCAGCACTACGCCCTCCATGGGCGGCTGCAGGAACGCCCTCACCTGCACACCCAGATAAGCACAAATAACCTCAGTTAAAACACCCCACATACACACCCCACAAACAAAACACACACAGTTAAACACCCCACATCCATCTAACCGAGCTAGACCTATGGACCATGTGCAGACTGCGGCTATGTTGCCGTCAGAGTTTGGAAGCACTCGTTTTCAGTAAAGCAACGTCCTGCTGCCTCCTGCATTATGTGCTAATTCAATGTGGTGCGCATGCAGGGCAGTTGAGTGATATCTAACGAGCACTTCCAAACTCCAGCACTTAGAAAAAGAATCACCTGCAAGGACACAAAGTAACTCATAACATGTCTACGGTGGATTTTTATGAAACAATTACTTTGAGGATAGAAAGAGAATAATTCAAGCTTTCCGTACAGCTGCAATGTTGGTGAGTTTGATGTTGTTTAATACAATCAGATAGGACTTTTCTGTTTGGATGAATGGGCTGCCAATGGGAAGTTGCACCTAGGTAGCACCTTGCCATTAACTTATATGGTAAGATGGCCGCGGTCTGCATATGGAGAATAGTGACTGCTTTTGGGCTTAATGTTTTCAGAAGAAAAATAAAACTGCTCATTTCTCTCGCGAGATCTGGCATTAACAGTGACTCACCGTAGCAGCAGAGATCTGGCATTAACAGCGACTCACCGTAGCAGTAGTGATCTGGCATTAACAGTGACTCACCGTAGCAGTAGTGATCTGGCATTAACAGTGACTCACCGTAGCAGTAGTGATCTGGCATTAACAGTGACTCACCGTAGCAGCAGAGATCTGGCATTAACAGTGGCCTCAGTTACATGCACAAAATGTATTCAGAATGAATGAATTCATTCCGAACAGAGATTCATACCCAACTGTTTACATGGAACCTGAATACAAGTATTCCTATTCCTCAATTGTTTACATGACCAAAGCATTCATTCGGAATATAACTTTGGACTACAGAGATGGCCAATTACCCATAACCGTTATCCCTTAAGAAATGAAAAAACGACAAATACTAACAGCTATTATCTGATCAAATAAATTTTGAGCAGTCCCTGCAACCACAAGCGACATCCACCCAAAACTAATAGCGCATAAATGTCCAAACTCCCAGTAGCATTCGGAATAAAGTGTTTATATGGTGATCTATACCAATTCAAACGGTATATACCACCCCTCCAGACCCGAATGAAAATTCATTCGGAATGGGATATTCTATTCCAATTGAGGTGTTTACATGAGCATTTTTATTCTCATGACTGGAATGAATCCATTCATTCCGAATGAATGTCTGCATGTAAATGTGGCCAGTGACTCACCGTAGCAGTAGTGATCTGGCATTAACAGTGACTCACCATAGCAGCAGAGATCTGGCATTAACAGTGACTCACCGTAGCAGTAGTGATCTGGCATTAACAGCGACTCACCGTAGCAGTAGTGATCCCAGGGAAGAGCCTGAGCAGACCCACGTTCGGGTTCAGCTCGGTGCTCACATGGAACGGTTCAGTGGTGTTGTCCCTCCGCACCGTGTCCCAGTTGACTGCAGTACAGACATAGAGAACAGGTCAACAAAGGCAAAATAATAATAATACGTTGTAATAATAATAATAATAATAATACTAATAATAATAACTGGAATTTATATAGCACCTTTCATGAACCCAAGGACGCTTTACAAAATGCACCAACAACAATCAACAACTATATTCCTTAAGCCTGAGAGACTATGATATTTAGTCGACTAAAACTAGACTAACACTAAAACATTCCGCAGGTGACTAAAATGTGACTAAAACTAAATGAAAACTATTCAAGAGACTATTGACTAAAACTAAAATCAAAAATTGCTGCCAAAAACAACACTGGTTGGCACTGCACAACATACAGAACCCATTCCCCACCCTTCGGTTACCTGTGATATCCACTATCTACAGAACCCATTCCCCACCCTTCGGTTACCTGTGATATCCACTATCTACAGAACCCATTCCCCAGACCTCGGTTACCTGTGATATCCACTATCTACAGAACCCATTCCCCAGCCCTCGGTTACCTGTGATATCCACTATCTACAGAACCCATTCCCCAGCCCTCGGTTACCTGTGATATCCACTATCTACAGAACCCATTCCCCAGACCTCGGTTACCTGTGATATCCACTATCTACAGAACCCATTCCCCAGCCCTCGGTTACCTGTGATATCCACTATCTACAGAACCCATTCCTCAGCCCTCGGTTACCTGTGATATCCACTATCTACAGAACCCATTCCCCAGACCTCGGTTACCTGTGATATCCACTATCTACAGAACCCATTCCCCAGCCTTTGGTTACCTGTGATATCCACTATCTACAGAACCCATTCCCCAGCCCTCGGTTACCTGTGATATCCACTATCTACAGAACCCATTCCCCAGCCCTCGGTTACCTGTGATATCCACTATCTACAGAACCCATTCCCCAGCCCTCGGTTACCTGTGATATCCACTATCTACAGAACCCATTCCCCAGAACTCGGTTACCTGTGATATCCACTATCTACAGAACCCATTCCCCAGCCCTCGGTTACCTGTGATATCCACTATCTACAGAACCCATTCCCCAGCCCTCGGTTACCTGTGATATCCACTATCTACAGAACCCATTTCCCAGACCTCGGTTACCTGTGATATCCACTATCTACAGAACCCATTCCCCAGCCCTCGGTTACCTGTGATATCCACTATCTACAGAACCCATTCCCCAGCCCTCGGTTACCTGTGATATCCACTATCTACAGAACCCATTCCCCAGCCCTCGGTTACCTGTGATATCCACTATCTACAGAACCCATTCCCCAGCCCTCGGTTACCTGTGATATCCACTATCTACAGAACCCATTCCCCTGACCTCGGTTACCTGTGATATCCACTATCTACAGAACCCATTCCCCAGCCCTCGGTTACCTGTGATATCCACTATCTACAGAACCCATTCCCCAGCCCTCGGTTACCTGTGATATCCACTATCTACAGAACCCATTCCCCAGACCTCGGTTACCTGTGATATCCACTATCTACAGAACCCATTCCCCAGCCCTCGGTTACCTGTGATATCCACTATCTACAGAACCCATTCCCCAGCCCTCGGTTACCTGTGATATCCACTATCTACAGAACCCATTCCCCACCCTTCGGTTACCTGTGATATCCACTATCTACAGAACCCATTCCCCAGACCTCGGTTACCTGTGATATCCACTATCTACAGAACCCATTCCCCAGCCCTCGGTTACCTGTGATATCCACTATCTACAGAACCCATTCCCCAGCCCTCGGTTACCTGTGATATCCACTATCTACAGAACCCATTCCCCAGCCCTCGGTTACCTGTGATATCCACTATCTACAGAACCCATTCCCCAGCCCTCGGTTACCTGTGATATCCACTATCTACAGAACCCATTCCCCAGCCCTCGGTTACCTGTGATATCCACTATCTACAGAACCCATTCCCCAGCCCTCGGTTACCTGTGATATCCACTATCTACAGAACCCATTCCCCAGCCCTCGGTTACCTGTGATATCCACTATCTACAGAACCCATTCTCCAGACCTCGGTTACCTGTTATATCCACTATCTACAGAACCCATTCCCCAGCCCTCGGTTACCTGTGATATCCACTATCTACAGAACCCATTCCCCAGCCTTCGGTTACCTGTGATATCCACTATCTACAGAACCCATTCCCCAGACCTCGGTTACCTGTGATATCCACTATCTACAGAACCCATTCCCCAGCCTTTGGTTACCTGTGATATCCACTATCTACAGAACCCATTCCCCAGCCCTCGGTTACCTGTGATATCCACTATCTACAGAACCCATTCCCCAGCCCTCGGTTACCTGTGATATCCACTATCTACAGAACCCATTTCCCAGACCTCGGTTACCTGTGATATCCACTATCTACAGAACCCATTCCCCAGCCCTCGGTTACCTGTGATATCCACTATCTACAGAACCCATTCCCCAGCCCTCGGTTACCTGTGATATCCACTATCTACAGAACCCATTCCCCAGACCTCGGTTACCTGTGATATCCACTATCTACAGAACCCATTCCCCAGCCTTCGGTTACCTGTGATATCCACTATCTACAGAACCCATTCCCCAGCCCTCGGTTACCTGTGATATCCACTATCTACAGAACCCATTCCCCAGCCTTTGGTTACCTGTGATATCCACTATCTACAGAACCCATTTCCCAGACCTCGGTTACCTGTGATATCCACTATCTACAGAACCCATTCCCCAGCCCTCGGTTACCTGTGATATCCACTATCTACAGAACCCATTCCCCAGCCCTCGGTTACCTGTGATATCCACTATCTACAGAACCCATTCCCCAGACCTCGGTTACCTGTGATATCCACTATCTACAGAACCCATTCCCCAGACCTCGGTTACCTGTGATATCCACTATCTACAGAACCCATTCCCCAGCCCTCGGTTACCTGTGATATCCACTATCTACAGAACCCATTCCTCAGCCCTCGGTTACCTGTGATATCCACTATCTACAGAACCCATTCCCCACCCTTCGGTTACCTGTGATATCCACTATCTACAGAACCCATTCCCCAGCCCTCGGTTACCTGTGATATCCACTATCTACAGAACCCATTCCCCACCCTTCGGTTACCTGTGATATCCACTATCTACAGAACCCATTCCCCACCCTTCGGTTACCTGTGATATCCACTATCTACAGAACCCATTCCCCAGACCTCGGTTACCTGTGATATCCACTATCTACAGAACCCATTCCCCAGCCCTCGGTTACCTGTGATATCCACTATCTACAGAACCCATTCCCCACCCTTCGGTTACCTGTGATATCCACTATCTACAGAACCCATTCCCCACCCTTCGGTTACCTGTGATATCCACTATCTACAGAACCCATTCCCCAGCCCTCGGTTACCTGTGATATCCACTATCTACAGAACCCATTCCCCAGCCCTCGGTTACCTGTGATATCCACTATCTACAGAACCCATTCCCCAGCCCTCGGTTACCTGTGATATCCACTATCTACAGAACCCATTCCCCAGCCCTCGGTTACCTGTGATATCCACTATCTACAGAACCCATTCCCCAGCCCTCGGTTACCTGTGATATCCACTATCTACAGAACCCATTCCCCACCCTTCGGTTACCTGTGATATCCACTATCTACAGAACCCATTCCCCACCCTTCGGTTACCTGTGATATCCACTATCTACAGAACCCATTCCCCACCCTTCGGTTACCTGTGATATCCACTATCTACAGAACCCATTCCCCAGCCCTCGGTTACCTGTGATATCCACTATCTACAGAACCCATTCCCCAGCCTTTGGTTACCTGTGATATCCACTATCTACAGAACCCATTTCCCAGACCTCGGTTACCTGTGATATCCACTATCTACAGAACCCATTCCCCAGCCCTCGGTTACCTGTGATATCCACTATCTACAGAACCCATTCCCCAGCCCTCGGTTACCTGTGATATCCACTATCTACAGAACCCATTCCCCAGACCTCGGTTACCTGTGATATCCACTATCTACAGAACCCATTCCCCAGACCTCGGTTACCTGTGATATCCACTATCTACAGAACCCATTCCCCAGCCCTCGGTTACCTGTGATATCCACTATCTACAGAACCCATTCCTCAGCCCTCGGTTACCTGTGATATCCACTATCTACAGAACCCATTCCCCACCCTTCGGTTACCTGTGATATCCACTATCTACAGAACCCATTCCCCAGCCCTCGGTTACCTGTGATATCCACTATCTACAGAACCCATTCCCCACCCTTCGGTTACCTGTGATATCCACTATCTACAGAACCCATTCCCCACCCTTCGGTTACCTGTGATATCCACTATCTACAGAACCCATTCCCCAGACCTCGGTTACCTGTGATATCCACTATCTACAGAACCCATTCCCCAGCCCTCGGTTACCTGTGATATCCACTATCTACAGAACCCATTCCCCACCCTTCGGTTACCTGTGATATCCACTATCTACAGAACCCATTCCCCACCCTTCGGTTACCTGTGATATCCACTATCTACAGAACCCATTCCCCAGCCCTCGGTTACCTGTGATATCCACTATCTACAGAACCCATTCCCCAGCCCTCGGTTACCTGTGATATCCACTATCTACAGAACCCATTCCCCAGCCCTCGGTTACCTGTGATATCCACTATCTACAGAACCCATTCCCCAGCCCTCGGTTACCTGTGATATCCACTATCTACAGAACCCATTCCCCAGCCCTCGGTTACCTGTGATATCCACTATCTACAGAACCCATTCCCCACCCTTCGGTTACCTGTGATATCCACTATCTACAGAACCCATTCCCCACCCTTCGGTTACCTGTGATATCCACTATCTACAGAACCCATTCCCCACCCTTCGGTTACCTGTGATATCCACTATCTACAGAACCCATTCCCCAGCCCTCGGTTACCTGTGATATCCACTATCTACAGAACCCATTCCCTAGCCCTCGGTTACCTGTGATATCCACTATCTACAGAACCCATTCCCCACCCTTCGGTTACCTGTGATATCCACTATCTACAGAACCCATTCCCCAGCCCTCGGTTACCTGTGATATCCACTATCTACAGAACCCATTCCCTAGCCCTCGGTTACCTGTGATATCCACTATCTACAGAACCCATTCCCCAGCCCTCGGTTACCTGTGATATCCACTATCTACAGAACCCATTCCCCAGCCCTCGGTTACCTGTGATATCCACTATCTACAGAACCCATTCCCCAGCCCTCGGTTACCTGTGATATCCACTATCTACAGAACCCATTCCCCAGCCCTCGGTTACCTGTGATATCCACTATCTACAGAACCCATTCCCCAGCCCTCGGTTACCTGTGATATCCACTATCTACAGAACCCATTCCCCACCCTTCGGTTACCTGTGATATCCACTATCTACAGAACCCATTCCCCACCCTTCGGTTACCTGTGATATCCACTATCTACAGAACCCATTCCCCAGCCCTCGGTTACCTGTGATATCCACTATCTACAGAACCCATTCCCTAGCCCTCGGTTACCTGTGATATCCACTATCTACAGAACCCATTCCCCACCCTTCGGTTACCTGTGATATCCACTATCTACAGAACCCATTCCCCAGCCCTCGGTTACCTGTGATATCCACTATCTACAGAACCCATTCCCCAGCCCTCGGTTACCTGTGATATCCACTATCTACAGAACCCATTCCCCACCCTTCGGTTACCTGTGATATCCACTATCTACAGAACCCATTCCCCAGCCCTCGGTTACCTGTGATATCCACTATCTACAGAACCCATTCCCCAGACCTTGGTTACCTGTGATATCCACTATCTACAGAACCCATTCCCCACCCTTCGGTTACCTGTGATATCCACTATCTACAGAACCCATTCCCCAGCCTTCGGTTACCTGTGATATCCACTATCTACAGAACCCATTCCCCAGCCCTCGGTTACCTGTGATATCCACTATCTACAGAACCCATTCCCCAGCCCTCGGTTACCTGTGATATCCACTATCTACAGAACCCATTCCCCAGACCTTGGTTACCTGTGATATCCACTATCTACAGAACCCATTCCCCAGACCTCGGTTACCTGTGATATCCACTATCTACAGAACCCATTCCCCAGCCCTCGGTTACCTGTGATATCCACTATCTACAGAACCCATTCCCCAGCCCTCGGTTACCTGTGATATCCACTATCTACAGAACCCATTCCCCACCCTTCGGTTACCTGTGATATCCACTATCTACAGAACCCATTCCCCAGCCCTCGGTTACCTGTGATATCCACTATCTACAGAACCCATTCCCCAGCCCTCGGTTACCTGTGATATCCACTATCTACAGAACCCATTCCCCAGACCTCGGTTACCTGTGATATCCACTTCAGCGTTGGCTAGTGGCTCCAGGTTAGGAGAACTGAAGGCATTGAAGCTCCCTGCGTCCACCTTAGTCACACGGTTTCCCCTGTACAGTTTGTTATGGAAATACAGGCAGACCTGCAAGACACATGAAAATGATATCTCATTTAATGCACAATTATACAACAGGTCGTTTCGAGGAAGCAATCTGATTGGTTGAAGTAGCCTTCTAGCCGTGGTTCAAACGAGCACCACTCCACACCTAATCAAAACAAATAATTCAGCTGCTCTGTTCTCCCAGAGTGCAGCAAACTCGGTGGCTAGGCTAGCTAGTTTATTGGGACATTTTGTGGTCGTAGTGACTACATATGTCATTAAAAAATATGTTTTTTCAGTGATTTTCTTAGTGTTAAGGGTAACTGTTGTATAATTGCAATATTACACTCGAGGGGGTGGTTTAACGTCATTGATGAACTTCTGCGTTGCTTTCGGAACTCGCCTTGCGGGCTCGTTCCTTCAGCATCGCAGGCGTGCATTAATGACGTTAAACCACCCCCTCGAGTGTAATATTGCTTAATTCAATGCGCACACGCAAATGCCAAAGCAAATCAAATGTGTTTTTACACAATGGCAAAAAAGAATATCTGAATCTGAGCACAAAACCTTGACCTGTTACACCTTTACTTGCTATATTAACCCCATTTAGACCTGATTCTAAATGTCTTCTATAAATCATGACAGTTTTCAGAAAAAAATGTATGTTTCTATGTCAGTGGTTCTCAAACTCGTTCATGTCAAGGAGCCCCAGAATTATTGGGGTCCCGGACCCCAATCTCAAAATATGTTGTTCCAGGGAATTTTCAAAAATAGCAGATCTTTTTTTCAATAGCTAAAGTATAACATTAATACTTAAAACACCAAAAGGGGTTCCAGTCCTGAATGGAAATATTGCATAATAATTAACTAACTAAAAATAACAGCAGGAAGTTATTGTTCAGAATCATCCACAATTTCACGTTCACAAGTCCCATCTCAAAAAATGATCACACGTCTCCAAATGATCCAAGAGCACGCAGGTGATCTGCATCCCAATAATTCACTCACCTCAGGAATGGCAAATTGTCCGGCGATCAACAGCGCCCCCAGCAGGTTGTCTCTGCCATCGTTCCTCAACTCGTAGATTGGCACCTGAAAAAAAACAAGCCTTTAATTACCTTGTCAGCAGGCTGTCATCTTTAACCCATCTGGACCTGAGAAGTGATTCTACAAAATGTCTTCTAAATCATGACGAGAAAAACTGGTTCACAAACTATTTCATATCAAGGACCCCCAGAATTATATGTAATTGGGCCCCAGACCCCAATCTCAAAATATGTGGTTCCTTTTGGAAAAAAGGATGAAGCATCCCTTTAACACTAGCATAACTAGTAAAGTTCGCCCTTTTTTGCAAAAACAATGTTGATGTTAATGACGCTTAAAAGAGTGCTTAAATTCATATTTAGAAAATGTTTCAGATGTAAAAAATGTCTGAGATGATGGCAAAGATAATCAACTTCAAAATCTAAAAAAAGAAGAAAACGGTCAAAATGACCTCATACAGTCATGCTAGTGTTAAAACACCCAAAGGGGTTCCCGTCCTGAATAGAGGGCGACTATAAACGACTATAGATCCAAGGAGATGTTTGTCTTGGCCTGCCCTGTGAAGAGAGAGGAGATGTTTTGCTTGGCCTGCCCTGTGAAGAGAGAGGAGATGTTTTTCTTGGCCTGCCCTGTGAACAGAGAGGAGATGTTTTTCTTGGCCTGCCCTGTGAAGAGAGAGGAGATGTTTTTCTTGGCCTGCCCTGTGAAGAGAGAGGAGATGTTTTTCTTGGCCTGCCCTGTGAACAGAGAGGAGATGTTTTTCTTGGCCTGCCCTGTGAAGAGAGAGGAGATGTTTTTCTTGGCCTGCCCTGTGAAGAGAGAGGAGATGTTTTTCTTGGCCTGCCCTGTGAAGAGAGAGGAGATGTTTTCCTTGGCCTGCCCTGTGAAGAGAGAGGAGATGTTTTTCTTGGCCTGCCCTGTGAAGAGAGAGGAGATGTTTTTCTTGGCCTGCCCTGTGAAGAGAGAGGAGATGTTTTCCTTGGCCTGCCCTGTGAAGAGAGAGGAGATGTTTTTCTTGGCCTGCCCTGTGAAGAGAGAGGAGATGTTTTCCTTGGCCTGCCCTGTGAAGAGAGAGGAGATGTTTTCCTTGGCCTGCCCTGTGAACAGAGAGGAGATGTTTTTCTTGGCCTGCCCTGTGAACAGAGAGGAGATGTTTTTCTTGGCCTGCCCTGTGAAGAGAGGAGATGTTTTTCTTGGCCTGCCCTGTGAAGAGAGAGGAGATGTTTTTCTTGGCCTGCCCTGTGAAGAGAGAGGAGATGTTTTCCTTGGCCTGCCCTGTGAACAGAGAGGAGATGTTTTTCTTGGCCTGCCCTGTGAAGAGAGAGGAGATGTTTTTCTTGGCCTGCCCTGTGAAGAGAGAGGAGATGTTTTCCTTGGCCTGCCCTGTGAAGAGAGAGGAGATGTTTTTCTTGGCCTGCCCTGTGAAGAGAGAGGAGATGTTTTCCTTGGCCTGCCCTGTGAAGAGAGAGGAGATGTTTTTCTTGGCCTGCCCTGTGAAGAGAGAGGAGATGTTTTCCTTGGCCTGCCCTGTGAAGAGAGAGGAGATGTTTTCCTTGGCCTGCCCTGTGAAGAGAGAGGAGATGTTTTGCTTGGCCTGAGAGGAGATGTTTTTCTTGGCCTGCCCTGTGAAGAGAGAGGAGATGTTTTTCTTGGCCTGCCCTGTGAAGAGAGAGGAGATGTTTTCCTTGGCCTGCCCTGTGAAGAGAGAGGAGATGTTTTCCTTGGCCTGCCCTGTGAACAGAGAGGAGATGTTTTTCTTGGCCTGCCCTGTGAAGAGAGAGGAGATGTTTTTCTTGGCCTGCCCTGTGAAGAGAGAGGAGATGTTTTGCTTGGCCTGCCCTGTGAACAGAGAGGAGATGTTTTTCTTGGCCTGCCCTGTGAAGAGAGAGGAGATGTTTTCCTTGGCCTGCCCTGTGAAGAGAGAGGAGATGTTTTCCTTGGCCTGCCCTGTGAAGAGAGAGGAGATGTTTTTCTTGGCCTGCCCTGTGAAGAGAGAGGAGATGTTTTTCTTGGCCTGCCCTGTGAAGAGAGAGGAGATGTTTTTCTTGGCCTGCCCTGTGAACAGAGAGGAGATGTTTTTCTTGGCCTGCCCTGTGAACAGAGAGGAGATGTTTTTCTTGGCCTGCCCTGTGAACAGAGAGGAGATGTTTTTCTTGGCCTGCCCTGTGAAGAGAGAGGAGATGTTTTCCTTGGCCTGCCCTGTGAAGAGAGAGGAGATGTTTTCCTTGGCCTGCCCTGTGAACAGAGAGGAGATGTTTTTCTTGGCCTGCCCTGTGAAGAGAGAGATGTTTTCCTTGGCCTGCCCTGTGAAGAGAGAGGAGATGTTTTCCTTGGCCTGCCCTGTGAACAGAGCCGCTCTCACCTGTGAGCCAGTGAGGACGATGGGCTTCCCCAGGTTCTCACACATGAAGGAGAGGGCTGACGCCGTGTACGCCATGGTGTCTGTCCCGTGGAGGATCACGAAACCCTCATACATGTCGTAGTTTCTCTGCAGCCAAACACCACACACACACACACACGCACACACACACACACACGCAAGACACGAGTATTGATTTCGTCGAATAATACTATTTCGTCGAATAATACTATGACAAAAAATGTTCGTCAACCTTTTTTCACTGACAAAAACTAAACGGAAACTAAATGAAAACTAAGCTATGCCGACTAAAACTAAGACTAAAGATATTGACAATTTCCTCAATAATTAAAAACTAGACTCAAATGTTAGGAGGGGTCTAGTGAACAAGAGATCCAGTATAAGTCATTTTACACTTGGTTGTAAGAAAATAGTCGATCTGTGTAAAGAATAATTTTTCATTACGACGGCATCAAGGCCTGTCGAAATACAATTAGTCGACTAAATCAACCGTATATTTAGTCGACTAAAGCTAGACTAACACTAATACATTCCAGGTGACAAAAATGTGACTAAAACTAAATTAAGAAAAAACTATTCAAGAGACTACGACTAAAACTAAGATCAAAATGTGCTGTCCAAATCAACACCACGTTGTGGATTATGTCACATGCTACATGACATCATGCACAATGACAACCAAGTAAAGCATGTTGATGAAACATATTGCCTGTTGATGCAATGTGAATGGTTTCTGGGTTTAGTGACAACATGCTTTAAAATATAATAACTATAAGGGCGTGTTAAATTAATGTTGGAGCTATGGAGTGTGAAATGCAATTATTACCTCAATAGACTTTCCGATTTTCCCCCAGTCATCCGGTGTCATGTTGGATGAGTCCAGCAGGGGGCTGAACTCTATAATGGTGTACACGATCCGTTTGTTCTTCTTATTCAGCCTGGATTAAGAAACAAGTTTAATATAAGTTCCAAGTCTTTCATGATTTTGGCATCATGTTTGTTTATTTGTTTATTTGTTTTATTTTCTATTATTACAAACACAAAAACGCATGTTAATCACTTTTGTATTGACTGTGTTCACTTAATAGAGTTGGACCAGGTTATGTTTTAAATGAGAGGAACAGCGTAGAGGTCACTTAGAGGTCACTTAGAGGTCTTATAATGGTATAATTTAGGACTAACCCATTCACACTAAAAACAAGGGTAGCCGATATCTGGTGGTTAGTGGCTATGGAGGTTAGACCAGATGATCAGACTGAATATTTACACATCCATGTTATATAATCATGTTCAGCACATGAAATGTAACTAAACTGAAAATAAATAATATTCCTGTAAAGCACATTTGGGGAGTTACTCGGCTTTCAACCAAAAGTTACAAAATGAAATAACAGCAGTGGTGTGCAAAAAAAGAAAAGTTATGAAAGAAAAACAGCAGAATAAATGATTGATAAAAGTTTGCAGAGACTGTGGCGACGGACGGGGTCAGTTTACTTACGGAAGGACCAAGACGTTCTCTGGGTCGTTATGGTGATCATACAAGCATGTCGTCTTGGCATATTCTTCATCATGGAGGATAGGAAGCTTGCGTAGGAACTTCACTAAAGCATTGGGTTCAGGGGCCAACACTATGGGGTCACAGAAACACAAGAGAGATCATTGGCTTCAGGGGCCAACACTGTGGGGTCACAGAAACACAAGAGAGATCATTGGCTTCAGGGGCCAACACTATGGGGTCACAGAAACACAAGAGAGATCATTGGCTTCAGGGGCCAACACTGTGGGGTCACAGAAACAAGACAACAAGAGAGATCATTGGCTTCAGGGGCCAACACTGTGGGGTCACAGTAACAAGACAACAAGATAGATCATTGGCTTCAGGGGCCAACACTCTGGGGTCACAGAAACACAAGAGAGATCATTGGCTTCAGGGGCCAACACTGTGGGGTCACAGTAACAAGACAACAAGAGAGATCATTGGCTTCAGGGGCCAACACTGTGGGGTCACAGAAACAAGACAACAAGAGAGATCATTGTGATTATATTTCCATTGTCTTTGTACCATCAGTACAGTTACTGCTAGTATAATTGTATGCCCATGAAACTAACCACCACCACACATCAGTCTCATACTGAACCCTAGTGGTAAAATTGTGCATAAGGTGTAGCTCAATCAGACAATCATCCATTCAATGTACTAATAAACCTTGTGTGTCTTGGCTGCTGTAACAACTTCATTTCTTCCTGTGGGATGAATACATTAAGAAGACCACACAGAAGGTGTGGTCTCTTACTAGTGAAACTCCTAATATACCAAAACCCTGCATTCATAGCACATTGCCATAGATCAGTATCTGCCCTGTCTGATGTTGGTGTCATCTCACATTCTTCAGCAGCAAACCAAGGAACCAAAAGAAAGAAGAATCAGAAAACAATAAATAACAATACCGTTATCATGGAGGGTCATTCCAATGGTCCCTCCGGTGTTGATGACAAGGACTCTCGGCATAACACAACGTGCTGTGATGCTGGACTCGACGCCATTTACAGCAGGGGAGCTCTGTGGATTAAAATAAAGGTTCAGTAGGGGAGCTCTGTGGATTAAAATAAAGGTTCAGTAGGGGAGCTCTGTGGATTAAAATAAAGGTTCAGTAGGGGAGCTCTGTGGATTAAAATAAAGGTTCAGTAGGGGAGCTCTGTGGATTAAAATAAAGGTTCAGTAGGGGAGCTCTGTGGATTAAAATAAAGGTTCAGCAGGGGAGCTCTGTGGATTAAAATAAAGGTTCAGTAGGGGAGCTCTGTGGATTAAAATAAAGGTTCAGTAGGGGAGCTCTGTGGATTAAAATAAAGGTTCAGTAGGGGAGCTCTGTGGATTAAAATAAAGGTTCAGTAGGGGAGCTCTGTGGATTAAAATAAAGGTTCAGTAGGGGAGCTCTGTGGATTAAAATAAAGGTTCAGTAGGGGAGCTCTGTGGATTAAAATAAAGGTTCAGTAGGGGAGCTCTGTGGATTAAAATAAAGGTTCAGTAGGGGAGCTCTGTGGATTAAAATAAAGGTTCAGTAGGGGAGCTCTGTGGATTAAAATAAAGGTTCAGTAGGGGAGCTCTGTGGATTAAAATAAAGGTTCAGTAGGGGAGCTCTGTGGATTAAAATAAAGGTTCAGTAGGGGAGCTCTGTGGATTAAAATAAAGGTTCAGTAGGGGAGCTCTGTGGATTAAAATAAAGGTTCAGTAGGGGAGCTCTGTGGATTAAAATAAAGGTTCTGAATGTCTGAAGATACTTTTGCAAAACTGAAAATTGTTTTGAATCTCTGGAAAAATATATTTTAATCTCTGAAATAAGTTTTGATAGGCCGGAAGGGATTTTCAAATCTATGAAAAAAACATTTTACAGTGTTTCGCCCCCACACATTTTCAGAGTTTCAAATTTGTCACATACACAGTTTCAGAATGTACATTTTGACACTGTTCTCCCAGGGTATTACTTTGTTTTCCATGTTTGAAATCTGGTAAACTCCTAACTTAATAAAATGGTTCAAAAGCTTGAAGAAAATCTTTGCATGACTGAAACTGAACACAGACACAGAGTAGTAAAGAATTGTGCCATTTTATCATGATTATTAGTGAGGACCTATTATATGAAGATAGGTTGAAAAGTGGTGAAGTGGTCCTTTAAGCAATAATCAGGTTAAAGCAGTTCATGATTTTGAATAAAATTGTCAATTAAATTAAGCATTTGATTGATAATCAACAACAGTTCAATAAGTCAGAATATTAACCACCCGCAGAAAATACCCCACCTTGATGAAAATCAAAAAACAAATAGAAGCAATTACATGTTAAAGCTCTTACCATATTGTCTTTTGCCTACTTCCTGATGTTTCAAATTAAGCGACTAAAATAAATCCCTATTGTGGGTAAAATAGCTAAGTGTGCACCTAACAGATCTCTAGGTTTCTAACTACAGAATGCGAGTTGTCCACTTTCTCATCTGTGCATGAGTTTATAAAGGCCCAGTTTGGCATCAGTCAGCATCACTGATTCCTGGAATCTGTTTCCTCATCATCACTTATTCTCTGGAATCTGTTTCCTCATCATCACTTATTCTCTGGAATCTGTGTTTCCTCCCACACCCCTAGACTATGGAGGGCTAAAACTGCCATATCTAAAAATAAATAAATAATTGAATGAATAAATAAATGCAAAAATAAATAAATAAATATGCAAAGAAATATATAAATCAATAATTAAATGTATTTAAGTGACTATTTATTTATTTATTTTTATTTATCTACACATTTTAAAGTACATTTAAATGTACATTTAAATATGCATTTAAATACGCATTTAAATACGCATTTAAATGTACCTTTAAATACGCATTTAAAGCTGCTTTCAAGCTGCTTTTCCCAAAGGTCTATTTCATGAACCATATGTTAATGAGGGGGTGGACCTTGATGATGTCACTCACTGACCGGGTGGAACTTGATGATGTCACTTAACAACCATTGGATAATCTATGTAGGAGCTCACAGATCGACTGTACTTGTCTGTTTTCCCAGGAAATGATGATAAATAAATACAGATACAATATTATCATATGGTGGTAGTAAAGGTAAACAAGTGATGGTGTACAGCATGGGTTTTCAACAAGTGGTCCGTGGACCACTGGTGGTCCGTGAAGGTGTTGCATGTGGTCCCTGGACCCTGACCCTGCATTTAGTAATGTAGGAAAGTGAAGATTCGTATTTGAATTTATTGTATTGACCACAAGTTGAGAAACAATGCAGTAAATTATCTGGTGACAAATGATGACGCGTCGATGTTGTCAGTTACTGGGAAGTCTGATGTCAAGAACTTCCACAGAAAAGTGAGTTTGAATCTCAAGGGAAACCGGATTGCCTGGTTGAGTCACCATTAAGGAAATGTGCCCATAATCAATCGCAAGTGTCTGCTTACTCATAGAATAAGTTACAATGAACAGCAACATGAGTTCAATATGGAAGGTTAATTTCTTTCCCCCACACCACGACCATATCCCCCCTCCCAACACAACAATGGCCCCCAGGTTAATTCTCAGTCAGGGTGGTGGTCCCCAGGTTGATTCTCAGTCAGGGTGGTACGTGGTCCCTGGTTCATAATCAGTTGAAAACCCCTGGTGTACAATGGTGTGCAAAATGCTTTAAAAAGTTAAACCTTGACATCTGAAGAGCACTTACAAAATGTCTGCATTAATATGTTTGCCTGGGCATACACATACAGTGTGCAATCAGAGATATATGATGTCCAATTTAGGCCAATACTTAATCTCACTGCACACAAGAAGAATGTTACTGAGAATAAAATGTACTGATGTCAATGGTGCCCGACTGCCCACCTTTACCCAGTGCCAAGTTGTCCAGGTGCCCAGTTATCCTACCCCTAGGTGCCCAGTTGCCCCACTAAGAATTACTACTGAGAATAAAATGTACTGAGGTCAAAGGTAATCGACCAAGGTGCCAGAAAAACTACAACCCTGTACCTAGTGCCCACTCATCCAAGGTGTACAAGTGACCTGTCGATCCACTAAGTGTCCACTTGACCTGTAACCCTGTTACCCGTCTTTCTGATAAATTGAAAATGGAGGACCCTGATGTAAACAAACAAGTCTTAGTGTTTTTTCTGGTTTCATCCTCATAGCAGTTTTTGTCCTGTACCTTCGTTTGAACTGTACCCAAATTATACAAACTGTGAATACAATTTTCAATCAATCAATCAATCAATCAAACCCTTTCTTGTGTTCAATATTTTTATCATTGTATTTGCAGTGGTGGAAAATATCTAGTACATTTACTTAAGTATTGTACCTAAGTAGGCTACAAGTTTGAGGTATTTGATATACACAGTTTAATATGAAAACCTGCATATTCCGTCAGTCAGCGTCACGCCTCCATATATAGTCATCAGTCCACACCTCATGACATCACACCTCGTGACATCATGCCTCGTGACATCACACCTCGTGACATCACGTCTCCATATATGGCCATCTCCATATATGAAGATCATGACACTGACCTCATCAAACCCTGGATAGGCATACATGGAGAAGACTGGATCATCACCTAGATCTCCATATGGAGCCGGCCAGCAACTCTACATCTGACCTCAAACTCAAACCCTTAGTTCTCTATATGGAGCTGACCTGTTCTGACATTCCATATGTTGATCCTTCTCCACCTGTCCTTCCACTTCGATGTCTCCCTTTTGACTGATTCCTGTCCATGCAACAGGCGCGAAGATTAAGGCCCGTACACTCAAGACACTGCCCCCGCTGCCACCCTTATATCTCCATATATGGAGTTGACCTGTTCTGCAGCGCACATTACCCATTTTGGGCGGGAACGCCTTTTGGTACATGTTTTAAGCATTATGTTATGCTTTAGCTGTTGAAAAATAGCAGATCTACATTTAGACCTTGATTAGCCAGGCTAATCACAGTTTGCCGGCCACTGCTACAGAGCTGACAATGAGTTCCCTGATGTCATCGCTATAGGGACACATGCATCAGTAAGCAGGAACTGGGGATGGCAATGAAGGACCGGGAAGTCTGGCATTGTGGCATTGTTAAATCCATGATCTGGACTTCGGTCGAAAAAACAGTGTGTTGGTGTAAATTGATTAGCCTGGCTAATCAAGGTCTAAATGTAGACCGTCTATATATAGACTTTGAAACGACGTTGTTTCAACGTCTGATATAAGCCTAGACTGCTAAAACACTCATTTTTAGACTATTTTGATGTCTAGATGTCTAAAAGCCGAAAATTGCTCAGTGGGGTGCCACTGTGCATCAGTTTGTGCTTGCCTCGCCATCTCTGGGTGCAACTAGCCCCTAATAAACCTTCCCTTAAGTCCTGCATCTGCACAGTTCCAGTTTACACAGAGGTTACATAATTCACTCTCTGCCTGATCAAGATCCCTAGGTCCACTATGTACGTAAGATTTAATTCCTAGAAACCCTAGTAACCCTTTAAACATGTATAATATACATGTTTAACACATTTGTTGCTATTGACAGATATACTCGGTATGTAGTCACTAGCTTTGTTAGTATACTTTCTGCAATCACTCATTAGCTTTACTTCTCTCATTTACACCAACACACATTTTTCGACCGAAGTCCAGATCATGGATTTCACAATGCCACAATGCCAGACTTCCCGGTCCTTCATTGCCATCCCCAGTTCCTGCTTACTGATGCATGTGTCCCTAGCGATGACATCAGGGAACTCATTGTCAGCTCTGTAGCAAAGAAGAAAAACAAAGAAGAAAAACATCAACAAAAGTGTTGTAACCTGCCGTATTTTTCTTCTTTCTAATTATTTGTTTGGTCCAAAATATTGTTTGTGTTGTCATGAGTTGTCACGACTCGAGTTGGCTTTGTCCGCGGCGTATCCGTCTTTAAATAAATAAAATGTCTATGAGGAAAATGCATTGGGTTTCATTTCCTGGTCCAGGGTAGGAGGCGGGACTGCGACGCTCTATAGAGGATGAAAACACTACCACGTCATCCAAATATAGTAACAATGTCTGGAAATGTTGAGCACCAAATATTCTCTCCATCAACCTCTGAAAGGTGCTTGGTGCATTACACAACCCGAATGGCATTTGATTAAACTAAAAAAGACCAAAGGGAGTACAGAAAGCAGTTTTCTGTATGTCCTTCTCCGACATTGGTACCTGGTTGTAGCCACTTGCTAAATCCATGGTGGAGAACCATTTTGCCCCCGATAGGGCGTCCAAGGACTCCTCAATCCGAGGAAGAGGGAAAGCGTCTCGTCGTGTCTTGGCGTTGAGCTGCCGATAGTCTACGCACATGCGAATGTTGCCATCCTTTTTCTTGACGATTACTATCGGAGAGGTGTAGGGGCTGCAACTCTCTCGGATTACCTTGGCTTGCAACAGCTGATTGATATGTGCTTTAACTGCATCATAATCAGCGGGATGTATACGCCTATATCTCTGCCGCACAGGCACGTCATCTAAGAGCGGGATGTCATGGGAGATTAGATTAGTGCAGCCTAAATCACCCTCATGGGTTGAAAACACAGATTCATATTGCTGTAGGTGAGCTCTGATTTTAGGCTGTTCTGACTCAGGAACTGCACTTAAATCCACTGAGTCAATAAGGCTTCGTACATGGCTTACCTGACTTGTCTGAGCGTTCATAGTGGCTACCACCCTTTCGCCCTCTAGCTCTTGACGGACCTCTGTGACACCTGCAGGCAAGCTTACAATCTGAGCCTGGCTCAACTTGCCGATAGGGCAACGCCGGGGGAGTTTGATGCTAGTGGTTCCTACATTCACCACAGGGATGTATGTTGTACCTCTAACTACTTTAACCATTGCTGGTGAAACTAGAAGGCCGGCTGGGAGGGAATCAAAGTCCATAATAGGTTCAAAGAGTGCAGTAGTAGGTGCAGTAAACAATTTCTATGCACAGGTAGTAGCCACCAACTTAACAGTACCCCCCAAAATATGAACTGGATGTCTGCCCCTAACCTTGACTGTCCCAGTGCTGTGTTCTGCTGGCGGTTCCTGGACTTGTTGGCAATACTGGAGAGCTTGTTGCAACACTTTTGGGGCCTGTGTCACCTGAGAGAGATTAAAAAGTGCAGGGCCATACTCAAATAACTCGTAGTAGCATTCCCGAAGGACCTTCATACCCAATATGCCTGGCACGTGTGTGGTAGGCAAAGAATTGGGCTGGTCTTTCACAATCAGAATCCCTCGTTTGGATATTACTCTACCCAACACCTGGACGTCAAGCTCTATATACCCAAGGTATGGGATATCAAGACCATTAGCGGCCGTAAGCTTTAACCACTGACAAGCATTTGTAGCCCCTCTGAGGTTCTGGTAAAATAATGTTTCAGTAACAGTTGACACCATTGACCCAGTATCTACAAGTCATTTCACATCTACACCCCCCATCTGTACCACAACATGTGGGCATTCCCCTATCAATTGTGCGACAGTCTCAGTACTCACTTGACCCTGTTGGCTTGAGCCGTTGATTGCCCCCTCTGAACTGTAGCTCGGCAGCACAGAGGGCGTCAGTTTCCCCCCTGCTGGCTGTTGGAGGCTGCTCGACGCGTGGAATTGTTTGGAACCTGAGAAACCACTCTTTCGTTATCACACACGGTGGCATAGTGCAGGGGTTCTCAACGTTTTTGGCCGGGGACCCCCGAAAATGCTTTGGCAATGTCTCGGGACCCCCGCCCCGCCCCTCCCGACCCCCAATATAAATTGACTGCTACAATAACCTTAAACCATTTTGGGCGGGAACCCCTTTTGGTGTTTTAAGCATTGTTATAATTTAGCTATTGAAAAATAGCAGATCTACAAGTTCATAGCGCGCCACCGAGTGGCGCGCTACGAGCTTGTAGGTCTGCTATTTTTGAAAAATCGTTTTTTTTTTTTTAAATAATTTGGGGACCCCCTAAAATAATTTGGCGACCCCCCGAGGGGTCGCGACCCACGGGTTGAGAACCCCTGGCATAGTGGCCCGGTTGCTGGCACCGCCTACAAATTACTGGGCCATTGTTAGGCTGAGTCCGCCTAGGGGGGGTTTTCAATACTAAGATTGCCTCAGTAATCTCATTTAGTTATTGTTGCTTCTTAAATAACTCTTTTAGCTCAGCCAATTCAAAGGGGTGACTGGAGGTGTTTGCTACTTGGGGCGCCGCAGAAGTTTGAATGGCACAAATGGAGGGAACTGAGTAGATCCGTGGCCTACCTTCAGTTGGTCTCCCTTCCTGCTCCCACCTGAGGGCCTCACTCCTAACACTCAGCAGTGTGGCGTTGGGATTCGTACGGACCACCTGCTTCAATGTCCTGCGTAAATTTGGATCCTGAACCTGCTCTACAAACTGATCTCTCAACAAGATAGCGGAATTAGGAACACCATTAGGGGCACTCCTGACAACCCTTTCCATCAGGCTGAACAAGGCATGAGAATATTCCTGCAAAGACTCTCCTTCCAGCTGCTTCCTAGAAAAGAATAACTCCTGGAATGAAACATAGAATTGAGAACAGGCATATAATTCCTGCAGGATAGTTAACACTTTTTCTGGATCGTCTCTCTCCTCTTTAGGCCTATATTTGATTTAATCTTTAGCCTCCCCTTCCAAGTGGTCATCAATTAAATAGGCTTGGTCAATTGGGGCTAGGTGTCTGGCCCGGATACTAGCTCTGACCTCTTCCACCCAATCCAGTACCCCTAGACCAATATTACCACGGAACATGGGGCACTTTCTTTCTCTAGGCACATACAGAAGACGCTCTGGAGCCATACTGGAGGGAGTAGAAGACCTAGGAGCAACGCTAGTGGAACCTGAAGTTGTGGGAGTCGAGGTCGCTGCCTCTGTGCGCTCTCGTGTGAGACGTTCATTGTCCGCCCTAAGCTGTACAATCAAATCCCGTAGATCCTGCAATTCCACCTCCATCACTAGAAAGTCTGTCCAAAGGGTTAGAGGAGAAGGAAGTTTAACAGGTCTTGCTTGTTGGGTTCTGACGTCAGCTCCACTGTCCATCCAGCTGCTGCCTTGCCCCTTTTCAAAAGTACTAACAAGTTCAGTGAATATTTCAAACTTAATGAGAAACGATAAAACAATTGAAAAGCAAAGATAAACCAACTGCTCAAAAACTTAAGAAACACGTCTTTGCTTTACAGTCCTGCCGACTACGCCAAATGTAACCTTGGCAGAAATACACATATATATATTCTTCGACTACGCCACCGTGGGAATTTAACCCAAGGACATCAATTAAAGTGCAACAGTATAAAGTGCAACACAGGTTCGGTGTAATCATAGGAGCAGAGACGTGTTTCTCAAGATAATCACTTTCCATGTATTGTAACAAAAGTATTAGTTTAGTTTAATTCGATCAATCAAGTTATACAGTACAATTTAATATTAAAAGGGTAAGCAGGGGTCAACAATCGACTAGGGGGGGGAGAGGAAGAAGAGGAAGAAGTTAGTGGGGTGAGGGTTCTGACTACTTCAATCCACAGCAAATACACTACAAAATCACTTACAAACACTGGTGGGTTAGGTGCACTCTAACACACACAAACGCATGCAGTGAGGAGGAGGGGGAAAAGCCCTCCGATAGATCTCCCCCACAGTACGATGTTGCCTCTGTAACTCTGAAGAACACAGGAAACAACAATTAGTATCAATTAACAGGTAATTGGCAGTTCAGTTAATAAGTTGTAGTTGGGTTATCACAAAGTAAAATACAATAAAAAAAGACGAATACTAATCTAGGAAAAGGGGCAAGCACAGCAAGGACTAAGCCTATAAAACAAAACAAAACATTAGTTAGCTCCCACCATGTACCATAATCATACATCAAAACATGATTAAAATGCATATTGTTTTACCTCAGCAATTAAGGTCTGGTACATGGCAGTGACTATAGAAGACATGGCAGGAGGCTCAGGGAAGACATGGCAGGGACTATAGGAGGAGCATGTAGCTGTAGGCCTACACCAAGAGCCTGGTACACCAGCCTATACTGCAAGTACAAAATGAACAACCCGAATGAGTACTAAAATGAAGGAAAAAAAAACACAATATAAAGTCATATACAAACATTATTTTGAAAATGGTCGATCTACAAGCTCCTGCACAAGAACAT